>NC_056439.1:19422083-20022083 GCF_018296145.1 Oncorhynchus tshawytscha
AAGTACATTAGTGTCTAGTTTGAGAAACAGAAGCCTCACAAATCCTCAACTGGCAACTTCATTAAATAGTACCCGCAAAACACCAGTTTCAATGTCAACAGTGAAGAGGCAACTCTGGGATGCTGGCCTTCTAGGCAGAGTTGCAAAGAAAAGGCCATATCTCAGACTGGCCAGTAAAAAGAAAATATTAACAGGGGCAAAATTACACAGACACTGAACAGAGGAAGATTGGAAAAAAGAGTTATGGACAGACAAATCTAAGTTTGAGGTGTTCGGATCACAAAGAAGAACATTCATGAGATGCAGAAAAAATGTAAAGATTCTGGAGGAGTGCTTAACGCCATCTGTCAAGCATGGTGGAGGCAATGTGATGGTCTGGGGGTGCTTTGGTGGTGGTAAAGTGGGAGATTGACCCAAAGCACAGCTCCAAACTATGCAAAAACTTTTTGGGGAAGAAGCAGTCAGCTGGTATTCTGTCTATAATGGAGTGACCAGCACAGTCACCGGATCTCAACCCTATTGAGCTGTTGTGGGAGCAGCCTGACCGTATGGTATGTAACAAGTGCCCATCAAGCCAATCCAACTTGTGGGAGGTGCTTCAGGAAGCACGTGGTGAAATCTCTTCAGAGAGCCGCAACAAATTGACATGTAGAATGCCAAAGGTCTGCAAGGCTGTAATTGCTGCAAATGGAGGATTCTTTGACGGACATTATTTCAATTAAATATCATTATTTATAACCTTGTCAACGTCTTGACTATATTTCCTATTCATTTTTCAACTGATTTCATGTATGTTTTCATGGAAAACAAGGACATTTCTAAGTGACCTCAAACTTTTGAACGGTAGTGTGTGTGTGTGTGTGTGTGTGTGTGTGTGTGTGTGTGTGTATACATACAGTTGAAGTCGGAAGTTTACATACGCCTTAGCCAAATACATTTGAACTCAGTTTTTCACAATTCCTGACATTTAATCCTAGTAAAAAATCTCTTTCTTAGGCCAGTTAGGATGATCACTTTATTTTAAGAATGAGAAATGTCAGAATAATAGTAGAGTGATTTATTTCAGCTTTTATTTATTTCATCACATTCCCAGTGGGTCAGAAGTTTATAAACACTCAATTAGTATTTGGTAGCATTGCCTTTAAATTGCTGGGTCAAAAATTCTGGAAAGCTTTCCACAAGCTTCCCACAATAAGCTGGGTCAATTTTGGCCCATTCCTCCTGACAGAGCTGGTGGAACTGCTTCAGGTTTTGTAGACCTCCTTGCTCGCACATGCTTTTTCAGTTCTGCCCACAAATTTTCTATAGGATTGAGGTCAGGGCTTTGTGATGGCACATCCAATACCTTGACTTTGTTGTCCTTAAGCCATTTTGCCACAACTTTGAAAGTATGCCTGGGGTCATTGTCCATTTGGAAGACCCATTTGCGACCAAGCTTTAACTTCCTGACTGATGTCTTGAGATGTTTGCTTTTCGGCTTGCAAGCCTCCCCCTTTTTCCTCCAAATATAATGGTCATTATGGCCAAACAGTTCTATTTTTGTTTAATCAAACCAGAGGACATTTCTCAAAAAAGTACCATCTTTGTCCCCATGTACAGTTGCAACCCGTAGTCTGGCTTTTTTATGACGGTTTTGGAGCAGTGGCTTCTTCCTTGCTGAGCGGCCTTTCTGGTTATGTCAATATAGGACTTATTTTACTGTGGATATAGATAATTTTGTACCGGTTACCTCCCACATCTTCATACGGTAATTTGCTGTTGTTCTGGGATTGATTTGCACTTTTCGCACCAAAGAACGTTCATCTCTAGGAGACAGAACGCGTCTCCTTCCTGAGCGGTATGACGGCTGCATGGTCCCATGGTATTTATACTTGCGTACTATTGTTTGTACAGATGAACGTGGTACCTTCAGGCGTTTGGAAATAGTTCTCAAGGATGAACCAGACTTGTGGAGGTCTACAATTTTTGGGGGCTGATTTCTTTTGATTTTCCATGATGTCAAGCAAAGAGGGGCTGAGTTTGAAGGTAGCCCTTGAAATACATCCACAGGTACACCTCCGATTGACTCAAATTATGTTAATTAGCCTATCATCAGCTTCTAAAGCCATGATATCATTTTCTGGAATTTTCCAAGCTGTTTAAAGGCACAGTCAACTTAGTGCATGTAAACTTCTGACCCATTGGAATTGTGATACAGTGAATTATAAGTGAAATAATCTGTCTGTAGTTAGAATGGGTCATAGTACAGTGGTTCGTCCTTTAAAAGTTGCAGCGTACTGTGGCACGTTATTTAAATGTGAACCACTAAGTTGACTGTGCCTTTAAACAGCTTGGAAAATTCCAGAAAATGATATCATGGCTTTAGAAGCTGATGATAGGCTAATTAACATAATTTGAGTCAATGTAAACTTCTGACCCACTGGATTTGCAATACAGTGAATTATAAGTTAAATAATCTGTCTGTAAACAATTGATGGGAAAATTACTTGTCATGCACAAAGTAGATGTCCTAACTGACTTGCCAAAATGATAGTTCAACAAGTATTTTGTGGAGTGGTTGGAAAACGAGTTTTAATGACTCCAAACTAAGTGTATGTAAACTTCCGACTTCAACTGTTCATACATACATACAGCTCAGGAAAAAATGAAGAGACCACTGCAATGATCAGTTTCTCTGGTTTGACTATTTATAGGTCTGTGGCTACTGGTCAAAATAACAAAAATATGCAGTGTTGTCAGACCTCGAATAATGCAAAGAAAATATTTTAATATTCATTTTTAAACAACTCAATACAAATGTTTTAATTTAGGAAGAGTTCAGAAATCAATATTTGGTGGAATAACCCTGATTTTCAATCACAGCTTTCATGTGTCTTGGCATGCTCTCCACCAGTCTTTCACATTGATGTTGGGTGACTTTATGCCCCTCATGGTGCAAAAATTCAAGCAGCTCAGCTTTGTTTGATGGCTTGTGACTATCCATCTTCCTGTTGATCACATTCCAGAGGTTTTCAGTTGTCATTTTCTGAAAAGAAATGCTCTAAATGACAATATCTTTATTTGGAAATTGGGAGGAATGTTGTCAGTAATTTATAGAATAAAACAAAAATGTTGATTTTACCCAAACACATACCTATAAATAGTAAAACCAGAGAAACTGATCATTTTGCAGTGGTCATTTTGCAATATTCAGAGCCCTTGACTTTTCCCAAATTTTGTTACTTTACAGCCTTATTCTAAAATGGATTAAATAGTTCCCCCCCCCCTCATTTATCTACACACAATACCCAAAAATGAAAAAGCAACAACAGATTTTTAGACATTTTAGCAAATGTGTATTTAAAAAAAAACAACTAAAATATCACATTTACATAAGTATTCAGAACCTGTACTCCATGCTTCACGGTGGAATCCACACATGTGGAGATCATCCGTTCACCTACTCTGCGTCTTACAAAGACACTGCGGTTGGAACCAAAAATCTCGAATTTGGACTCATCAGACCAAAGCACACATTTCCACCAGTCTAATGTCCATTGCTTGTGTTTCTTGGCCCAAACAAGTCTCTTCTTCTTATTGATGTCCTTTAGTAGTGGTTTCTTTGCAGCACTTCGACCATGAAGGCCTGATTCACAGTCTCCTCTGAACAGTTGGTGTTGAGATGTGTCTGTTACTTGAACTCTGAAGCATTTATTTGGGCTTCAATTTCTGAGTCTGGTAACTCCAATAAACGTATCCTCTGCAGCAGAGGTAACTCTGGAACTTACTTTCGTGTGGCGGTCCTCATGAGAGCCAGTTTCATCATAGCGCTTGATGATTTTTGTGACTGCACTTGAAGAAACTTTTTCAAAGTTCTTGAAATGTTCCGTATTGACTGAACATCATGTCTTAAAGTAATGATGGACTGTCGTTTCTCTTTGCTTATTTGAGCTGTTCATGCCATAATATGGACTTGTTATTTTACCAAATATGGCTGTCTTCTGTATACCACCCCTACTTTGTCACAACACATTAAGGAAAGAAATTCCACAAATTTAACTGTTAACTGAAATGTATTCCAGGTGACTACCTCATGAAGCTGGTTGAGAGAATGTAAATGGTGTGCAAAGCTGTCATCAAGGCAAAGGATGGCTACTTTGAAGAGTCTTAAATGTAAAATATATTTTTTGGTTAGATGATTCCACATTGGTTATTTCATAGTTTTGATGTCTTCACTATTATTCTACAATGTAGAAAATGTTTTTTTTTTTTTTAATTAAGAAAAACCCTTGAAATGAGTAGGTGTGTCCAAACTCTTGACTGGTACTGTATATGCATTAAAAAATATATATAAAAAAAGACTAACGCATCCACTGAAAGTGACTTTTAGTCCAAGATCTGTGTCAGGGAAAAGGCTGTATGTATCACAACATAGTGTCTCTTTGGGTCCCTGACAGATTAATCTGATAGCGCCGCCGCGCTACGTCATGACCACCACCACACTGGAGCGCACAGAGGGTCTCTCTGTCCTCAACCAGGCCATGGCTGCCATCAAAGAGAAGATTGAGGAGAAGCGAGGCGTGTTTAACATCCAGATGGAGGTCAGTACAATTACCTTATTGTCATAAGTTACATAAAATCGTATGTTTGCTGTATTTTAATACACTATAGAAAGAGGGGGACAATGGAAAGTCCAAGGTGGGGTGGTTAGAAGTTTCATGTAAATAAAAAAATATTGAAAAATCTCACATTAAAACAGTATTATAAACAGCAACAATGTTCAGGACATTGCGCCTTCAATGTCCATGTGTTAATGTCATATGTTTTCCTCCCCTCCAGGCAAAGGTTGTGACAGACATAGATGAGACAGAGCTGGCCCGCCAGCTGGAGCAACTGGAGAGAGAGAACGCTGAGGTGGACGGAGATGACGAAGATGGAGAGATGGAGGCCAAGGCAGAGGACTAAACTAGATGAAGAACTGAGGGATTGGATACGACGATGAGACCAATTATACATATGCAGTCCAGAGCATGTATTCATAAAGCATCTCAGAGTAGGAGTGCTGGTCTAGGTTCAGAACACCCCACCCCCATATGTATTCTTATTCATAATGATCTAAAAGGCTAAACTTATCCTAGATCAGAACTCCTATTTTGAGATATTTCATGAATACAGGCCCTGTCTGATGAGATGACGAACTTCATGTCAAATCAAGCATTCTAGAACGTCTCTCCAACTGAAGCCTTTGGATCAGTAGCAGGGACCCTCTCAGGGAGACTGATAGATGGCTACAGGCATTGACTGTCATACTGCCAAACACAGGGCTGGGAAAGGCCTCTGTGATTATACCAATGGACACAATAACAACTGAATATGATCACTGAACCCTAGCTGTTTGAATTGCATCAGAACGGGTGGGTTGGGGTAGGATTAGCCTATTTGTGCTGTAGCCAACTTCTCTCTGTGTGGAAGAGTTGGCTACAGCACATATAATACAAAATGGGACAATGCTTGGGTTGGTGGGGTGGTAGCCTGGTCCCGTGCTGAATGTTCTTTAACCAACTCTTTGTGACATACAGTATAGGACCAGGCTAGAGTGAGTAGGGGTTTTGATAGATTCTGAGAATATAATAAGACAAGTGTTTTATATATAGCAAGGACATATTTTAGGAATGAGTACTTCTGAAAGTGGCCTTGGCTGTCTCCCCAACTCCATGAAAGGACAATAGCTTTCTTGTCGTTTTCCAGCTCAATATGGTTCAAGTGAAATGTCGGAAGGGAGAGTATAATGCTCACCTAACCAACTCACACAGATCTTTATAACTTAGGGTGCATTCTGGATGTATTTCTATTTTGACAGGACTACATTCTTAACATTACATTAAACAAATAAAAAAAGTATCTTTGTGTTGTCAGGTTAGAAGTGATTGAGAGTGAAGCATGCACTTAAATTAAATGTGGGATGCAGTTATAGTAGAAACTGTTTCAGAAAGGTCCATGTGAGTACTCTAGCCTTTATCAAAGATTTTAAATAAGATGTTTTATTGTTGTCACATACACAGGATATGTACAGTGAAATGTGTTGCTTTATATGGTCTGCCATAGCAGTATCAGCACAACTGGAGCAAATTAAGGTTAAGTGCCTTGCTCAAGGGCAATTCAACCTTTGCGGCTGGGTTACTAGTCAAACACTAACAGCTAGGCTACCTTCCACCCATTCACAAAATAAGCAAATGAATCATTGTCGGCAGGACAAGCACGAGAAGTGAGATCTTATTGTCGCGTACTTGCATATATTTGTGGTTTTCCGTTATGGAACGCCTACTCTGAAATGCGCATCTAAACAACGCACTTTTTATCAACTTTGGTAAAAGGTAAAGTCTACATAACTTAATCTACTCTGTTCGTAACATATTCTAGTTCGGGGAACAGAAAATTGTATTGAGATCAAATGTTTCATCGATGAGTAAATTGGCACTGCCGGTCCCAGAGCTTCCTGTAGAAACATCTGGCTCATTGTTCTATTTTTGCTAATATCTCTGGTTGTAGTTTGTCTGCACTACAAATCCCAGAATTCAGTGTTAGCAGTTGGTAGCAACCCTGAAGGCTTACTAGTCAATCATCTGTAGTGTAGCAAAATATATATTTTAAAAAGTTGTAAATGTTTTGCTAGTTGACTGAAACTATACATAAATTACAGAAGCAACGACTCTGCAAAATTGCTAGCTCTGTAGGGCGACAGACTATGGAGATTAATCGACCTTCAATCAAGGTAAATATCTTTGAACATGTTAAAATAACTGTCGACGTTTACTTTTCCTCAGCCAACAAGATGGGTAAGTTAATGAACAGCAAAATCACTATCCTATGTGAATCTACTATAGTAGAAAAGTTTAGGCTACCTATTCTATTGATCAGCTTGTCGAGAAAGATTGTCTATTCCAGTCTGGACATTTGTGGGAAGATAGATCCCAAATTCATACAACCAGTAGGCCTATGCTGCATAAAACAAAAACGTTAAAAAGCAATGAGTCTGATGCAACAGATCAGAACATGTAGCTTAAAGTTGATAAACTATTATTTATTAAGATTATAAACGCAGCAATGCACACAAGGCAGTAGGCTACGCAGGAATGTTCGTTCCATAATGCAATTGGCGGGAAAACACCATTGTCGAGAGGGCACTGCACATTCAAGCGGTTTCATGTGACAGATGAAAATATTCGCTAGAAATGTAGAAAGAGGAGATCTAATAGGCTATCTTGAAGCAATGTAAGACATGCCTCGTAATATATATTAAAACGTTCAGGATTTAAACAGTTAAGTATGTTTTCAAAATATATGTTTTGAAAAATGAGCCTCCAGCTCGTTGCAAAGTGAAGTGTGACGCGCTGATGAAGCCTGCCTGGGGTAAAAAATGTTTTTGAACGGTCATCCAACTCCGGCCTGTAGAGCACTGACTTTACGAGCTGAAGATCACTGACGTCATGAAATGACCTCGTATTTTTCTGAGTTCCCAGTTGTCTTGAAAGCGCAGCAGTAGCTCTTGCACAGTCTGACAATTTTCCACTCAATGGCTCTGTATCTGTATGCTGTATGTGTGTGATTAAAAAAAAGATACATAAGGAATATAGTGTACACATGCACCAAGTTAATTCCACAAAATTATGCAAATTAAGCATGATCAGTCAAATGTATGTAAATAGACTGTTGAATCCGTCAATGAATAGGCTAAAAAGCTAATAGGCTAATTTTGCAATGGGATTTTTTCTTCTGGACAATTGTACGGTGCCAATTTTATTTATTGGCTTTACAACTTTTTTTATCGGAAAAAAGCCTGCTACCTGGCGAAAGGAAGCCCTCTGTGTAGGTACAGACTCCCAATGTGTCCTAAAACTAGATTTTGGCTTGTGAAAATGCATTTCGTTCTGTAGCTAACTAATAATGAATGACACAAATTACATTTCCTAATCTTTTGTATAGGTGACCCAGGTTATATTCATCATAACCATTTTGTTAGTCAGGGTGCAGTTTGGAACCACCATATCAGGTAAGCTGATCACATTGTGTCAAAGAAAGTAGCTAGTTTTAAAAGGACATTCTACTCCAAAATAAGTATAATGAGGGGATAAGTCCATGTCTTACCAGGCATGGTGTGTATTTATTTATTTATTTGGACAGTGAAGCTAAAATGTTGAATTTTGCTCTATAGTATACTCCAGCATTTTGGATTCGAGATCACATGTTCCATATGAGGAGACAGTAAATTATGTCACTTTTTATTTTTTTTCATGTTTTACTCTTTAGAAATGAAAGCACTTTATGTATTTGGTCCCCTAGGGATGTGCTCCAATACAATACAGCAATGATAGGTTTTTTTGAAACAATTTTGATTAGAGAACGAATTGATGCGATACGATGCACAACATTTGTTGCAAAACACATTCATTTTCCATGAGCTGGGCCTCTGAGCTGGATCTGTCTGAGCTGACTTCTGTGTGTAAATTATGTATGTCTGTGGTGTATGTACTATGTAGGCACCTGTGCAGAGCCACAAGGGAGACTAGGCATCTACCACCCCACTACTACTATCAAATTAGGGGGAGGGGGGGGGCAATATAGCCTCTGTTTTTATGCCCCCCCCACACACACACACTTTGGTTTTGAAATCACCCACTAATTAACTTGTAATTTTTGCAATTTAAGTGTTTGCGCTAGTAATGAATCAATATTTATCATTTACAAATAAGCTATGGCATAGCCGATCAATATAAGGCACAACTTTGGATTTCACCCCCATCTCAAAATTGAATGGTTTTGATCAATTGTAGGTTTTTACAGAGTAATCTTCTGCTTTGGGCCATGCAGTGCGCCTCGCAAAATTGATTGCTGTCCTCATTATGAAATTATCAACTTTACCCTGTACATCTAAAAATGGCACAGTATTTGCAAATGTACACAGCTTTTCCTTCTACATTAGCTCCAGTGAAATGTCTCCACACATCAGTGTGAAAGAAAAGCAGCCAACAAGTGCTCAGCATATGTGGGAACTCCTTCAAGGCTTTTGGAAAAGCATTCCAGGTGAAGCTGGTTGAGAGAATGCCAAGAGTGTGCAAAGCTGTAATCAAGTCAAAGTGTGGCTATTTGAAGAATCTCAAATATAAAATATATATATTGATTTGTTTAACACTAGTGTAAGTCAATAACTGTCAATTGTTCTATGGATCTGTGAGTGTATGGGTGGATGTGTCTGTGCATATGAAGGGGAGAGGGAGGGAGGATGAATATGTATAGGAGGGCGGGAGAGAATGGGTGTGCGGAGGCATGGAGTATATGTTGTGTGTGAATGAAAGAGAATGGATGAGTAAGAGGATGTGTAGAGGGGTGTGGGTGTGTTTGAGAAAAGAGGAGGGGGGAGAAGATGGAGGTTGGGATAAACTAGGCCTGGCTGGGTAAGGGAAGGAGGGTAGGTGGTGATAAGCTTGGCTTGGGGGTTAAGGATGGAAGGGGAACAAGCTTGGCTTGGGGGGTGAGGATGGGAGATGGGGAAAAGCTTGACTTGGTTAGGGTTAAATGGGGGAGAGCAGGGAGGGGGTGGTGCAGAGAGATGGGTTTGGGATGTTTTTTTTTCTTCTTTTTTTATAACTTGTAAAATTAATAAGAGATCTGGACAGATAGGAAAGGAAGTCAAAGTATTATTATTCCTCGTTTGTCATTACAACTGCGATTTAATGGTGGCTATTGGTGATAATAGAGAGAAACTATGTCCAGGGGATTGGGATGGGGTGATTGGGAGGGCATCAGACACTTCTCTGAGGTGTGCTTGGGTCCTCCACTCATCCCATTTCAGTCTCTTGGAGGACCCACTCACCCCAAGTAGACCCTCACCAGCCAATATACTTACATTTACCTTATAAGGTAATCCAAACCAACCACAGTACTTATGTGGTAGTCTTTCTTAAAATGTACAGTATGTACAATGTACGTACAGTGCATTCGGAAAGTATTCAGAACCCTTGACTTTTTCAACATTTTGTTTACGTTACAGCCTTGTTCTAAAATTGATTAAATTGGTTTGTTTCTTTCCTCGTTAATCTACACACAATACCCCATAATGACAAAGCAAAAACAGCTATCGCATATTTTTTTTAAACTCAAGTATCACAGTTACATAAGTATTCAGCCTGACAGAGCTTGACAGGCTCTGCAGAGACGAATGGGAGAAACTCTCCAAATACAGGTGTGCCAAGCTTGTAGCGTCATACCCAAGAAGACCCGAGGCTGTAATTGCTGCCAACAGTGCTTCAACAAAGTACTGAGTAAAGGGTCTGAATACTTATGTAAATGTTATATTTGAATTTTTTTATTTGCGATACCTGTTTTTGCTTTGTCATTATGGGGTATTGTGTGTAGCTTGATGAGGGGGGAAAAACTATTTTATCCATTTTAGAATAAGTCTGTAACTTAACAAAATGTGAAGTGGTCTGAATACTTTCCAAATGCACTGTAAAGATAACTTTATCCCATTACTTAACAATATGAAAGCAGATTTAATTAAATATAATAATATTCCCATAAATCTTACAGGTAAAATAAACCTCTTCAGAATGGCATGGCTCCCAATGTTTTTGTATTTATTTTCAGTAATACCGATTTGTTCTTAACTAAGACAAAATAATTCATAATTTACTTTTTTCTGCACAACATACAGTACTAGTCAAACGTTTGGACACACCTACTCATTCCAGGGTTTTTCATTATTTTTACTATTTTCTACATTGTAGAATAATAGTGAAGACATCAAAACTATGACATGACACATATGGAATCATGTATTAACCAAAAAAGTGTCAAATCAAAATATATTTGAGATTCTTCAAAGTTGCCAAATGTCCTTTGCTCACTCTGACAGCTTTGCACACAATTAATGCCTTCTGGGAATGTTTATAAAGTCCAACAGCTATGGGCGGAGCTGGAAAGAAGTATTACAATTTAAATGTACTTTTAATTTGTCTGTCTCTATATTTCAAAACATGGCATAAGATACCTGATGGGTTGGACAATACATTTTTTATCAATCATTTGCAGCTGACTTGCCCAGTTAAATAAAGGTTACATTTTAAAAACTCTTTAACAAATGTATCCTTAAAAACTGGAAATCAACCTCCGTTGTTTACGCAATGGAAAGGTCAAATGTTTTACTGTCTAAAAATGTAAAGTGAGTGGGCGACGGAGAGAAACAAAATCTTGCAGTTTGACGCCATGTAGCAGAAAGTGATACGTGCGCTGGAGATAGGGGTGAGGGTTAGTGGGTATGGGCAGTGATGTAGTTGATGTTTTGTATGATGATGTTTTGCGTGTGTATGTTTTGTATTGTTGATAAAATATCAAATAAAATCATGTGAAAAAAAGGCAAAGTAGGCTATAGAGCATTCTCTCACTGCTCTAGAATGTATCTCTTCCGTGTTTGGCCTTGGGAGGTGGTACCATTTGGAGGTATTTTTGTGGGTTGGACTCAAAATCAACTTCATACCCTCGTCATGATTACGGAATGTTATTCACTCTCCGCAGGGTCGGCAGAAAGAAGGAGGATGTTTCCTTTTTTCAGAGGTTTAGTATTTTCAACCTAACTTCTGTTTCCCCTGTTAAACGGATGTGGGGTCTACGCTCAGGCGCCTTGTTACGCCTGCTACTTTAGGTGACGGATTATTGTGGATAATCATGAATGAATTATGAATAATGATGAGTGAGAAAGAGGCATAAATATCTTACGCCCCTCACACAAAAATGCTAACCTCCCCCATTTTTGGTAATGGTGAGAGGTTAGCATGTCTTGGATAATCTTTCTGCACACAATCTGCCCACAGGACTTAATCATTCATCATTATTCATGATTCATTCATGGTTATCCATAATCAAGATAGCATTCACATTAATGTAGAAGTATTCAGAAACATATTATTTTCTTATTTACAATAAAAGGCACAATAAATTGTTTACCATTCATTTCTATTGGTCACAACATAATCTGAAAGACAACCAAAACAAACTGCAAATGCATCCAACAAGTTTGTAGAGTAACAGGCTTGATGTAGTCATTTCTAAACAGTAAAAGATATGTATGAAAATTACCTCAAATAAAAGGTATTGGCGCCTCATATGATTTAAAAACTTAAATCCAAAATGCTGGACTGTAGAGACAAATGAAACGTTTTAGCTTCACTGTCCAAATAAATATGTAGTGGCGTGTACATATGCATCAATCCCAAATGAATGGAAAAGATAGGCACCATTTAATTCCACCAATTTTGATGATGCATAGGGCTGTTATTTGCATTGGATGTGAACAGATTACTGTTTTTCTAGCTGGCAGACGTCTTTTGATTAATTCTTTACATGACGTTGATGCACTTAGAACCAGATGACACAGATGAACCAAATGACACAGATGAACCAAATGACACAGATGAACCAGATGACCCAGAGCAACAGAAACTATTTCAGTGTGTGTCAGGAAATATGGATAGCAAAAGGGTGCGACTGTACCTCGGCCTGGACAATCTGGTATGTTGCGCCAGCAGCTCTCATCAAACATCTGGCGCCCCCTTGTGTTGCCTGGAACAAATGCTGTGTCCCAGAATTATGATGAATAATTTTAGGGCCAGTTTCTGTGACCTAGATAAAGCCTCATTCTAGATTTAAAAGCCATGTTCAATGGAAAACGTACAAAGTAACATTTCAGGGGGGGGTAAACAAACCATTGTAATTTGTCCGTCCTTGTGATTGCCATTCTATCTCATTCATTCCAGGTGGTGGATTGCATGCTACGGAAGAAACCAGGCGGCTCAGCTAGACAGTACCAGAACCAACTGAAGCTCTACACATCATCTGGTCTCCTGCCCACCATGGCCATCTATAACAGCACTAACTCAGCCACCTTCTCCTTTAAATTAATTATGGTGAGATGGGCTAAGATTAGGATTAAATGGTACATACAACAAAATCAATGGTCTCAGTAATTACTTGAATTCAATGACTTTCTACTTCTATCTGTTTCTCTTATGTGTTATGTGTGCTTTCCCTCTGCTTGTTAGAATGCATCCACCTGGAGAGTGAACGTCCCCAGATACAACATAACTATCAACACAGGTGTCATTATTTCTCATTAATGAGGCGATCTATTAGTCTGGGAACCAGTCTTTAGCTAACATTCCACTCCTGTCATTTGCCTAAGAGAATCTCAACGGTCAATATGCAGCTAGATTTCCAGCGGAGTTGCTCATTGGTTGTTGGAAATAACATATTGTGTATATATAATATTTTCCATGACAACATGTGGAGCCTCAAATAGAATTACAATTACAACAAAGTACAAAAAATAAACATTTCGCTTTTATGCTTTTCTAGCGGAAAGCTAAGACATTTTGTGATTGTAATTGCAGTATGTATTTAGTTTTAGAATTTAGAAGTGAGCTAGCAACTTTTTACAGACTGGTTTTCATCTGGACAACAACAAACTGTTGCTTAGCACCCTGACACCAAAAGTGAAAGCGTTCCAAAATGTGCTTTAAAAAAACGAGTTCCAATATTTGCATAACCTTTGATTGGAGGATAGCTATGACTGTTACCGAATCAGGATCAAATCCTCTGATCTTTAAAAAAAAAAAAAAAAGATCACCTTTATTTAACAAGCAAGGCCAGTTGAGAACAAAGTTCTCATTTACAACTGCGACCTGGCCAAGATAAAGCAAATCAGTGCGACAAAAACAACAACACAGAGTTATACACAAGTTAAACAAACATAACGTCTGTAACACAATGTAAAAATCTATGTACATTGTGTGCAAATGTAGTAAGCTTAGGGAGGGAAGGCAATAAATAGTCCATAGAGTCGAAATAATTACAATTTAGCATTAACACTGGAGTGATAGATGTGCAAGTAGAGATACTGGGGTGCAAAAGAGCAACAAAAAAATAACAATATGGGGATGAGGTAGTTGGGTTTGCTATTTACAGATGGGCTGTGTACAGGTACAGTGATCGGTAAGCTGCTCTGACAGCTGATGCTTAAAGTTAGAGAGGGAGATATAAGTCTCCAGCTCCAGTGATTTTTGCAATTCGTTCCAGTCATTGGCAGCAGAAAACTAGAAGGAAAGGTGGCCAAAGCAGGTGTTGGCTTTGGTGATGACCAGTGAAATAAACCTGCTGGAGCGTGTGCTACGGTTGGGTGTTTCTATGGTGACCAGTGAGCTGAGATAAGACAGGGCTTTACCTAGCAAAGACCTGGAGCCAGTGGGTTTGGCGACGAATATGTGGTGAGGGCCAGCCAACAAGAGCATACAGGTCGCAGTGGTGGGTACTATATGGGGCTTTGGTAACAAAATGATTGGCACTGTGATAGACTACATACAATTTGCTGAGTAGAGTGTTGGAGACTATTTTGTAAATGACATCGCCGAAGTCAAGGATCTGTAGTATAGTCAGTTTTACAAGGGTATGTTTGGCAGCATGAGTGAAGGAGGCTTTGTTGCGAAATAGGAAGCCGATTCTAGATTTAACTTTGGATTGGAGATGCTTAATGTGAGTCTGGAAGGAGAGTTTACAGTGTAGCCAGACACCTAGGTATTTGTAGTTGTCCACATATTCTAGGTCAGAACCGTCCAGAGTAGTGATGCTAGTGGGCAGCAATCGGTTGAAGAGCATGCATTTAGTTTTACTAGCATTTAAAAGCAGTTGGAGGCCACGGAAGGAGTTTTGTATGGCATTAATGCTCGTTTGGAGGTTTGTTAACAGTGTCCAAAGAAGGGCCAGATGTATACAGAATGGTGTCGTTTGCGTAGAGGTGGATCAGAGAATCACCAGCAGCAAGAGTGACATCATTGATATATACAGAGAAGAGAATTGTACCTAGAATTTAACCCTGTGGCACCCCATAGAGATTGCCAGAGGTCTGGACAACAAGCCCTCCGATTTGACACACTGAACTCTATCTGAGAAGTAGTTAGTGAACCAGGCGAGGCAGTCATTTGAGAAACCAAGGCTGTTGAGTCTGCCAATAAGAATGCGGTGATTGACAGTCGAAAGCCTTGGCCAGGTCGATGAAGACGGCTGCACAGTACTGTCTTTTATTGATGGCGGTTATGATATCGTCTAGGACCTTGAGCGTGGCTGAGGTGCACCCATGACTGGCTTGGAATCCAGATTGCATAGCGGAGAAGGTACGGTGGGATTCAAAATGGTCGGTGATCTGTTTGTTAACTTGGCTTTCGAAGACTTTAGAAAGGCAGGGCAGGATGGATATAGGTCTTTAACAGTTTGTTTATAGAGTGTCTCCCCCTTTAAAGAGGGGGATGACCGCAGTTGCTTTCCAATCTTTGGGGATCTCAGACGATAAGAAAGAGATTGAACAGGCTAGGAATAGGGGTTGCAAAACTTTTGGCGGATAATTTTAGCCCAGCTGATTTGTAGGGTTCCAGATTTTGCAGCTCTTTCAGAACATCAGCTGTCTGGATATGAGTGAAAGAGAAGTGGGGGGGGGGGCTTGAGCAAGTTGCTGCGGGTGGTGCATAGCTCTTGGCCGTGGTAGGGGTAGCCAGGTGGAAAGCATGGCCAGCCGTAGAAAAATGCTTGTCAAAATTATCGATGATCGTAGATTTATCGGTGGTGACAGTGTTTCCTAGCCTCAGTGCAGTGGGCAGCTGGGAGCAGGTGCTCTTATGCTCCATGGACTTTACAGTGTCCCCAAAAAATGTGTAATTAGTGCTACAGGATGCAAATTTCTGTTTGAAAAAGCTAATCTTATATTGGTTGTGTATATGTGTATATTGGTTTCTGACTTCCCTGACTTCCCTTGCATATCGCGGGGGCTATTCAATGCTAATGCAGTACGCCACAGGATGCTTTTGTGCTGGTCAAGGGCAGTCAAGTCTGGGGTGAACCAAGGGCTATATCTGTTCTTAGTTCAACATTTTTTGAATGGGGCATGTATATTTAAGATGGTGAGGAAAGCACTTTAAATGGCAACCAGGCATTCTCTACTGACGAGATGAGGTCATTATCTGTTTTAGAGAGAGTTTGACAGTGATGAGGGATGGTCGTTTGACCGCGGACCCATTACGGACACAGGCAATGAGGCAGTGATCGCTGAGATCCTAGTTGAAGACAGCAGAGGTGTATTTAGAGGTCAAGTTGGTCTGGATGATATCTATGAGGGTGCCCATAGTTACGGATTTAGGGTTGTACCTGGTAGGTTCCTTGATAATTTGTGTGAGATTGAGGGCATCTTGCTTAGATTGTAGGGATGTTAAGCATATCCCAGTTTATGTCACCTAACAGTACGCACTCTGAAGATAGATGGGGGGCAATCAATTCACATATGGTGTCCAGGGCACAGCTGGGGGCTGAAGGTGGTCTATAACAAGCGGCAACGGTGAGAGACTTATTTCTGGAAAGGTGGATTTTTAAAAGTAGAAGCTCAAATTGTTTGGGCACAGACCTGGATAGTATGACAAAACTCTGCATGCTCGCTCTGCAGTAGATTGCAACACCGCCCCCTTTGGCAGTTCTATCTTGTCAGAAAATGTTGTAGTTGGGGATGGAAATTTCAGAATTTTTGGTGGCCTTCCTAAGCCATGATTCAGACATAGTTAGGACATCAGGGTTGGCGGAGTGTGCTAAAGTAGTGAATAAAACAAACTTAGAGAGGAGGCTTATGATGTTAACATGCATGAAACCAAGGCTTTTACTGTTACAGAAGTCAACAAATGAGAGCGCCGGGTCAATAGGTGTGGTGCTGGGGGCTACAGGGCCTGGGTTAACCTTTACATCACCAGAAGAACAGAGGAGGATTAGGATAAGGGTACGGCTAAAGGCTTTAAGAACTGGTCGTCTAGTGTGTTGGGAACAGAGAATAAAAGGAGCCGATTTCTGGGCGTGGTAGAATAGATTCAGGGCATAATGTACAGACAAGGGTATGGTCGGATGTGAGTACAGTGGCGGTAAACCTAGGCATTGAGTGACGATGAGAGAGGTTGTGTCTCTGGAGGCACCAGTTAAGCTAGGTGAGGTCTCCGCGTGTGTGGTGGTGGGACAAAAGAGCTATCTAAGGCATGTTGGGCGGGACTGGGGGCTCTACAGTGAAATAAAACAAGAATAACTAACCGAAACAGCAGTAGACAAGGCATATGTCCCTGAACAGGCAGTTAACCCACTGTTCTTAGGCCATCATTGAAAATATAAGAATTTGTTCTTAACTGACTTGCCTAGTTAAATAAAGGTTAAATAAATAAATATTGATATTAGGGAGAGGCATGTGTAGCCGAGTGATCATAGGGTCCAATGAGCAGCAATAGGTGAGTCAGGGAGCCGTTCGGGAGTCGCTGCTACGCTAGGCGAGCTGGAGACACAGCGATTCAGAAAGCTAGCGGGCCGGGGATAGCAGATGGGTCTTCGACAACATTGCAACGGAAAAGCCTGTTGAAACCACCACGGACGATTACGTCGGCAGACCAGTCATAATGGATCGGCGGGGCTCCGTGTCGGCAATAAAGGGTCCAGGCCAATTGGCAAAAGAGGTATTGATGCCCAAGAATTCGCTGGTAGACCTCTTCGGCTAGCCGGGAGAGGCTAACTGGTGCTTGCTTCAGGACAGAGGCGTTAGCCAGCAGTAGCCCTCGGTTGCAGCTAGCTAGCTGCCATGATCCGGCGTAATGGTCCAGAGCTTGCGTCAGGAATCCGGTGATGTGGTAGAGAAAAGGCAGTCCGATATGCTCTGGGTTGATATTGCGCTTGCAGACTGGCAGGTATTGGCACGCGCTGAAGCTGGCTGGTGTCCGAGGTAACGGTGAAGACCGCAGCAATGGCTAACTAGCTAGTAGCTAGTTATCTGGCTAGCTTCAGATGGGGGTTCCGGTTCTAAAGTATAAAAAAATAGCATATCCGTACCACATTTGGTGAGGCGGGTTGCAGGAAAGTATATTCAGTTTGTAGATGGAAAGTGAGATTAAAATATATACGAAATGTATACGAAAAAAACTAGGACTATTTACACGGGAGACAAACACACATCCGACTGCTACGCCATCTTGGATTCTGATAGGTGATCTCAAGCTCATTAATGATAGAATGGCCTTTCTTCAATCTTCAAATATGAAAAGTCTCTTTGGCAAATGACAGGAGTGCCAAGGAGTGGAATGTTAGCTAAAAAGACTGGTACCCAGGCTACCCAGCTATTACTTGAAGACCAAGGCTACTTGAAATATCGACGTACTACTACAATATCTACTTGCAGCAGCCCTTCACAGGCTTGATTGGCCTATTTAAACCTGTCTTCTCCCTCTCTGCACCTCTTTCTCTGTCTCCCCCCCCCATTCCCCTAGTGGCAGCACCTGTGGATGAGTGGTATGTGGAATTCAGTATGTTCCATGGCTTCTCTATGTTCAGCAGCAAGGGATCCATCCTGGACACACTGAAGGGAACACTACTGGACGTGGCCAGAGGTTGGACTAGGGGACGGAAGGGCCTATTGTGATTCTGTGACAAAGCACTGGGTGTTTTGAATTTGGATATTTTTGCCAATGACTAATTAATTGCGGTGCCGGTTTACCTCTAGGTGGCAATCTTTTCTTTATGATCATAACGCCGGATAGCTGAGAAGAGATGGGGTTTTCCACAATGATAATATGGTTAAAGGCATTGATAGTATTTCCTATATTATCTATCTATCCCCTATTAACATTGTTATATTAAATTAAATTCAGCAGATGCTTTTATCCAGAGCGACTTACAGTTAGTAAGTCAGTTAGACTTACATTGAAGGGGCATTCTGGGGCCTCCCGAGTGGCGCAGCAGTCTGAGGCATCACTACAGACCCAGGTTTGATCCCAGGCTGTGTCACAGCTGGCCGTGACCTGGAGACGCATGAGGTGGCACACAATTGGCCCAGCGTTGTGCGGTTTAGGGGAGGGTTTGGCCGGCTGGGATTTCCTTGTCCTATCGCGCTATAGCGACTCCTTGTGGCGAGCCCGGTGCCTGCAAGCTGACTGCGGTCGCCACCTTGACGGTGTTTCCTCCAACACATTGGTGTGGCTAGCTTCCGGGTAAAGCGAGCAGTTTGGCAAGAAGCAGTGTGGCCTGGCAGGGTCGTGTTTCGGAGGACACATGGCTCTTGACCATCGCTTCTCCCAAGTTCATAGGGGAGTTGCAGCGATGGGACAAGACTGTACCAATTGGGGGTAAATGTAAAACAATGAAAAGGGACAATCTGCAGTTGATACATCCATTTTTAGACTTACAAATGAATGATATACAGTGGGGCAAAAAAGTATTTAGTCAGCCACCAATTGTGCAAGTTCTCCCACTTAAAAAAATGAGAGAGGCTTGTTCACATTGTTATTGTTTCAACTAATGATTGCCCTTTTAAGCTTGTATCTTAGCAGTATGAGTGTGAATTTCAATAAGTTTGTCAGAATTGCATTTGCCATGGCATCTCTCCCTTAGAGCCCATCCTGCAGTGGACGATAGGGGAGGAGTTGTCGTCTCGTATCATTGAACCACATCTCCACCGGGTCCTGCAACTACAGGTCAGCCAGAGTCCCTGTGCCGGTGATGTGGCCGTGTTGGCACCTGTCTTCGCTCCAGGAGGACACACAGGTGAGGAAGACATACTGTATACACACACACACACACACACACACACACACAAACATGTTATGACAAACAGAACATACTTTAACTATAGAGAACTAACTGCAGACAAACAGGCCATTTATGTGCCCTGTGTATACACTCACCAGCCAGTTTATTAGGTACACCCTAGTACCGGTTCGGATCCACCTTTGCCTTCAGAACAGCCTGAATTCTTCAGGCATTCTACAAGGCGTCAGAAACGTTTTACGGCGATGTTGGTCCAGGCTGACGCGATGGCATCACAGAGTTGCTGCAGATTAGACGGCGATACATTCATGCTGCTAACAGCCCGTTCCATCTCATCCCAAATACGCTCTATTCAGTTGAGGTTTGGGGACTGCGAAGGCCACTCAAGTAAACTGAAGTCGCTGTCAATGTTCCAGGCAATGTTTTTCCATCCATGACAAGGATTGACGGGTTGTGTGTTCCGAGATGCCGTTCTACACACCACATCTGTACTGAACCGTTATTTGTCTGTTTGTGGCCTGCCTGTTAGCTTGCACGATTCTTGCCATTCTCGTTCAACCTTTCTCATCAACAAGCTGTTTTCGCCCACAGTACTGCCGCTGACTTGATGTTTACCAATTCTTGGTAAAGCCTAGACACTGTCGTGCGTGAAAAGCCCAGGAGGGTGGCCGTTTCTGAGATACCGGCTCGCCTGGCACCGACGATCATACCACGCTCAAAGTCACTTAGGTCACTCGTTTTGCCCGTTGTAACGGTCAATCGAACATTAACTGAATGCCTCGATGCCTGTCTGCCTGGCCACTGATCCAAAAATGGATGCTTTTGCGCAGGGGTAGAATTAGAAGAAAAATCACTGTAACATCACAGGTCATTTAGCTTGAAAGCAATTTGCACTTGTTAAAATTAGTTTCACATGGGGATCTCAGTTCTCAAACATTCCAATTCAATTCTACCCCTGCTTGTACTCATTCATAGGACTTTGTCAGTGATCATTACTGAGGTCTTCTGTCCTCTCCCATTGTAACTGTAGGGGTGATTCTCAGTGTCACCAAATCTGCCTTCACCGCTCAGGGACGATGGTTCAACGCCACAAGATCACTATGTAGCTTGATCAATGAAGGTAGAGCATCACGTTGCAGCTTTGATATATACTGTATTACTTAGAATTGTATTTCAACATCCCTTATTCTGCTGTTTGATACACAACGATACAGTGAGTGAGTGTGTTGTACAGTAGTTTTCAGTGCATTGTCTTTAGCCGGTCCTGTATTATTTGGTTATTAATGACTCTAATACCATTTTCACACACCGAAGGTGAGCCGAGCTGAGAGATCACTTGAAAAGGGCCTTAATGGCTGTTATCATTGTCCTCTACAGTGTGTGTGTCTGGCTGCTGACCAGTCTCTTGATGTTCCACAGTGTGTGTGTCTGGCTGTGCAGGGAACTAACTTTTTCTGACTTACTGATCCCCCACTGTCTGTGTGTGTGTGCGCATGCGTGTGTGTGTGTATAACTGACCTGCTATCTCCACAGTGTGTGTGTCTGGCTGTGCGGGGATCTCCATCGTGGACCTGAAGCTGACCAACTGTCACCTGTTCCTGCTGACCAACCGGGGGCTCTTCATCAGCCAGGATCTCCTTTCCCCTGTCACAGGCACTCTCAATGTACTAGACACACACACACACTCATTTACACCATTAAAGATGGCACTGGGGGGGTGGCTGCTGTTTTATGAGCTCTTAATTAACCTACCGTGCTATTTTGTTCGCTTTTTTGCATTTTGTGGAACATATTTTGTACATAGTGTTGCTGCTACCGTCTCTTATGACCGAAAAGAGCTTCAGGAAATCAGTACAGCGATTACTCACCTTGAACTGGACGAAGAATTTCTCTTTAATGAGTCGGACAAGAGGGATTTACTCCAGACACCCGAACAGAAACCTCATCCCCGTCATTCGCAGGAGAAAAAGACGGAAGAGGTTTCCCGGAAAGAGATCGGGTGCCTTGTGAGGATCCGCCGAAGAGTGGCTAATCTGCCTTTGCTATACAATCGCTGGATAATAAATTCAACGAACTATATCCTACCAACGGGACATAAAAAACTGTAATATCTTATGTTTCACTGAGTCGTGGCTGAACAACGACATGAGTAACATACAGCTGGTGGGCTATACACTGTACCGGCAGGATAGAATAGCCGTCTCTGGTAAGACAAGGGGTGGCGGTCAATGTATATTTGTAAACAACAGCTGGTGCTCGATATCTAAGGAAGTCTCAAGGTTTTGCTCGCCTGAGGTAGAGTACCTGTTGATAAGCTGTAGACCATACTATCTACTTAGAGAGTTTTCATCTGTATTTTTCGTAGCTGTCTACATACCACTACAGGCCGATGCTGCCAAAAAGACCGCACTCATTGAGCTGTATACAGCTATAAGTAAACAGGAAAACGCTCATCCACAGGCGATCTTAGTGGCCGGGGACTTTAATGCAGGTAAACTTAAATCAGTTTTACCTCATTTCTACCAGCATGTTTAATGTGCAACCAGAGGGAAAAAACTCGAGACCACCTTTACTCCACACACAGAGACGCATACAAAGCTCTCCCTCGCCCTCCATTTGGCAAATCTGACCATAATTCTATCCTCCTGATTCCTGCTTACAAGCAAATATTAAAACAGGAATCACCAGTGACTCTGTCAATAAAAAAGTGGTCAGATGAAGCAGATGCTAAGCTACAGGTCTGTTTTGCTAGCACAGACTGGAATATGTTCTGGGATTCTTCCAATGGCAATGAGAAGTACACCACATCAGTCACTGGCTTCATCAATAAGTGCATAGGCGACGTCGTCCCCACCGTGACTGTCGTACATACCCCAACCAGAAACCATGGATTACAGGCAATATCCGCAAATGGGTAAAGGGTAGAGCTGCCACTTTCAAGGAGCGGGACTATAACCCGGAAGCCTATAAGAAATCCCACTATGCCCCCACCGAACCATCAAACAGGCAAGCGTCAATACAGGACTACGATCGAAACATACTACACCAGCTACGACGCTCATTGGCTGTGGCAGGGAATGCAAACTATTACAGAATACAAAGGGAAGCACAGATGAGAGCTGCCCAGTGACATGAGCCTACCAGACAAGCTAAATTACTTCTACTGTATGCTTGCTTCGAGACATGTAACACTGAAACATGCATGAGAGCAAATGGACAAGACCTCTATACCAGGCGGTGTCAGAGGAAGGCCCTAAAAATGGACTCCAGCAACCCTAGTCCTAGACTGTTCTCTCTGCTATTGCATGGCAAGTGGTACCGGAGCGCCAAGTCTAGGTCCATGAGGCTTCTAAACAGCTTCTTCCCCCAAGCCATAAGACTACTGAGCATCTAATCAAATGGCTACCAAGACTACTTGCACCCCCTCCCCCCCTTTACTCTGCTGCTACTCTCTCTTATTATCTATGCATAAATCACTTTAATAACTCTACCCACATGTATATATTACCTTAATTACCTCGACTAACCGGTGCCACCGTACATTGACTCTGTACCAGTACCCCCTGTATATAGCCTCGCTATTGTTATTTTACTGCTCCTCTTTAATTATTTGTTACTTTTATTTCTTTTCTTTGTAGGTATTTTTCTTTAAACTGCATTGTTGGTTAAGGGCTTGTAAGTAAGCATTTCACTGGCTCTGTTGTATTTGGCGCATGTGACAAGTAACATTTTATTTGACTTTGTGCACAGAGCCATTTGATTGGCATGAACATTCTTTATGGTCCTTACTAGTCAATAAATAGTTTATCTGAACAGTTTGTGTTGTGGTACTGATCTTTGCCTCTGAATATTACAGTTCACCTTGCTGTTCCTCCCTGCACTGGCTCAGGTCTGTAAACATGTCAGTTGTTCAAGCTATTCTCAGATATAGTAGGGGCAGAGTGCCTCCCAAGAAAACAGTTAACACGTCATTGTATTTCTCCTTCATAGATGGACTACTCTGCCACCACCTTGTGGTTTTCCTCTCAATGTGTGACAGATCGCATCTATTTCAGTGGTATGGCTTTATCATGACCTCCAATAAATGAACCATACGGATTCATAACATGTTTTTTTGTCGTTGTGGAAGCCTGTTTCAAACTGTTTTCTCTCTTGTTTAGATGACACACTCAGTTTGATTTCCAATGAAGGAGAAGGTGAAAACCTGGTAGGTGTGATTGAGGGGGTTTGTTTATAATGGATATTATACAAATGTCTATCCTTGTGTTTCAACCGGAGCTTCTCAATGGCAGCATTCTAGGTGTGTGTACAGTAAGTACCCCTTCACGAGGTGGCTCCTGTGCCAGGCCTCCGCTGTTGACATCGCGAAGAACCCCAAACACCGTTACCTGTCCTTCCTCCATGACCGTCACCAACACACTGGCCTACTGCTCTCACACACTGAGGTACCTTTTCTATATTGTCTTTATACACAGTACCAGTCAAACGTTTGGACACACCTACTCATTCCAGGGTTTTTTCTATATTTTTACTATTTTCTACATTGTAGAATAATAAGTGAAAACATCAAAACTATGAAATAACACATATGGAATCATGTAGTAACCAAAAAAGTGTTTAAACAAATCAAAATACACTACCGTTCAAAAGTTTGGGGTCACTTAGAAATGTCCTTGTTTTTGAAAGAAAATCACCTTTTTTGTCCATTAAAATAACATCAAATACAGTGTAGACATAGTTAATATTGTAAATTACTAATGTAGCTGGAAACGGCAGATTTTTAATGGAGTATCTACATAGGCCCATTATCAGCAACCATCACTCCTGTGTTCCAATGGCACGTTGTGTTAGCTAATCCAAGTTTTTCATTTTAAAGGCTAATTGATTATTAGAAAACCCTTTTGCAATTATGTTAGCACAGCTGAAAACTGTTGTGCTGATTAAAGAAGCAATACAATTGGCCTTTAGACTAGTTGAGTATCTGGAGCATCAGCATTTGTGGGTTCGATTACAGGCTCAAAATGGCCAGAAACAAAGAACTTTCTTCTGAAACTTGGCAGTCTATTCTTGTTCTGAGAAATGAAGGCTATTCCATGTGAGAAATTGCCAAGAGACTGAAGATGTCATACAACACTGTGTGCTACTCCCTTCACAGAACAGAGCAAACTGTCTCTAACCAGAATAGAAAGAGGAGTGGGAAGCCCCGGTGCACAACTGAGCTAGAGGACAAGTATATTAGAGTGTCTAGTTTGAGAAACAGGCGCCTCACAAGTCCTCAACTGGCAGCTTCATTAAATAGTACCCACAAAACACCAGTCTCAACGTCAACAGTGAAGAGACGACTCCGGGATGCTGGCCTTCTAGGCAGAGTTCCTCTAGTGTCTGTGTTCTTTTGCCCATCTTAATCTTTTCTTTTTATTGGCCAGTCTGAGATATGGCTTTTCTTTGCAACTCTGCCTAGAAGGCCGAAACTAGAAGTCTGAATTTGAATCATCGGCATACATTTGTATCTAACCCATTCATTTCTATCCCCTTAATTTTACAATTGGATCAGATTTTTATTGCTAACAATTCAATGGCCTTAAGAAATCCATTCAGTGATAGACGGAAACCTTGTTTTGCACCTCTTGACAATTCAAAATTCTCAGATAAATAAACATTACAGTGCCTTCAGAAAGTAGTCACACCCCTTGACTTTTTCCAGATTTTGTTGTGTTACAGCCTGAATTTAAAATGGATTAAATTGAGATTATTATTATTATTATTTGTCGCTGGCTTACAGAAAATACACTATAATGTGTTATAGAATTTGAAATTAGGATAGCCGAACATGTGAAAGTTGGTTTGGTGTCTATCTTGAATGGTTCAGGACTTACTGTGGGTTGGTTATTTTATGCAAATGTATGCACATTTATATAATTATTGTTAAGTTATATAATTATAGTTGATCAAAGTTTTTAAGAATTTGAAGTTAGGATAGCTTGAACGTGATAAAGTTGGTTTGGTGTCTCTAGCTTGAATGTTTCAAGAGTTACCGCGGTGAGTTATTTCATGCAAATGTATGCAAATTTATATAGTTTTAATTTATAGAGAATTGGAAGTTAGGATAGCCTGAATGTTTTAAAGTTGATCTTTTAGCTTAATTGGCTAAAAAGTAGCACCGTTTTAAATAGCTACCACTGTATTACTGTGGTTCTAATTCAGTGGCGGCCGGGCCCGTTTAAGATGATTTATGAACATGGCCTTATTTCTAATACAGCATATTGGATGACTGTTATTCATATTCCATTCACCCAGATAGGTTTAGTTTCCTACATGATACTCACATTTTCTCTACACCCATCATGAGGTTGCTACAACCTGGCCTATGAATGAAGGTTTACGACAGAGGTGCACAGATCGAGAGAAAAAGTTGAGTAATGACAGACAGTGACACATTCAATACCGGCTTGCACACTCCTGCCTACATCTAGCAAATCTAGGGTGTAATCATTAGTCCAACAGTTGCAAACAAGAGTTTATATTGGACAAATTCAGGTATGTGTATCCCCGTTTCATTCCGTTTGCTTCTGTTTAAGAAATGCTTTTCAACAGAATCGGCAGAATAAATATTGAAGTTTCCCCACATGAGGTTTTCCATGTGGATTTTCCCATGTGATCACATAACCTTTCACATACGCCACCATATCTGTATCAGTAACTGATTTAATCTGTATTCCTACACTTTGGACTTTAAAGTAAATACACTCAAGATAAACAATTATATTTATCATAGTGATTCAGGAGTAACATAAAACAGAATAATATGCACCACCATCATTAGAAAAACTATACTGAAAACTCTCAAACGGCTGAAATAATTATATGAAATCAACGATGAGAGAATATTCTGAATAACTGATAACTAAAATAGCAGTGCAGATGGCACTCTTTTGCTAAGTGCAGAGATGTATTATAGTTAATGAATATGTGGCACACTAGAAAGATCAGCGTACCTCAAATCCAGAGGTTGTGATTTCAAATCCCAGGTGGGGTCATATTTTAGCTGAACAGCGATAACATATGGACATGCGCATTTGAAAACACGTGATCACATGTGAAGTGTTTCAAAAACACATGTTTTCACATGTGAGCTATACGAACAAATGGACAAATCTCTGATCCATTTAGGTTATCAAGAGGGTCATGACAGGGATGCCCTCTGCCCAGTTATTTATTTGCTTTAGCCACGGAACCCCTAGCATCAATAATTAAAACCAGTGGAGGCTGATGGGAGGAACTATAGGAGGACGGGTTCATTGTAATGGCTGAAATTGAATATATGGAACGAAGTCAAACATGTGGTTTCCATATGTTTGATGTGTTTGATAACGTTCCATTAATTCCATTCCATCCATTACAATGAGCCCGTCCTCCTTGCTCCTCCCACCAGCCTCCACTGATTAGAACTCATGGCTCAATCTGGCGAATAGAGATTGGTGGAGAACAACCAACCCTGGATGACTGACATGGGGCTATGTATTGAAGCCACCGCGTAGCCATCTTGGTACTCCTCCTCCATTGTAAAAACATATATTTTGGAAGCTATAGAAATGCATTTAAGAATGTCTACATTTGTTTTTGACACGTTTATTCTATTTCAGACACCTTAATGCATACTTTCAATTATATTATGTGAGCTAAACATAAAAATAAAAAATATTGCTGAAAGTTGCCCAGAATCAAGTCGATAATTGTGTGATTAAAACTAACAATTAAAAGTGCTCAGGGACACTTGACCTTAAGGCCAAGATTCAATCAAATCAAAATCAAATTGTGTTAGTCACATTTTTTTGTAAACAACAGGGGTGGACTAGCAGTGAAGTGCTTCCTTAAGGGCCCTTCCAAACAATGCAGAGAGAAAGGAAATAGATAAATCATTTAAAAGTTAAACACGTAATAATAAAAGTAATAATAGATACACAATGAGTAATGATGACTATATACAACGGGTACCTGTACTGAGTCCATGTGCAGGGGTACGAGGTAATTGAGGTATTTTTGTACATATAACTAAGAATAAAAATGACAGATAGTAAATAGTAGCAGCAGCATATGTGATGAGTCAAAAAAGTTGGTGCAAAAAGGGTCAATTCAGATAATCCGGGTAGCTATTTGGTTAACTATTTAACTAACTATTTAGCAGTTTTATGGCTTTTGGGTAGAAGCTGTTCAGGGTCCTGTTGGTTCTAGACCTCTGACACCGCCTGGTATATAGGTCCTGGATGGCAGGGAGCTTGGCCCCAGTGATGTACTGGGCCATACGCACTACCCTCTGTAGTTCCTTGCGATCAGATGCTAAACAGTTGCAATACCAAGTGGTGATGCAGCCAGTCAGGATGCTCTGAATGGTACAGCTGTAGAAGGTTTTGAGGACCTGAGGGCCCATGCCGAATCTTTTCAGCCTCCTGAGGGGAAAGAGGTGTTGTCGTGCCCTCTTCACTACAAGCATGAACAGCATAAGCAAACGATAGCCGACAGCCACAAAGCTGGTGTTTTGACGGTGTCAGAGATGTTACTACATTAGAGCTGTCAAATTGGTGAGCGGCTCAGAATAAGAGTTCAGAATAAAAAAAGTGTAGGCTATATAGAAACGATGACACTAAAATTGAAAATCATTAAAGACAATCATATTTTCATTCATATTTATATCACATTCCAGTGTTTCAACTTGTAAACAAAGCTGCATGGGATTTATCTTAATGCAGCTCTGTGCAGCCAATGGCAATTTCTGCTTCTGGTATAAAGCCAGGAGACGCTTGTGGATTTGCCAGCTGTTCCAGCTCCGACATCGCACACCACAAAACACTATGTGGTTGTCCACTAGCACGGATCTGATAGAATCTAGCCCTAAGTGCGTAAATGCTCTTGGGATTTGAACTTGCAACCTTTTGATCTGGAGTGCATTAATGTCTCAGCAATACCACCAGATGGTTAAACATATATCCACACACTCTCAAAAATAAGAGTCTGGTTGTGGTATATCCCTTCCCTGGTGTACAAAAAGGTCAAAGGTACACATCAGGTAACTTCAGAGGTACATATAGGAACTCACATGTTACTGAGCGGTACCTTTTACGGTACATGTGTGGATTATCTAGTATAATGTTACGTTTTCTACCCAATATATTAAATACAAAGCTGCGTTCATAACCATTTGGAAGGTGGGAATTTACAAGTTGTGAAGTCGTAAATACCAGTTGAATGCATTCACGCGCTATGAAATGGTTGGGAAATGCCAATTGGCTAATGGCCAACAAGCAACATCAACCACAAATAGCTATCATGCTGGTAAACAAATTATAGAGTTCAAAAACCATATTAATAGATTGCTTTTTCTAATGTTTTGTTGTTACATTTAACTGCCAAGGTAATTTCCTTAGTAGGTGACGTCAGAGGCCAGCATGAGGGAGAGGTCAGAGCTGAGGGATGATAGACACGTTTCCCACTAGTAATTACCAGTTAGAGGGCCGTTCAAGTGGATTTCTCCCAGTTGCATGTGGTAAATTCCCACTTCCCACTTCGTTACGAACGCAGCATTAGGTAGGAGAGAGTAAAATGACACAAACATTATTTATCATTCATTTCTATTGGGTACAACATAATCCAAAACAAAATGAAAACAAACTGCAAATGCATCCAACAAGTTTGTAGAGTCACAATCTTGATGTGGTCATACTGTGCTAGGAATATGGGACCAAATACTAAACTTTTGACTCCTTTAATACACTATAAGTGACTTTGTCAAAATACATATGACCTCTTCAAATGGAGGGACTAGATACAGGAAATGCTTTCATTTCTAAATGGTAAAATAGATTCATGTACAGTACCAGTCAAAAGTTTGGACACACCTACTCATTCAAGGGTTTTTCTTTATTTTTACTATTTTCTACATTGTAGTGACAGAATGCCGAGAATGCAAGCTGTCATCAAGGCATAGGGTAGCTACTTTGAAGAATCTAAAATATATTTTAATTTGTTTAACACTTTTTTGGTTACTAAATGATTCCATGTGTTATTTCATAGTTTTGATGTCTTCACTATTATTCTACAATGTAGAAAATAGTAAAAAATAAAGAAAAACCCTGGAAGGAGTGTCCAAAGGTTTTGACTGCAACTGTGTATATTTTTATATACATTGAGTGAGTGTACAAAACATTAAGAACACCTTTCCTAATATTGAGTTTCACCCCCACCTTTCGCCCTCAGAACAGCCTCAATTCGTCAGGGCATGGACTCCACAAAGTGTCAAAATCATTCCACAGGGAAGCTGGCCAATGTTGACTCAAATGCTTCCCACAGTTGTGCCAAGATGGCTGGATGTCCTTTAGGTGAACACACGGGAAACTTGACACAAACCTGTGCACCTGGCACATACTACTGTACCCCGTTCAAAGGCATTGTAAATATTTTGTCTTGCCCATTCACCCTCTGAATGGCACACGTACACAATCCATGTATCACGACTCAGGATATGACCCAGATGCAAACACAGGATGCGGATAGTACAGTTCTCAATCATTTCATAACAAAGGGCAGGTCGAGAACAGGCAGAGGTTCGTAAACAGGTCAGAGTCAGGCAGGTACAGGACGGCAGGCAGGCTCGGGGTCAGGGCAGGCAGAGGTTCGTAATAAGGTCAGAGTCAGGCAGGTACAGGACGGCAGGCAGGCTCAGGTCAGGGCAGGCAGAATGGTCAGAACCGGGAAGACTAGGAAACAAACACTTGAGAAACAGGAAAACACGCTGGTAAGACCAGACAAGACAGTGGGGAAGATGGGCGAACTCTAGAGAGGGGTGGAGACAAGCACAAAGACAGGTGAAACCGATCAGGGTGTGACACAATGTTTCAATTGTCTCAAGGCATAAAAATCCTTCTTTATCCTGTCTCCTCTTTATCTACACTGATTGAAGTTGATTTAACAATTGACATAAATAAGGGATCATAGCTCTTACCTGGATTCACCTGGTCAGTCTATGTCATGGAAAGGTGTTTTTCATGTTTTATACACTCAGTGTATAGTACAATTCATACAAAGTGAGTGCAATCCATTAAGTGTGGATTCCATTTGCTTTGTTTGAGATTGATTCAATTTGAGTCAAGTAAAAATCCACTATCCCCAAATAGTATGATCATGAAATTATATTGTGTGTCTCTCTCTTCCAGCAGCAGGGTGCGATGGTGTCAGTGTTTGGTGTAAAGGCAGAGGAACTCTTTCAGCGTCACACCAAGTTCCCCCCGGTGATTCTAGACTTCCAGCCCAGAGGGATCTTCCTGTTGGACAACCATGTTATCCTGTACGGCTCAGAGGTGACAGCACACACACATACATCGCACACATGCATACTCACGCACACAGAGTTCAAATAAGTTAACAAAATAAAAAATACCGGAGGTAGGAAAACTCAGGGTCCTGTCTAAGTATGATGAATTTGATACCATAATGTATTTCCCTTACCCAACCTCTGTCTGTGTATTGTGTTGTTAGGTGTGGACATCGTCAGATAGAGGCTCTACCTTCACGTGGGTGTTCTCTCTAGACAATCAGATCGTCATAGACGCGCTGAGCTGTACTGTCATTGGCGTGGTAGTGTTCTTCACTGACCATGGCAACCTCTACATCATGAAGTCAGGTGGGACAACAACAACAGTGACGTTCCAGGTTATCTTTTCTTGCAGTCGTGCTTCCCAAATGATCCAATCTCCTGGAGAAGTTTGTAACTACTCAGGAAGGAACCATGTTTGTTTGGGAATCCTTCTGAGAACAGGGTGACTGCAAAACAGACAACCTGGAACACCACCACCAAATCCTAAAGAATATGCTGCAGGATGTAGGCTTGAGCCCAGGGCTGTTGTGGAGACCCTATTACCGCCACATCGGCAATCATGAGTCATGCCCGCAGTTAAATTCCACGTGACCGCTGAGTCACGGTAATCTCTTATGCACTCAGGACATGGTAGTACCCAACTCGCTAACGATCATCAGGTCACTAATGGTCTGGTACTCAGGGCTCTATTGTCCCTCTAACCACTCTGACATCAATGCAAATACAATTGAAAATCACGGCAAACACTTATCATGAAAACAGTGTCATGCTTTTAAAACTCACCTCACTGTGATTGATCACTTTGAAGAAAGAAGTTCAACAACAGGTTGAAACTGAGGGGAAAACGTGGTCGTTGTGGATGTTGTTTCAAAGCCAAACACAACTAAATGGACAGAGCTTTCTAAGGTGATGATTAATTCAAAACACCCATACGCATAGAGTTTATAAATATAGATAGGCCTATGAGCCCGATCCCGGAAAACAAAAACTCATTTAAAATAATGATTGTGACGTTATACAATAGAGAGCCTACCGCATATTACGAATGGCAGAAAAATATTTTGTTTTTAAAAACTGATTTAAGATGTCTTTGGTACATAATTGGTCTTGCCTATACTCCAAAATTGTAGTAATCGCCTTTGAGTATGGACTTGTTATCCATACTGGATGAACTGGTTCCCTTATGCTACGCTGCAAACGTTCTATTCATGAGTCTGGGAGAGAACATATAGGCCTAGGCGATGCTGTTGGTTCATTGATTGTACAGGGCGGCTAACCTACAGTTATATACTGAACAAAAGTATAAACACCGCGTGCAACAATTTCAATGATTTTACTGAGTTACAGTTCATTTAAGGAAATCAGTCATTTGAAATAAATTCATTAGGCCTTTATTGATAGATTTCACATGGCTGGGCAGGGGCGCAGACATGGTTGGGCCTGGGGGGAATTTGGAAGTCCTGGGCTGGCGTGGTTACATGTGGTCTGCGGTTGTGAGGCTGGTTGGACGTACTGCCAAATACTCTAAAATGACGTTGGAGGCGTATTGTGGTAGAGAAATGAACATTAAATTCTGGTGGACATTCCTGCAGTCAGCAAGCCAATTGCACGCTCCCTCAAAACTTGAGACATCTGTGGCATTGTGTTGTGTGACAAAACTGCACATTTTAGAGTGGCCTTTTATTGTCCCCAGCACAAGGTGCACCTGTGTAATGATCATGCTGTTTAATAAGCTTTTTGATATGCCATACCTGTCAAGTGGATGGATTATCTTGGCAAAGGAGAAATGCTCACTAACAGGGATGTAAAGAAATGAGCTTTTTGTACATATGGAACATTTCTGGGATCTTTTATTTCAGCTCATGAAACATGGGACCAACACTTTACATGTTGCGTTTAATTTCTGTTCAGTATAAAGTGCATTCGGAAAGTATTCAGACCCCTTGACCTTTTCCACATTTTGTTACGTTACAGCCGTATTCTAAAATGTATTTAAATTGTTTTTTTCCCTCACCAATCTACACACAATACCCCATATTTACAAAGCAAAAGCAGTTTTTTAGAAATGTTAGCAAATGTATAAAACATTTTTTTTTTATGATATCACATTTACATTTGTATTCAGACCCTTTACTCAGTACTTTGTTGAAGCACCTTTGACAGCGATTACAGCCTTGAGTCTTCTTGGGTATGACGCTACAAGCTTGGCACACCTATATTTGGGGAGTTTCTCCCATTCTTCTCTCCAGATCCTCTCAAGCTCTGTCAGATTGGATGGCGAGTGTCGCTGCACAGCTATTTTCAGGTCTCTCCAGAGATGTTCGATCGGGTTCAAGAATCTTGGCTCTGGCTGGGCCACTCAAGGACATTCAGAGACTTTTCCCAAAGCCACTTCTGCGTTGTCTTGGCTGTTTGTTTAGGGTCGTCGGTTTTTGGTTTTTGCTCTGACATGCACTGTCAACTGTGGGACATTATATAGACAGGTGTGTGACTTTCCAAATCATATCCAATCAAATTAATTTACCACAGGTGGACTCCAATCAAGTTGTAGAAATGTCTCAATAATAATCAATGGAAACAGGATGCACCTGAGCTAAATTTCGAGTCTCATAGCAACGGGTCTGAATACTTATGTACAGTACCAGTCAAAAGTTTGGACTCACCTTTCACCTCTCACCCTCATTCAAGGGTTTTTCTTTATTTTTACTATTTTCTACATTGTACAAAGTAGTGAAGACATCAAAACTATGAAATGACACATATAGAATCATGTAGTAACCAAATACAGTGCCTTGCAAAAGTATTCGGCCCCCTTGAACTTTGCGACCTTTTGCCACATTTCAGGCTTCAAACATAAAGATATAAAACTGTATTTTTTTGTGAAGAATCAACAACAAGTGAGACACAATCATGAAGTGGAACGACATTTATTGGATATTTCAAACATTTTTAACAAATCAAAAACTGAAAAATAGGGCGTGCAAAATTATTCAGCCCCTTTACTTTCAGTGCAGCAAACTCTCTCCAGAAGTTCAGTGAGGATCTCTGAATGAAAAAATACACAAAAAAAAAAATTTCACAAAAAAATACAGTTTTATATCTTTGTTTGAAGCCTGAAATGTGGCAAACGGTCGCAAAGTTCAAGGGGGCCGAATACTTTCGCAAGGCACTGTAAGTGTGAAACAAATCGAAATATATTTGGGTTCTTCAAAGTGGCCATACTTTGCCTTGATGACAGCTTTGCACACTCTTGGCATTCTTTCAACCAGCTTCACCTGGAATGCTTTTCCAACAGTATTGAAAGAGTTCCCACATATGCTGAGCACTTGTTGGCTGCTTTTCCTTCACTCCTCGAACTCATCCCAAACCATCTCAATTGTGTTGAGGTTAAGTGATTTTGGAGACCAGGTCATCTGATGCAGTACTCTATCACTCCTTGGCCAAAGAGCCCTTACAGATCCTGGAGGTGTGTTGGGTCATTGTCCTGGTGAAAAACAAATGATAGTCCCACTAAGTGCAAACCAGATGGGATGGCGTATTGCTGCATAATGCTGTGGTAGCCGGGCTGGTTAAGTGTGCCTTGAATTCTAAATCAAGGGGTCTGAAAACTTTTTGAATGCACTGTATATGAATTTGTATTTGATTTTGAAATGCCTAGTAATATAGGGCATTACCTTTAGCTACAGAATATCTCACCACTATACGTTTCCATATTTTCCTCTCTCCTTCATTCCTTTCTCCAAATAACCAAACCAGCTAAAAAGTTGCCTCCATTCACTATTCGAGTGCAAGTGGATGACATGTCTTTTTTCCCATGCCCCTGTTTCTGCCCATTTGATAATGGCCCATTCTAAATTAAAACTACTTTTACATGATAGTAAAGACAAGATTACATTTAGAATAGGGAAAATATGATCACTTGATGAGAGAACAAAGTGTGCAGACTGAGGCATGGAACAGACTGCAAGCTTTGCCAAATAACTCTAAATCTATTGTATAGGACCTGTTCCAAATGATCACTTTTACGCTCAACATAGCCATGTGCACTCGCTCCGGAATGGGAAAAATATCCGTTCCGTTTTATTCAGCTAAGTTAAATTATATTCTAGTTACTATAAAATCATATAATATAAAATAATGCCACGGCACTTATTAGCATATCTAGTCTGCTAAATGAACAAGCGTCCAGCCTAAGGCATGGAGCATAGCCAGATAACATACAGTAGGCCAACTCATATTCTGTTCTTCTAAAAATACATATTCTTCATATAATCTTTCTTTAGACCTGACTAAAATAAATAATGGATTTATTGTGATGGTGTATATTAAATTGATTTATTCAGCTATTTTAAATGCAGATGTCCCATCAGCGGCTTATATGCATGGAAGCCTGGAGATGTTAATTATGAGACCGGCAGTCTTTTGCATGACAATAACCAGCTGACAAAATGTCATGACCGCCACAGCCCTACTTGAACCTGACAGAATTCCCATCACATCCCATCTCCCCCATCCCCACCCATTTTTGTCCTCCTGAAGGTCTTGCCAGGTATGCGTGGTTGAACGAGACCCTGGATGTAGCCAGTACTCTACTGTGTGGTCACATGGGCATCCTAACTGCTGTTCAGCTGGACAAAGACAAACCCAGTGGCTTTAGCTACAGGAACATCGAGATAGACCACCTCATAGAGGTCAGTGTTGCAAACATTTTTGCTACGGTATGCCCTACTCAACACAACCCCAGTTGCTTTAGGTCAATTTCACGGTAACATAATGATGCTGAAACTCAGATGTTTCACTTTAAAATGTATGCCAAACAAAATCCAAGGATTGCAACGTTAAACAGACCATGCATCTCAATGCACAAAGACACCTTTTAAGAATTTCCACAGACATTTTTACAAAAACACATTTACTTGAAGAACAGTGCAGATGCACAGTTTGGTAACAGAATGATGGCACAAAAAAAGTGATTTGGTTAAAAGTGGTCCTTGTGCATAGAGTTGTATGGTTTGTTTAACTTAACATGCATTTTAAGGTGAAAAGTTTGTCTCAGCATCATTCTGTCACTGTGGAATTGCCCTTTAGCTACAGGACCATCGAGATTGACTACCTCATAACGGTACAGACCAACGGCCTGTTCAGTCGGGAGATTTTGTTTTTGAAACACAGAGGCACTATTCCCAATTGAACAGGACCCAGTTAGGGTAGACACTGTCCTCAGACTAATGTTAGTTAACCCAGAAGTAAAATCTTGCATAATTTGGTCAACTGCGTGATTAACTTCTGCATCAAAATGTGTTTGAAATTGAGAGTTCCGGTGGTTTGCAAAGTCTCCACCCTTGTAAAAAGAAACTCTCAGCCAAAGCCCCCCGCCCCTTTCGATCCACATGGGCACACGCGCAAAGCATTTGAAGTGAAGCAGTTTAAGCACTGCCTTCGCACAATTCTGATACGTCCATATAACCAGTGCCAAAACCCAAAGACCAGAACTACTGCAGCACGTTATCTCATGTATCCCATTCAGTCCCGGCAGATTCTTCGGTCTACACGCAATAAGAATCGGGTTACTGCAGTTTTTGACAACTGTTGTTGTAGAAATGGCTTTATAGCACATCATCTGTTGTTTATACTGGCCAAAACGATATTCTCCTGTCTGTCAGGCCTGTTGCAGACATACACTGATATCTTGATTTTTAACCTATGTGTTAACCTGTGTGTTTGTGTCCCAATAGAAACATGAAATGAGTTTTGACAAAGCCCTGGCCCTCCAGTACACCACAGACCACACAGTCCTGCTCCACGAGAACGCTGTCATCAATGACCATGCGAACGGGAACAACCCTCTCACTGTGGCACCTGCCAGCCACTTCTCACCTGACCACGTGGGCAAGGTCATCTACTTCAGGTAGGGGGGACACTAGCCCTAGTCTCTCCCTACTCCCCATTTCCTTTTCACCTGTTCAATACTATCCTCAACCATACATTTACCTCTCACATGTTCCAAATCTCTTTAACCTGTCATCTTGTGGTTCTTTTGAACTATTTTAGACGCTTGTTCCTTGTCTACACGTAATATTGACCTCCTTATCTAATATTGACTTCCTTATCTATTATTGACTTTCTTATCTAATATTGACTTCCTGATCTAGTATTGATTTTCTTATCTCATATTGACTTTCCTATCTACTATTGAGTGTCTTTATATCTTTGTATTTTTAAACAAAACATTTTTTTAACCTTTATTTAACTAGGCAAGTCAGTTAAGAACACATTCTTATTTTCAATGACGGCCTAGGAACAGTGGGTTAACTGCCTGTTCAGGGGCAGAACTACCGATTTGTACCTTGTCAGCTCGGGGGTTTGAACTTGCAACCTTCCGGTTACTAGTCCAACGCTCTAACCACTAGGCTACCCTGCCGCCCCGTATTGTCTTATGTGTCTTAGTAAATGCCATCAGTGTCCTCCAGATGTGTGTGTGTGTGTGCATGTCCATACATGTCTGTGTCTGTGTTCTCCCCCAGTGACGGTGGCATGGTGGTGATCACAGAGGTGTTCCGGACTCACTATCTGAAGGGATTCTCCGGGGTTGTCGTCGGGGAGATCCTGGAGCCAATCAAAGGAGCCAGCTTGAATGCGGAGCCTGTGCAGTTATATGACCTGTTGGTGAAGAAGGGGGAGCCCGAGGGGCTCATCGTTACACTGCAGCTCAAAGACCTAGGTAACTGGAAAGAAAGATAGCATCAACTGACTTGTTTGTTCATTTACATGTAGTGATTCCCAAACTTATTTTGTGCTGCTTACTAGTCCTGAAATTCTAACTGAATCATGCTACGTTTCAGATATTTTCCTATCCTTCCAAGTAAATGAATGTGATATTTCTAGCTACGATCTCAATCTCTCGTCATGAGTCTTAAGACACGATCCAAAATAAATCAACCACTACTCACAACTCATAGCTTTATTTAACCCAGCCTGCTTCGGTTTCTCCTGGGGTAAACTATGAGCTGTCTAACTTGCCAGATCTATTTGAAGGAAGATTAAATTTAAGTGTGCACACTTGAAGTTAAGATAAACAGTGTAGTTATTCCCTCTGCAAGGCAATCAAACAAGCGAAATGCCAGTACAGGGACAAGGTGGAGTCGCAATTCAACGGCTCAGACACGAGACGTATGTGGCAGGGTCTACAGGAAATCACGGACTACAAAAAGAAAACCAGCCACGTCACGGACACCGACGTCACGCTTCCAGACAAACTAAACACCTTCTTTGCCCTCTTGAAGATAATACAGTACCACCGTCGCAGCCCCACTAACAAGGACTGCGCCGTGGCTGACGTAAGTAAAACATTTAAACGTGTTAACCCTCGCAGGGCTGCTGGCCCAGACGGCATCCCTAGCCTTGTCCTCAGAGGATGCGCAGACCAGCTGGCTGGTGTGTTTACGGACATATTCAATCTCTCCTTATCCCAGTCTGTTGTCCCCACATGCTTCAAGATGGCCACCATTTTTCCTGTACCCAAGAAAGCAAAGATAACTGAACTAAATGACTACCGCCCCGGAGCACTCACTTCTGTCAGTATGACGTGCTTTGAGAGACTACCTTACAGGCCACCCTAGACCCATTTCAGTTTGCATACCGCCGCAACGGGTCCACAGACGACGCAATCGCCATCGCATTGCACACTGCCCTATCCCATCTGGACAAAAGGAATACCTATGTAAGAATGCTGTTCATTGACTACAGGTCAGCATTCAACAGCATAGTACCCTCCAAGCTCATCATCAAGCTGGAAGCCCTGGGCCTCAACCCTGCCCTGTGCAATTGGGTCCTGGACTTTCTTACGGGCCGCCCCCAGGTGGTGAAGGTAGGAAACAACATCTCCACTTCTCTGACCCGCAACACTGGGGCCCTACAAGGGTGCGTGCTCAGCGGTAAGGGCAATCGGAGTGTGGTGTCAGGAAAACAACCTCTCACTCAACGTCAACAAAACAAAGGAGATGATCATGGACTTCAGGAAACAGCAGAGGGAGCACCCCCTATCCATATTGACGGGATAGCAGTGGAGAAGGTGGAAAGTTTTAAGTACCTCGGCGTACACATCACAGACAAGCTGAAATAGTCCACCCACACAGACAGTGTGGTGAAGAAGGAGCAACAGTGCCTCGTCAACCGCATGAGGCTGAAGAAATTTGGCTTTTCACCCAAAACCCTGACAAACTTTTACAGATGCACAATCGAGAGCATCCTGTCGGGCTGTATCACAGCCTGGTGGTGCGGTCTGCACAACGTATCACCGGGGGCAAACTACCTGCCCTCCATGACACCTACAGCACCCAATGTCACAGGAAGGCCAAAAAGATCATGAAGGACATCATCCACCCGAGCCACTGCCTGTTCACACCGCTACCACCCAGAAGGCGAGGTCAGTACAGGTGCGTCAAAGCTGGGACTGAGAGACTGAAAAACAGCTTCTATCTCAAGGCCATCAGACTGCTAAACAGCCATCACTAAATCAGAGAGGCTGCTGCCTACATTGAGACCCAATCACTGGCCACTTTAATAAATGGATCACTAGTCACTTTATACAATACTACTTTAAATAATGCCACTTTAATAATGTTTACATATCTTACATTACTCATATCACATGTATATACTGTATTTTATACCATCTATTGCACCTTGCCTATGCTGCTCGGCCATCGCTCATCCATATACTTACATGTACATATTCTCATTCACCCCTTTAGATTTGTGTGTATTAGGTAGTTGTTGGTGAATTGATAGATTACTTGTTAGATATTACTGCACGGTCGGAACTAGAACCACAAGCATTTTGCTACACTCGCATTAAGATCTGCTAACCATGTGTATGTGACCAATAACATTTGATTTGATTTGATTTATTAGATGATAACACTATCATTCTTCTGTGGTAAACACTGCTTTAGTCAACCCTGCTGCTGTTTCTCCTGTGGTGAACTCTGAGCTGTCCTGTCCTGTCTTGTCCAGATCCGTCCCAGGGGTTTAATATGTCCCACGTGGGGAAGGCTGTGGTAGCACCAGGCTTCAGCAGTTACCTCATCACAGGGCTGCTGCCCAGCGGCAGTGCCCTAGCCAAGCCCACCATGCCAGCCCTAGTGCTCCCCCTGACCAGCCACCGGTCAGGAGAGTGGCTGCTCTTCCACTCTGCAGGTTACTGTGTTTATTGTGTGTTATTACATCCTCAATGATTTTGAATGTGTATTGTTGTAGTATTCGCCTGAGGTAAGTCTATGGGCTCGTTTCCTGTATACAGATTAAGCCTGGTCCTGGACTAAAAAGTATGCTTGATAAGAGATTCTTCATTGAAAGTCATTCTTAATCCAAGACGAGACTTAATCTAGATTTGGGAAACCAACCCTGTATGTGTTTTAAATGTGTGAAATAGATCCATCCGTTTATCCATCTAGGCCGGGGGAGCTGGGGGATGAAGGAGGGGCCATGTCGTCACGCCCTGCAGTCATTGAACGGTGTGAGGAATAACGCTCTGATGAGGATCAACGTCAGAGAAAAGCTCAACTTCACCTTCAAGGCCTTCATGTCCGACTACTGTGAGTAGTGGTGGTGTGGGGGGTTGAGGTGTGTGGTGTCTGGGTTCTTACCAATGATGGATTCTGGGTACTAACTCCTAAACTTGGGATAGGGTTAATTATCAGGTATCCTATTGAAATATTGAGTGCTTAGGTTTAGAGGGTCTACACCAGAAGTAAATGGTTATCTGTGGGAGGAAGGTATATAGTGTGTGCAATGTCGTGGCGGAATCAGAATAATTTAGGTAACATTTATAAATAATATGTTTTATTTATTTTATTGCATGCTTATGTGAGATATGTCATTAGAATGTCTATTTTTGGATAATACTGTTGGCCGGTTGCAGTTATCTGTTCTCTGTCAGGGTTCAGTACCTTGGGCCGCAGAGAGGGGAGAGGTCAAGCTTGTCTTCATATGTAAACATATCTTTTAAACCATGTGAATGGATCGATTGAGGGGGAACCAATTATCTCTTGGCTCCACAATGTCTGTGTGCCAGTCACTGTGTCTCCGTGAGCTTGTCCAGAATGGGAGTGTCTAAAATGACAATTGATATATATCCTAATGTCTTGGTACTATGTTGTACCAAGAACGAGAAGTAGAACCTCGTTTTAGGAGAGCAAACTGAACGATAATTTATAGCTAATGCTGTCTGGCTATGGGATACTCCTCTCTCAAGTAAAGTCTTCCTTTGTAATGTTCCTAAGATCTGTTATTCGTCATGTGAGTTGAGATGGGTGTGTCTTGGCTATAAATTATACTAAGAACTGTTTTGTAAGGACTCTCAGAGAATTAATTTATAGACACTGAATTGATCTGAGAGTCACAGGGCTGTGACGGAGCTCATATAATTAAAGATGGACTTTATGATAACTCTGACTTGTGTGGTGGTTTGCTCTCATGATTTGGTAAATACAGGACATTTCCACTACAGCAATTAAGCCTGGAATGTGCTGAGTGCAGAGAAAGCGATCACATGTGGCAGGTGTTGATAAGGGGAGAGAGAGACATGGATTAGTGATGAAGGGGGTCGAGGTCAGGTCACATTAAGGCAGAAAGAAAAGTTTATGGCCGTATTACTTAGTTTCCTGCCTAGCAGTAAAGATGCCATGTTTGTTCAGATGTGTAGGAGGAGACTCAGCCTAGGAGAAATGGTTAGATATCAGTGCTTGTGTGAACAATGTCTTTGTCTAATGCAGCTGTATTGATTCCTCCGGGGAAGAATACACTTGGTTTAAGCTTTCATAGTTTCCGGGTTTTCAGTCTGAGAATTAGAACCTAACACCAATTCCTATTCACTGTGTATCACTGTCTACATTCTTTTGAAAGGGTAGTCTATAGTTTAAGATTGAGATCCGCGTTAGGGGAAACAAGGCCTCCTTCAGTGTGGTCATTTTGTGTTGAATTATTCTGCTGTTCTGTCACGCGTGTTCAATGATGTCTGGTTTTTGCAGTAACCTCTTTGTTGTAATATACCAAACAGTTTCACCACTTAAGGAGTCCAGCTTTAATGCTCTCGTTCTAACAAAACCTGTGTGTGTGCAGCTTTGTCTATGGTGTACCATAAGAAGTTCATGCGTGTGGTTCTGACCAACCCTCTGGCCATCCGAGTCACCGCCAGACACTCCTGGGACGACACCAACAACCACATGCTCACCCTCACCGCCTTCAGTCACCTCTGCAAGAAGGTATACCCCCAATACTCCAAATCACCCTCATATCATCCTCGCGTTTGCCTATATAGACTAATAATAACATAAAAAACATTTTGTAGTTGCATACAGTATATCAGGGTATAGGTCAATTCCATTTCAATTCACTCAATTCTGGAATTTACCTGAAATTCCAATTCCATTTTTTTAATTGAAAGAACCCCAACCCTGCTGAATGCAGTTGTCTGAAGTCTGTTCCTCCATTGTATTGTGTTGTGATATCTTTCCCTCTGCCCCTAGGCAACCACCACAGTGACGGTATACATCCCAGAAGCCTCTCTGTTGTGTAGGTCCTCCTCCTTCACCTTCACGCTACAGAACTCCTGCCCCGAGGGACTCCAAATCGTCTATGTCTCCCAACAGCCAATCAGTGATCACGAATGGATCCACGCGGATCCAGAGGATCACATGGACAACAAGAGGCTCTTCAACCTGCCTGTGAGAGATAGAGACACACTGGGTTACAGGCATGCGATCAATGTTTTATTAGTTGACCTGTGTGCAGATAATGAGATGCGTGTGTGTGTGTGTGCTTCAGGTGAACTACCGGCCTCCCTCCCAACTAGGTGTTTTAATCCCGACCTCAGACAACATCTATAACGCTGACCCAAGTCATCCCCGCCCCAGAGAGCACTACCCCATCTCCAAGGTGAGCACAGGTCACAAGGTTCACGCACGTCAGCACTACTCTCCAAGCTGAACAAGTCTTGTATTGTTGTGCAGTGTAACTTAACCAAGTGTCTATGTGTGCTTCTGTGTTGTGTTTCGCATTGGGTGTAAGCTGTGATACATAGTGTCTGTGGGTGACAAATTGTGTGCCTTCCTCCAGAACTCTGGTCGGTACAAGCAGTGTGCAGGGAAAAGGTCCGCAGAGGAATGTGGCTGCACAGACATACTGAAAGTCTCTCCTCTAGCCATCAACTCTGACTGCAGACAGAGGGTACACATCTGCATCAGTGTGATCAATCATCAATGTCTTCCGAAAACAAAACAATTACATATAAAGTACCAGTCAAAAGTTTGGACCTGTTATTTTTTTACTTTGTAGAATAGTAGTGAAGACATCAAAACTATGAAATAATCATGTAGTAACCAAATCAAAAAAATATTTTATATTCTTCAAAGTAGCCACCCTTTGCCTTGATGACAGCTTTGCACACTCTTGGCATTCTCTCAACCAGCTTCCTGAGGTAGTCACCTGGAATGCATTTCAATAAACAGGTGTGCCTTGTTAAAAGTTCATTTGTGGAATTTCTATATTTAATGTGTTGAGCCAATCAGTTGTGTTGTGACAAGGTAGGGGTGGTATAGAGAAGATAGCCCTATTTGGTAAAAGACCAAGTCCATATTATGGCAAGAACAGCTTCAATAAGCAAATTCCATATGTGTTATTTCATCATTTTGATGTCTTCACTATTATTCTACAATGTAGAAAATAGATAAATCAAGAATAACCCTTGAATGAGTAGGTGTGTCCAAACTTCTGACTGGTACTATACATTAAATATTGTAACATTTATAACACAAAACAATATTGAATATGCTATACACTCATATTTAGTACCACTTAGTGGAATATATTAAAGTATTGTCTTAATGTAACTGTGCATTCTGCATAATTCAATCTTGTCGGCTGCGAACATGAATGAAATCATATAAAAATCGTATATTGGTTAAAAAGTATTTTAGTATTTCCCATGTCCTCTGTGTTGTACTGTAGGTGCTGAGGCTAACGTTTCCTGTGACTGACTTCAACATCACCCTGTTCCTGAGGAGAACCAACCACGCTGACCACCCGCTCTGCTCTCCTTACTTTGTTACTGTCACAGAGGTCAACAACCGGACCAGCTGGAAGGTCACAGGTCAGTCTCATCCCAGAAGGTTTTGCAATATAAAGATGTTTTTAAAGATGGAATCAACTTTAGGGGGAACAGCACCACTGTCCACCCCAGTACCTTTGTTTTTGTTTTGTAGCTGAAATGGAGGCGAGGTGCGTTGAGTAAAAAAATATATAATTTGCAGTACACATTCTGCTGTTCTATCGCGTGTTCAATTTTTATTTAACCTTTATTTAACTTGTCAAGTCAGTTATGATGGCCTACCCCGACCAAACCCTTCCCTAACCCGGATGACAATTGTGCTCCGCCCTATGGGACTCCCGATTATGGCCGGGTTGTGATACAGCCCGGGAGCGAACCGGGCTCTGTAGTAACGCCTCTAGCACTGCGATGCAGTGCCTTAGAATGCTGTGCCACTCGGTCCCCCAAATGATGTCCGAGTCGGGAAAAAAACAGTGTTTGTTGTTTGCAGTAACGTATTTTGTTGTTGGGGCCTCTCGAGTGGGGCAGCAGTCTAAGGCACTGCGTCGCAGTGCTAGAGGCGTCACTACAGATCCGAGTTTGATCCCGCTGACACGGTTGCCAGTTGTAAGGTGTTTCCTCCGACGCATTGATGCGGCTGGCCTACGGGTTAAGCGGGCAGGGTGTCAAGACTGTATCTACCAATTGGATTTCACTAAATTGGGGCGAAAAAGGGGTAAAAACTACCAATTAAAAATTTGAAAACATATGTGTTTTTGTAATATCCCAAACGGACGTGGCAGTTTCACCATTTAGGATTGCAACTTTAAAATGTGAAAAATACATATTTTCTGTCATCTTTTCAACCAGAAAACTGATTTCAACCAGAAAAGGGTGTGATCATGACTTCCCTTGCAAAATGTTGCCTAATGGGCAGGTCTCTAGTGCACTATAGTGAAACACACATTCTCTGTTGTTAACCCGTCTTTTCCCATCCTTTGTGTTGGTAGGGACCCATGCCACCCCCACCATGGACAGGATGAGACAATATCTTGAAGACAGTCTAAAGAACAATCTCTACAACCCAGAAGGACTGCAGATCAGCCTATATGTAAATCATCTACAGTCTCCCTGACTATATGACATAAATTGTCATATAAATTGAATATAAATTGTAAAACAGTTGAGTGTAATCTGAAAACGTCTGCATAGACATACTGTCATTTCAGTCATGCGAATTGTGCTATGAAATAGCAGTTTCCATCTGGGGTTTCATTTGTGACAATGTTAAAAATATAATATTTCTCCAACCTAACAACCACCACCATTATTTTCCACAGGGCTCTGAGCTTTTCCACTTCCGTATCTCTGTCATTCCTGGAGTTGTGTTGTGTGACCTGGTGGAGGAGGTACAGGTGAGGAACCCTGTAGCTTTTACACTGAAGTCAGTAACGAATAAAAAAAGAGGAAAAGCCAGATAACCTCCGGCCCTCACCTATTTCTCTCCTTCCTTTCTCGCTCTTTCCATACGGGAAAGATCTACGTAGACGAGCCTCCGCTGGCGTTCCCAACCCAACACCTCGTCAACAACATGGCAGCCATCATCCTGGGAGGCCTGCTGCTCTTTGGCTTCCTTCTCATATACAATGGCGTTGCCATGCCAACCAAGAGCAGCATCAAAACCCTCCTCAAGAAACACAAGCCCACCATCTCGCCAACCAGAACCCAGAACTCTACCACGACACAGGGACCCGAGTAGGATTTTACAGTTCTGCATTGTAAGAGTGTGTTATAGAGTTGTACGTTCCATTTTTAGCCTTTTAACCTAAGTATGAGATGTAAATGTTTTTAGTGTTCAGATTGATCCTTTTTTCAAATGTGTGGTCTATGAAATTTGTATTTGGGAAAGATTGAAAGAAACTAGCAAAGATGAAAAGGTACAAATGAAAGGAAAAACACATGCTCGGAGTGGGTTTTATTGGTTGTTGCTGTGTTTTCAAAGAAAATACAAACTGTAAAAAATGTTTTCACAAAAAGTAAACCAGGATTTGTTGCCATTAGGACTTTGTCAGATACAACCTACCAGAATATAATGTAGTAGTATCGCATATTATCTCAGGCCTGTAGGAGTAGTCGGGAAGGATCCATAAAGAAAACACATCACTCATAGTCGTGAGTACGTAGTAACCCATATTAAAGTGGAATGCTGCATAGGAGCAGCTACAGTGGCTTGTGAAAGTATTCACCCCCCTTAGCATTTTTCCTATTTTGTTGCCTTACAACCTGGAATTAAAATAGCTTTTTGGGGGGTGTATCATTTGATTTACACAACATGCCTACTATTTTTTTTGTGAAACAAACAAGAAATAAGACAAAAAAACTGAAAACTTGACCATGCATAACTATTCACCCACTCCAAAGTCAATACTTTGTAGAGCCACCTTTTACAGCTGCAGGTCTCTTGGGGTATGTGTCTATAAGCTTGGCACATCTAGCCACTGGGATTTTTGCCCATTATTCAAGGCAGAACTGCTCCAGCTCCTTCAAGTTGGATGGGTTCCACTGGTGTACAGCAATCTTTAAGTCATACCACAGATTCTCAACTGGATTTAGGTCTGGGCTTTGACTAGGCCATTCCAAAACATTTAAATGTGTCCCTTAAACCACTCGAGTGTTGCTTTAGTAATATGCATAGGGTCATTGTCCTGCTGGAAGGTGAACCTCCGTCCCAATCTCAAATCTCAAACCTGTCCCTGCCGATGAAAAACACCCCCGCAGCATGATGCTGCCACCACCATGCTTCATTGTGGGGATGGTATTCTCGGGGTGATGAGAGGTGTTGGGATTGCGCCAGACATAGCATTTTCCTTGATGGACAAAAAGCTACATTTTAGTCTCAACTGACCAGAGTACCTTCTTCCATATGTTTGGGGAGTCTCCCACATGCCTTTTGGCGAACACCAAACGTGTTTGCTTATTTTTTTCTTTAAGCAATGGCTTTTTTCTCTTCCGTAAAGCCCAGCTCTGGAGTGTACGGCTTAAAGTGGTCCTATGGACAGATACTCCAATCTCCACTGTGGAGCTTTGCAGCTCCTTCAGGGTTATCTTTGGTCTCTTTGTTGCCTCTCTGATTAATTCCCTCTTTGCCCGGTCCGTGAGTTTTGGTGTGCGGCCCTCTCTTGGCATATTTGTTGTGGTGCCATATTCTTCCATTTTTTAATAATGGATTTAATGGTGCTCCGGGGGATGTTCAAAGTTTCTGGTATTTTCTTATAACCCAACCCTGATCTGTACTTCTCCACAACTTTGTCCCTGACCTGTTTGGAGAGCTCCTTGGTCTTCATGGTGCTGCTTGCTTGGTGGTGTTGCAGACTCTGGGGCCTTTCAGAACAGGTGTATGTATTCTGAGATCATGTCACAGATCATGTGACACTTAAATATTGTCCACCTGTGTGCAATCTAACTAATTATGTGACTTCTGAAGGTAATTGGTTGCACCAGATCTTATTTAGGGGCTTCATAGCAAAGGGGGTGAATACAAATGCGCTCACCACTTTTGTTTTTTAATATTTTTTCATTTCATTTCACCAATTTGGACTATTTTGTGTATGTCCATTACATGAAAATCAAATAAAAATCAATTTAAATTGCAGGTTGTAAGGGAATAAAATTGAAAAAAACGCCAAGGGGATTGAATACTTTTGCAAGGCACTGTATAAGCAATAAATGGGAAAAACAAAGGGGACGTAGCAGATGTGATATTTCATTTTCAAATTGGTTACAATTAGGTTAAGGTAAGGGTCAAACCAAAGAAAATCTATTATATTGACAAGATAGTCGAGTGACCACTAACATTGGTAATAAGTGTCCTCAAAGATGGAAGCACTGTATTGTCTTTGATGGAAGGCAGGCCAAAGGAGACGAGATCAGGTGGGACTATTCTAGCCAATGAGAGGGCAGATACGCGTGTGAACAAAAGGCGCAACTGAGATGAAGTTTTTTTTTTTTTTAGTTGGCGAAATGCCACATGCGTTCACTTATATCAGTGCATTCATAACAACCTAACCATTTTGAAACTTTTATTTGATCAAGTAAGCAATTCAAGTTTTTCTTATCCAAATTCGACTCATTGTCCTCCATAAAAAATTCCTCACTTTGCGGTCTTATTTTCGTGGACAGATTTTGGGCAAAGTAAACCCTCTCGCTTCATCTCTTCCTCTGCTCAAACTCATGATGTCAGCCCGGTTGGCATCAACTGTCTGTGCTCCCATTGGTCATCCTGAGCTGTTCAAGCTCCTCCTCCAGGCTTCTAATTCGCTGTAGGAGTTCGGCCCTGTCCTGCTGTGCCCTTAGCTCTGCCTGCCGCTTGGCATCCTGGATCTTCCTCTCATACCAGCACTCCAGCTGAGTGGACACTGTCTCAAAGAACCTCTGGGTCACCTGCAACAAAGATACATGAAGTGAGTGAAGAAGAAGTTACCCCTTCTCCACACACAACCCCGTCCCAGAATCCAAGTGAAAAGGAATCATTGGTCCACAGCCCACCAGAGGGCAATGTGAAGCCATTGATATAGTATTCACCACAGCTATCTTATCATCAGTTACCTCCATGGCGTGTAGGTTGTTTCTCTCCTGACTGAATGTGGGCTCAGGGGGTCTGTCCATGAAGAACTCTAGGGTCCTGGTCCCGACACTGGGTGGTCTCATCAGGCCGCGCGTCCTGATCCGGTCCCGGAGGTGCTTCTTGTGGTGCCAGCCATGGCTGTCCTGGCCCCGGCCCTGCTTCCAGTTGCTGCTGGGAGACTGGCTGCTGCTGGAGCAGCCATCCCAGATCAGCCCCGGAATGTGATTGTCGAGCAGTTCTGGATGCTGACACCGGGTGGCGGTAGAGCTCAGGAGGATTCCTGGGTGATGGCGGTGAGCTAGCAGAGGGAGAAGAGTAGTGTTCTGGTCGTCATCTGAGAAGGGAGGAACGAGAAATGGAGCTTGTTTTTTCAAGCTTGTGCTTTTTCTAAATCAGAGGTGTAGGACCTAGACCTACTGTCAACCCCACAACTTCATCACCAAAAATGTTGGGGCGAGGTTAAACAAATTCATACTTTTTTTTTTAGATTGTGACTTGATTTCTGGAACCACCTTCCCATGTCTCATTCTCATTTCATGCTCCTCCTAACACCCACCTGGTGATCTGTCCAGCTTCAGCTCAAAGTACTTCCTGCCCGACCCCTGGCCCTGATCCATTGCCGGACTGTGTGGTGCATTGTGGGTGATTGAAGGCGAGGGTGAAGGGCATGACAGCAGGTTGACGTAGTTAGCCAGAGAGCTGCTGCTGTCCCCAGAGAAGACAGAGAGCAGGGGGAGGCTCTCTGAGTCTCCATCGTCCCCCACAGACGGAGAGGGGAGCAGCTTGTAGTACTGGGGGTGGAGGTCCATATCCTGGATCTGAGTCATGCACCACCTCTTCAACTCTTGGGTTGCTGCTGCCTGCTTGGGGTGTGAACCACAGAGAGACATAGAGGGGTCGTTCCACAAATTGTGTGCCTTCTGGGTAGTGTAACTTTTGATTTCACCTCATTTTAACATTCTTTCATAAAGAGCACATGTTCAACTTCATAAAAAACGTCTTTTTTTCTGGTGGTTAAAGTGGTTAAATACAAATATTAATATACTTAAGTGCCTAATAAAGTAACATGGTTGAGGATTTCACCTTGAAACAGCCATTAATTCTTGGGGCGGGGGAAAGGAAGTTTGTTGTGTGCAACAGGGAGAGACAATTGAAAGTAAGCTTCACCACAAAACATGTTCAAAAAGAGTACAACCAGCTCAGCTGCTTTTACACTATAGTTTTACTATTAGATGTTACATTTTTCTTGAGAGACAAAATAAATAATAATAGTTTCAACACATTAAAATGAGAATTCAGTTCACATAACAGGGTTGACCTTAAAATGAGGGACAGATGTAAATGAATCACTAATCCCATCAACTAAATAATAATTTTCAGAAATTACTTTTGTCAAAGCAACAAAATAACTAGGGCTTCACAAACCTGGAGAAATGTTGCGATTAAGTGGGATGAAATCTTAGAAGTCACAAAGGAGGAACATGTCAAAATGCTGAATGTCTTTATTCATATTAAAAATCTGCTTTTTTAAATTCTCCATGTGGTCTATATTAAAAAGGCACATCAGCTAATTTAACAGCCTTTTTATAAAAAAAATGTTTTAAATGGTGCACAATTTCTACTTGAAATATCAAAGGGACGCAAACCCAGGGGTTAGGATTAGGGTGACTAATGCCTGTTTTGTGTGTGGACAACCAGAGAAACATAGGGGTTAGGGTGACTGCTGCCTGTTTTGTGTGTGAACAACCAGAGAAACATAGGGGTTAGGGTGACTGCTGCCTGCCTAGGGGTTAGGGTTTGCCTGCTTGGTGTGAACAACCAGAGAAACATAGGGGTTAGGGTGACTGCTGCCTGCTTGGTGTGTGAACAACCAGAGAAACATAGGGGTTAGGGTGACTGCTGCCTGCTTGGTGTGTGAACAACCAGAGAAACATAGGGGTTAGGGTGACTGCTGCCTGCTTGGTGTGTGAACAACCAGAGAAACATAGGGGTTAGGGTGACTGCTGCCTGCTTGGTGTTTGAACAACCAGAGAAACATAGGGGTTAGGGTGACTGCTGCCTGCTTGGTGTGTGAATGAACACCAGAAATACATGTTGTCATGTTTTCAGAAGATGTGGGTTAGTGAAGATGTTAGTTAGAGATGTTGTGAATACGTTTCAGACGTTATTACGAAGGGTGAATAAGGCCCTGGTTAAAAGGAGTACACTGTATAGGGAATAGAGTGCCATTTGGGATGAGGATAGAAGGTATATAAGGGTGTGGTTGTGCCATGTAATACAATACCTGTCTCCTCTGTGCCTCCTCTCTGCCCTGGGCAGTTGTCTGGTCCATCCTGTAGAGACACTCCATCCTCTCTGCTGCCACCCTCTCCTGGGTCAACATGTCCAGCACTTTGATCTAATCAACACAACGCCAAACAGCAGCTATCAGTTAAACAGAATTCATGATTGCATCTCAAATAGCATTCAAAAGTGTTGCGTTATAGGGGGAATATGGTGATAAAAAGGGGTTGAAAAATTGTTGTTGCAGCAAATTAAGTCTGACATTTTTAAGTGGATATGACAAACTTTAGAAGCCTTTCAAACCTCAAATACACGACACGTTTGCATTTCCTGCCATGTAGGAAAATTCTCAGCCACAAAAGAGTGATCAAATTAAGATGCTACATCTGTATGTCATTCATGTCATTTCCACACAAATTCGAGTGGAGGTTTACAGGCTGTACTTGCAGTTTATCTTTCTGTATGAGACAGAAAAAGCCATGTGTGCAACAAAGTTGAATTGAATTGACTGGTAGCAGACAGGCCTGGTGTATGCTCTTGCGGTCCATCCTCCCAAGCCTAGTATAGACTTGCTCCTGAACTGTCAGCATCTGTGTCCTCATCTCCTCTTTAGTGGCGTTCAGCTCTCCCTCTAGCCTCTTGATCAGGGGCTTACAGTGGCAGCCATTGGCTGGGGCCTGACCAGGTGACACAATCATGTATAATTGTGATAATTGTTTTACATATTTTCTTTAGATTTCTTTCATTGGTTTCTTTCTAAATCTCTTATATTACCAATATCAACAGCAACAACAATACTTCTACTGTACTGTACCACTACAGTTATGGACACCCCACCCCTAGGGTTGAAACATTTCAATAATAAAAAGTTGGTAATGGAATATTCTATCTGGGGTTTCACAAAAACCTGGGAATTTTGGAAATGAACGGAATTTTGCAGCGTGGTGACTGACCTGTTTGACATTGCCGTCCTTGTCGCGGTACAGGGTGTATAGCTGATAGGTTTTGCCGTTGTGAGGCGGAGGGGCTTCATCATGTGTACACAGTCTGCTCTTCCTGTGGAGTTCGGGATGGCCATTCATTCTTCTTCTCGGAGTATCCTCTGCCAAGGCCTGGATGAAGGAGACTTCATTGTCCATTATCTTGCAGAGAACAGAAATGGTCTTTATCCTCACAACCCAATCCCCTGAGACACCCCTAAGCACCTGTTCTTTGAAAAGCTTATGTCTTCTCCTTCTGTGGTAAGGGCTGGTTGGGGTGACTGATGTTTTACTGTAGTGAAGGCGGTGGTGATGATGGTGAGGCAGCCCTGCTCTGCTGGCCCTACGCTCACTACCGTGAGACGCCTCAGCCATGTACCCACTGTCCTGTTGAAGGAAACAGCCAGGAGGCAGAGGTGAAGGAGAAGATAACTTTATTGTCCAATTGTACACAAAGGTCCATGAAGGTTCGACTTCCGCTTTACCCCAACCCAATAACCCAAGAGGCACAAATAATGTAAACATCATATTTAACATTGGGTTGGCATACCCCCGTCTACTGTCATCCATTTTTTACCTGTCAATATACACCGCCTAATTTTACCCCCAGACAGCCTTTACCTTGTTGGGCAGAATTTCTTCTCTAGTGACAGACTGGGTTCTGCGTTCTGCTTTCAGCCGGTCCCTTTTCTTCCTCACCGTCCTTTCTCTAGTGAAACAGTGAACCTGACCAAAGCACAGGAGAGTAGAAAACTAACTATACTGTCTGTTGCTACCTCACAGTCCATCCAAGGTGCATAAAATGAAGAACAGACTGGATTACCGACTGGAAAAACTGACTACTCATCGAGGCGATGGGTAATCATCTGCACTCTTTATACTCCTTAATAAACTGTCACCCTTGGAGGGAAATGTAAGTTCACTAACAGGTGTTTTGATGCCAGAATCAGCTCATAATGTGTATCAGATCAGTGTGTCATTGGTCTATGTCCAAAGAAACATCTCATGCTGACCTGAGGAGCTCTGGCCAGCAGGAGAGACACGTCTTTGTGGTTGTAGTCTCTGGCCTTGTCCAGGGCAGTCTTCCCTGCCTGGAACACACAGCAATTAATTGAAAGGTCACGTTGCTGACAAGGTCCCTGCGCTGTTGACAATGCTCCTTTTAAATGCAACCCCCCTATATAGTACACTGGTCAGAAGTACAGCACTGTATGGTAATAGAGTAGCATTTGAGATGCATCCACTTACGTTGTTTCGTGCGTTGCCGTCAGTCCCTGCCTCCAGGAGGAGCTGAACAGTTTTCTTGTGGTTTAGGGCAGCTGCCACATGGAGAGCAGTGTCCCCTAGCTGGGTATAAGGAAACAGACAGGTGACTAACCCTAACCCTATCCCCTAGCTGGGCACAGGGAAGAGTTGACTATAGGTGTGAGAGCAGTCAAAGGAGCCCACCCCCCTAGGGTTAGGGAGGATAAGCTGATCCTACATCTATGTAAAGGTTACCTCTACCCAGAGTTGAGCAGTCACTGACTGGACACAGTCTCTCACTGACTGGACACAAACTCTACTGTGGCATCAAACTAAACAAGTAATCAATGACGTGAAAGGAGCTGTAGTAACAATATAAATCAAGCTGGGACCTACCAGGTTTTTCTCCGTAACAGAGCATAAGGCGCCCACCAGAATCTTGATCATGGCCAGGTGATTGTAGCGTGCTGCCACATGCAAACAGGTGTCCCCCACATTGTTCTTGATGTCTGGTCTGGAGCCTCCCAGCAGCAGCACGTGGGCGCTCTGAGCATTGGCATTCTGACAGGCCAGGTGGAGAGCTGTGTTTCCTGCCTAAGAACAAACACACAAAGCCTAGTGTGGCAGAACCGAGCCGTCAAGGTGGAAAGTCTGTCGATGTGCCCTTGAGCAAGGCACTTAACCTCTCTGGGATACGCGGGACAGTCGCGTCCCACTTGGCCAATAGCGAGGGAAAATGCAGAGCACCAATTTTTTTTAAAAATACTATAAAAATCTAACTTTCATTAAATCACACATGTAAGATACCAAATCAGGGGCGCCGTACTACTATGACTGACCCTGTGAAACAACACTGCACCTATCCGGTGTATGTGACACATTTTTTATAAAAAATTCCAGTGACACCCTATTATGGTGCACTACTTCAAAAGGAGTGCACTACATAGGGAATAGGGTGCCATTTGGGATGCACTCTGACAGTGGCATGTAAAACCTGTCAGGCACCAGACAGAAAAACATTTCAGTCCTAATGATTTTTACCATCATTGGTCACAGATTTAGACCTAGCATATTCACATTTGAATTGCTGTACCTTGTTCCTGGCGTGAACGTCAGCTCCAGCCTTGACCAACAGTTTGACTGACTGACAGAAGCCATGCCACGAGACCTCATGGAGCGCCGTGTTGCCGTCCTATCAGAAACAGCGAGACGTAAAGCACTGTCATTAGAAGGAGTGAAACATTTGTTTTTCTAATAATGTAATTTAATTAATATGCCCGGACCTCATGTAGATTGCTAATACATTTCAGGTACATTACATTCCTCCCTGTGTTGTGAATGCTTGTATTTTTGGCCCTCCTGTACATTTAATAAAGGAAATGTGACTTTGTCTTCAGACTTGAAGATACAGTGACATTTCAGTAACATTGCTTCAGATTCCTCAACATTTCATGTGACATTCAGAGTCTGTGTCCCACGTGGCGCACTACTCCCTTTATAGTGCAATACATTTGACCAGGGCCCATGGGGACCTGCAGTGTATTCGGAAAGTATTCAGACTCCTCGACTTCTCCATATTTTGTTACTTATTCTAAAATTATTCTAAACTTATTCTAAAATTGATGACATTTTTTTTCTTTCCTCATCAATCTACACACAATACCCCATAATGACAAAGCAAAAACAGGTTTTAAGAATGGTTTGCAAATATATTCACAATAAAACACTGAAATATCACATTTTTATTCAGACCCTTTAGTCAGTACTTTGTTGAAGCACCTTTGGCAGCGATTACAGTCTTCTTGGGTATGACGCTACAAGTTTGGCACACCTGTCACCTGTACTTGGGGAGTTTCTCCCATTCTTCTGTGCAGATCCTCTCAAAGGATGGGGCAAACAGAGATTTCGAGTTCTTAGGAAACTATGCAGTATTTGTTTTTTTATGTATTATTTCTTACATTGTTAACAGGAAATCTTAAATCTATTTACATACAGCCGGGAAGAACTATTGGATATAAGAGCAACGTCAACTTACCAACATTACGACCAGGAATACGACTTTCCCGAGGCGGATCCTCTGTTTTGGACCACCACCCAGGACAATGGATCGGATCCCAGTAGGGATCCTATTTCAGGGGCTGAGTCACTGGCTTACTGGTGCTCTTCCATGCCGTCCCTAGGAGGGGTGTGTCACTTGAGTGGGTTGAGTCACTGACGTGATCTTCCTGTCTGGGTTGCGACCCCCTTGAGTTGTGACGTGGCGGAGATCTTTGTGGGCTATTCTCAGGATGGTAAGTTGGTTGTTGAAGATATCCCTCTAGTGGTGTGGGGGCTGTGCTTTGACAATGTGGGTGGGGTTATATCTGAGACAGCCTACAGGGAGCCTACAGGGAGCAGGTGAGGGCCCTCGGAGTGTGGTGTCAGGAAAATAACCTCGCACTCAACATCACCAAAACAAAGGAGATGATCCTGGACTTCAGGAAACAGCAGAGGGAGCACCCCCTATCCACATCGACGGGACTGTAGTGGACAAGGTGGAAAGTTTTAAGTTCCTCGGCATACACATCACGGACAAACTGAAAAGGTCCACCCACACAGACAGCGTAGTGAAGAAGGTGCAGCAGCGCCTCTTCAACCTTAGGAGGCTGAAGAAATTCGGCTTGTCACCAAAAACACACAAACTTTTACAGATGCACAATCAAGAGCATCCTGTTGGGCTGTATCACCACCTGGTACGGCAACTGCTCCGCCCACAACCGTAAGGCTCTCCTGAGGGTAGTGAGGTTTGCACAACGCATCACTGGGGGCAAACTACCTGCCCTCCAGGACACCTAAACCACCTGATGTTACAGGAAGGCCAAAAGATCATCAAGGACAACAACCACCCGAGCCACTGCCTGTTCACCCCGCTATCATCCAAAAGGCGAGGTCAGTACAGGTGCATCAAAGCTGGGACCGAGAGACTGAAAAATAGCTTCTATCTCAAGGCCATCAGACTGTAAACAGCCATCACTAACACCGAGTGGCTGCTGCCAACATACTGACTCAAATCTCTAGCCACTTTAATAATAAAAAATTGGATGTAATAAATGTATCACTAGTCACTTTAAACAATGCCACTTTATACAATGTTTACATACCCTACATTGCTTATCTCATATGTACAGTGCCTTGCGAAAGCCCCCTTGAACTTTGGACCTTTTGCCACATTTCAGGCTTCAAACATAAAGATATAAAACTGTATTTTTTTGTGAAGAATCAACAACAAGTGGGACACAATCATGAGGTGGAACGACATTTATTGGATATTTCAAACTTTTTAACAAATCAAAAACTGAAAAATTGGGCGTGCAAAATTATTCAGCCCCCTTAAGTTAATACTTTGTAGCGCCACCTTTTGCTGCGATTACAGCTGTAAGTCGCTTGGGGTATGTCTCTATCAGTTTTGCACATCGAGAGACTGAAATATTTACGCCAAACATAACGTTTTGCATTGTTGCCAAAAAGTTCAATTTTGGTTTCAACAGACCAGAGCACCTTCTTCCACATGTTAGGTGTGTCTCCCAGGTGGCATGTGGCAAACTTTAAACGACACTTTTTATGGATATCTTTAAGAAATGGCTTTCTTCTTGCCACTCTGCCATAAAGGCCAGATTTGTGCAATATACGACTGATTGTTGTCCTATGGACAGAGTCTCCCACCTCAGCTGTAGATCTCTGCAGTTCATCCAGAGTGATCATGGGCCTCTTGGCTGCATCTCTGATCAGTCTTCTCCTTGTATGAGCTGAAAGTTTAGAGGGACAGCCAGGTCTTGGTAGATTTGCAGTGGTCTGATACTCCTTCCATTTCAATATTATCGCTTGCACAGTGCTCCTTGGGATGTTTAAAGCTTGGGAAATCTTTTTGTATTTAAAGCCAGCTTTAAACTTCTTCACAACAGTATCTCGGACCTGCCTGGTGTGTTCCTTGTTCTTCATGATGCTCTCTGCGCTTTTAACGGACCTCTTGAGACTTTCACAGTGCAGGTGCATTTATACGGAGACTTGATTACACACAGGTGGATTGTATTTATCATCATTAGTCATTTAGGTCAACATTGGATCATTCAGAGATCCTCACTGAACTTCTGGAGAGAGTTTGCTGCACTGAAAGTAAAGGGGCTGAATAATTTTGCACGCCCAATTTTTCAGTTTTTGATTTGTTAAAAAAGTTTGAAATATCCAATAAATGTCGTTCCACTTCATGATTGTGTCCCACTTGTTGTTGATTCTTCACAAAAAAATACAGTTTTATATCTTTATGTTTGAAGCCTGAAATGTGGCAAAAGGTCGCAAAGTTCAAGGGGGCTGAATACTTTCGCAAGGCACTGTATATACTGTACTCTATACCATCTACTGCATCTTGCCTATGCCGTTCGGCCATCACTCATCCATATATTTATATGTACATATTCTTATTCATTCCTTTACACTGGTGTGTATCAGGTAGTTGTTGTGAAATTGTTAGATTACTTGTTAGATATTATTGCACGGTTGGATCCAGAAGCACAATAATTACGCTACACTCGCATTTATTGATGCTAACCATGTGTATTTGACCAATACAATTTGATTTGATTTTAAGCTTTGTCAGGTTGGATGGGCAGCATTGCTGCACAGTTATTTTCAGGTCTCTCCAGAGATGTTTGATCGGGTTCAAGCTGGGCCACTCAAGGAGATTCAGTGACTTGTCCCGAAGCCACCCCTGCTTTGTCTTGGCTGTGTGCTTAGGGTCGTTGTCATGTTGGAAGGTGAACCTTCACCCCAGTCTGAGGTCCTGAGCACTCTGGAGCAGGTTTTCATAAAGGATCTCTCTGTAATTTGCTCCGTTCAGCTTTCCCACAATTCTGATTAGTCTCCCAGTCCCTGCCGCTGAAAAACATCCCCACAACATGACGCTGCCACGACCATGCTTAACCGTAGGGATGGTGCCAGGTTTCCTCCAGATCTGACATTTGGTATTCAGGCCAAAAAGTTCAATCTTGGTTTCATCAGACCAGAGAATCTTGTTTCTCATGGTCTGAGAGTCCTTTAGGTGCCTTTTGGCAAACTCCAAGCTGGCTGTGAATAGCCTTTTACTGAGGAGTGGCTTCTGTCTGGCCACTCTACCATAAAGGCCTGATTGGTGGAGTGCTGCAGAGATGGAAAGTTCTCCCATCTCCACAAAGGAACTATGGAGCTCTTTCAGAGTGACCATTGGGTTCTTGGTCACCTCCCTGACTAAGGCCCTTCTCCACCGATTGCTCAGTTTAGCCGGGCGGCCAGCTCTAGGAAGAGTCTTAGTGGTTCCAAACTTCTTCCATTTAAAAATGGTGGAGGCCACTGTGTTCTTGGGGACCGCCAATACTGCATAAATGTTTTGGTACCCTTCCCCAGATCTGTGCCTCGACACAATGCTCTATAGACAATTTCTTCGACCTCATGGCTTGGTTTTTGTTCTGACATGCACTGTCAACTGTGGGAACTTATATAGACAGGTGGGTGCCTTTCCAAATCATGTACAATCAATTTAATTTTACACAGGTGGACTCCAATGAAGTTGTAGAAACATCTCAAGAATGACCAATGGAAGCAGGATGCACCGGAGCTCAATTTCGAGTCTCATTGCAAAGGGTCTGAATACTTATGTAAACACGTTTTACTGTACATTTGCACAAATTTCAAAAAACCTTTGTCATTATGGGGTATTGTGTGTAGATTAAGAGGGAAAAAATGAATTTATTCCATTTTAGAATAAGGCTGTAACATAACAAAATGTGCAAAAAGTCAAATAGTGCGAATACTTTCCCGAATGCACTATATACAGTTGAAGGTGATTGAAGTTTACATACACTTAATTAAGTTAATTAAGTTAATACACTTAGGTTGGAGTCATTGAAACTCGTTTTTCAACCGTTCCACACATTTCTTGTTAACAAACTATAGTTTTGGCAAGTCGGTTAGGAAATCTACTTTGTGCATGACACAAGTACTTTTTCCAACAATTGTTTACAGACAGATTAGTTCACTTATAATTCACTGTGTCACAATTCCAGTGGGTCAGATGTTTACATACACTAAGTTGACTGTGCCTTTAAACAGCTTGGAAAATTCCAGAAAATGATGTCAGGGCTTTAGAAGCTTCTGATAGGCTAATTGACATCATTTGAGTCAATTGGATGTGTAGCTGTGGATGTATTTCAATACCTACCTTAAAACTCAGTGTCTCTTTGCTTGACATGGGAAAATCAAAAGAAATCAGCCAAGACCTCAGAAAAAAAATTGTAGACCTCCACAAGTCTGGTTCATCCCTTGGAGGAATTTCCAAACATCTGAAGGTACCACGTTCATCTGTACAAGCAATAGTACACAAGTATAAACACCATGGGACCATGCAGCTGTCATACCGCTGAGGAAGGAGATGTGTTCTGTCTCCTAAAGATGAACATGCTTTGGTGCGAAAAGGGAAAATCAATCACAGAACAACAGCAAAGGACCTTGTGAAGATGCTGGAGGAAACAGGTACAAAAGTATCTATATCCACAGTAAAATGAGTCCTATATCAACATAACCTGAAAGGCCGCTCAGCAAGGAAGAAGCCACTGCTCCAAAACAGCCATCAAAAAGCCAGACTACGGTTTGCAACTGCACATGGGGACAAAGATCATACTTTTTGGAGAAATGTCCTCTGGTCTGATGAAACAAAAATAGAACTGTTTGAACATAATGACCATCGTTATGTTTGGAGGAAAAATCCGAAGAACACCATCCTGACCGTGAAGCACGGGGGTGGCAGCATCATGTTGTGGGAGTGCTTTGCTGCAAGAGGGACTGGTGCACTTCACAAAATAGATGGCATCATGAGGCTGGAAAATTATGTGGATATATTGAAGCAACATCTCAAGACATCAGTCAGGAAGTTAAAGCTTGGTCGCAAATGGGTCTTCCAAATGGACAATGACCCCAAGCATACTTCCAAAGTTGTGGCAAAATGGCTTAATTAAGGACAACAAAGTCAAGGTATTGGATTAACCCTGACCTCAATCCCATAGAAAATTTGTGGGTAGAACTGAAAAAGTGTGTGCGAACAAGGATGCCTACAAACCTGACTCAGTTACACCAGCTCTGTCAGGAGGAATGGGCCAAAATTCACCCAATTTATTGTGGGAAGCTTGTGGAAGGCTACCCGAAACCTTAGACCCAAGTTAAACAATTTAAAGGCAATGCTACCAAATACAAATTGAGTGTATGTAAACTTCTGACTCACTGGGAATGTGATGAAATAAATAAAAGCTGAAATAAGTCATTCTCTCTACTATTATTCTGACATTTCATATTCTTAAAATAAAGTGGTGATCCTAGCTGACCTAAGACAGGGAATTTTTACTAGGATTAAATGTCAGAAATTGTGAAAAACTGAGTTTAAATGTATTTGGCTAAGGTGTATGTAAACTTCCGACTTCAACTGTACTGGGACAGATCCAGATTCAGAGACATTTCTCTCCCTCACCTTGTCCTGCAGGTCTAGAGCGCAGCCTCCCTTGATGAGTCCGTCTATGATATCACTGTTCCCCACCATGGCTGCTCGGTGGAGGGCTGTCTGGTGACCCTGTGATGACAGAAGGACATGGGCCTGGACTGCCTCCCTGTCACTCATCACTGCTCACTACTGTCAACACAACACACAGAATACTAACGTTAAACACACACGTGTACGCATGGACGCACACATGCATACACACGCACACAAATGCATGCACGCACGAGCACACACATCACCAATGTGCAACCCAACACACAACATACATTACACACTGAGGTTAAAATTATAAAACTCTATCTCAATCACAAAAATAGTGCATCAACCTCCAACACGCAATCTAAGATAAAAAGCCATTCATCTCTATGTACCAAATGAAGTCTGGTATGATCACGTAAAGATAGTGTAATGGGATGAAAAACTAATCTGCGTAACAAAAACATGATCTAATAGGGAATATTGTTTGCTGTATCAGATCATCAATAATGATTTCATTCTTTATGATGAATATATTTGATGAATATATTTAAAATATATTTAAAATCTAAATGGTCAATATTTTTCATCTGATTTGAAACCATTGTTTTACCTCATCCAGGATGTCCGTGTTCCAGCAGGATGGATCCCAATCCCAGATTGACCCTTTAAAAAGGTCAGGGTGCAGCGGTATGCCTGAGAAAAGTCAAACAACAAACCGACGATTGATGGGCTCAATCCAAATACGTATTATAAAAAATATATAATATGCCCTCTCCTTACAAAAGGCATTACAGCATTGTAGTAGGCAAATAAACATCGACTGAAGTGAGCTCAGCTAGACTGTAAACTGCAAATAGTCACCCGCTCCTCACACAACTGTAATCTGCTGCTCTCGGACAGAGTGCCCGCTGTGTGTGCATGCGTGTGCACATCCACGTGCATATGTACATGGTCATGTGTGTATGCCAGCCAGTATGTGCATTGGTGAGTACGTATTTATGTGTGTGTGTGTGTGTTGGCGAGTCTGTGGGTGTGTGTGTGTGTCTACGTACGTATGTGTGTGCCAGCTAGCAGAATTAAAGGCAGTAAACAACCCCATGTATAATCCACAGGGGGGAAGCGGAGGAGATCCTGCTAGCTGGCTCTGCTATCTATCTGTTACAGATACAGGCTGGGAGTGGAACACAGAGCAGACAGGGAGCAGAGAGGGTTAAACCCTGCCCTGATACCACCACACAACTGCTCTGCCTCCAGACCACCCAGTCAGGAGAATAAGCTATAGGCACAGAAGTGAATTGTATGATCGCTATGGTTATAAACCTGTCGGAATTATAAAATGACAGGGTAAAATAGATTGCTATTATGCATAGTGTTTCCTCATCTACCATTTGACTCGCCCCTGTCACTCCAATGAGTCCCAAATGGCACCATATTCCCTTTACAGTGCATGGGGCCCTGGTAAAAAATGATTGCACTATAAAGAGAATAGGGTGTAATTTGGGATGCAACGCAAGTTTCCCCCCTTGGCTTAAGCCCTAATTAAAATTATTCTCACTCTGCGTCTGTCCTCCCTCCACCTTGGACTATTAGGAGACACCTCCTGGTTTCATTTTTCTCCTCTCACTCCCTCTATCCCCCTCCCTATATTGCCTCTCTATCAATCACCCACTCAGTCAGAGAGTGTGACCAATGTGTGCATCAGATCAGTGCACAAGTGAGATTTACACCACAGAGACAGAGCTATGACAGCAACACAGTGAGATATCCATCCATTTAACAAAGGCTTGATGGTAAAGTCTTCCAGTACAGTCAGAGAGGCAGGCAGAAGAGAGGAAAGGCAGTGACCCTGCTATGGAGCTTTAGCTGCCCTGTTCCAGATGTTGACTTCCTACCACTGCAGCTGCACACCGGGATGGACAGATGGAGGAAGTTTGAACTGGTTTCTGCTTGCTTTGCTGAATGCCTGGATCTACATTATGTTGTTCTAGTTATTTCATACAACAAACTGTGTGAAAAGTATGCTCAGCTGATGTGAGAAGTGTATTTCACAATGTTTTTTGTATATCCACAGTCATATTGTCTTTTGCCTTGACATTAGTAGCTGATTTGGTTTTGGGTGCCGAGATACGGTATGAAAGGGATGCGTAGTTTTCAATGAAATAGCCTTGTAGTTTTTTACCCTTGTAGGTTTTTTAAAATGGTTTTCAATGAGCAAAAATGTCATAAAAGGCATCTGGCACAAATGTGATGATATAATCATCAAGCCATTCAAAAGATGAGGGGACAGGACCTGGAAGTATGACGTGGGACAAAGTCACTTGCACATCGTGTTACATTTTTATGTAAACACCGAAGAATTTGTCACAGGAAATGCAACCTTGGTGATGGCTACTTTGTCCCCCTGGGTGGTGATGTGTTGAGCCACATGGTGGACCTGTTGGTCTTTCTAGAAGGCTACGAGGAGCAGTACAGACACTGCCAGGGTGGCAACATACTGATGGCTCATCAAAGACCAACCCTCTGAGCCGAGTTCCTCTCTAGGCTTCTTTCTTCTAGGGAGTTTTCCCTGGCCACTGTGCTTTCGCTTCTGCTTTGCTCTTTGGGGTCTGGGCCAGGTTACTGTAAAGCACTTTGTGACTCCTAATGTAAAAATGGCTTGACTATCTGAGGTAAAGGAAACTCTAAGAAAAGGTTACTACTATTGCAAGTAGGCTACTTTCTGGTTGACACAGCTACATGGTTTTCATTGGACATAAAAAAGGTGTTCAGCATTTTAATTGGACAGATGCAAGGAGTTCAGCATTTTCATGGGAGAGAAGGAAGGTGGGCGGAGTGACAACATTGCCACAGTTTTTTTCTGGGAGTCTTGGAAGAAGTGCACTGAATCACTCTAGGACCTGGCTCCTCTCTCTTTCTGTATGTGGCCTCAATAAGACTCCTCTTTAATGCATTCTGATCTCTTTATGTACATGGCCTGACTCCAACCATAAAGGCTTCCGGCTGGCCAGGGGACCATACAATATAATCCCATCACAGTCAATGTCACACCCTGATCTGTTTCACCTGTCTTGTGATTGTCTCCAACCCTCACCAGGTGTCTCCCATTACCCGCTACCACTTAGCTCCTCGGCTTTTGAGCATTTCCAAGTTGGACCTTTGGAACACCTACCATCTGGTTCGGATACCGGAAGGAGACGAGTGGAAGACAGCCTTTAACATGGCTAGCGGGCACTACGAGTACCTGGTGATGCTGTTCGGACTGACAAACACTCCCACAGTGTTCCAGGCCCCGGTCAATGATGTACTCCGGTACATGTTGAACCAATTTGTTTGTCTACCTCGACAACATCCTCATTTATTCCCGGTAAGCTCAAGAGCCCGTCCTCCATGTCCGACAGGTGCTCCGGCATCACCTGGAGATCCAGGTTTTCATGAAGGCGGAGAAATGTGAGTTTCATCGCTCCACCATCTCCTTCCTAGGGTACGTCATCGCTGCAGGGAGTATTCAGATGGACCCTGAGAAGGTGAGAGCAGTGGTGGATTGGCCTCAACCCACATCCAGAATGCATTGCAACGTTTCCTGGGGTTTGCTCATTTCTACCGTTGTTTCATCCGGGGTTACAGCACCCTTGCATCCCCCCTCTCTGCACTCACCTCTCCCAAGATTTTGTTCATATGGTCTCCAGCAGCTGACCGGGCGTTCTCAGACTTCTAGCAGCGATTCACTACAGCTCCCATCTTAATACATCCGGACCTGTCACGTCAGCTCGTGGTGGAGGTTGACACCTCGGATGTCAGAGTGGGGGCTGTCATGTCCCAGGACCAGAAGCTGAATCCCTGTGCTTTCCTTTCCCATCGTCTTAACCCTGCTGAGAGGAACTATGACGTGGGAAATCGTGAATTACTCGCAGTTAAGATGGCGTTGTAGGAGTGAATGGCACTGGTTAGAAGGGGAGGAACATCAATTCTTGGTGGGGATGGACCATAAGAACCTGAAATATCGCCACACCTCAAATCCAGACAGTGCCCTTTTATTCACTCGTTTCACTACCTCCTACCACCCGGGGTCCAAAGGAGGGGGAGCCGCCCAACCGGATGTTTGTCCTGGACTCTGACCATGCTCCAGTCCTGGAATGGGCACATTCCTCGAGACTCACATGTCATCCTGGCTCCCGTCGGACCTTGGCTTTCGTCCGACAATGTTTTTGGTGGGCCACCATGGTTCCTGACGTCTCCGCTTTCATTGCCGCCTGCACTGTGTGTGCGCAGAACAAGACTCCGACACAAGCTTCAGCTGGCCTCCTTCAACTTCTTCCTGTTCCTCACCACGCCTGGTCCTATATATCCTTGGACTTCGTCACGGGTCTCCCTCCATTACATGGCAACATAACCATCCTTATGGTGGTGGATAGGTTTCCCATTTTATCCCCCTTCCTAAGTTGCCCTCAGCTAAGGAGACGGCCCAGCTCATGGTGCATCACGTCTTCCGGATCCATGGACTTCCGGTCGACATGGTCTCCAATCACGGTCCTCAGTTCTCATCCCGTTTCTGGAAGGCATTCTGCACCCTCATTTGTTCGTTGGCCAGCCTGTCCTCTGGTTTTCATCTCCAGTCTAATGGCCAGTCGGAGCGAGCCAATCAGGACCTGGAGACGACACTTCGTTGCCTTGTCTCCACCAATACCACCACATGGTCAGCAACTACTGTGGGTTTATATGCCCGCAACACCCTTCCCTGTTCTACTACTGGTCTCTCGCCTTTTTAATGTTCCCTGGGATATCAGCCCCCGCTCTTCCTGGAGCAAGAGGAAGAGGTCAGCATACCTTCTGCCCAGATGTTCGTTCATTGCTGTCGTCATACCTGGAAGAGAGCCCAGGCTACTCTTCTCAAGACCACCTCCAGGTATCGATGACAGGAGGACCGCCATCATTTGGTCAGAGGGTATGGCTTTCCACTTTGGATCTGCCCATCCAGGTGATGTCCCGCAGACTTTCCCTCCGTTTTATCAGCCCTTTCCCCATCTCTAAGGTCCTTAGCCTCTCTGCTGTTTGCCTTCTGTTGCCATCCGGTGTACATGGTGAGGCGCCTACTGAGTGTTCGACCTCGAGGCAGGGGATTCCAGTACCTGGTTGACTGGGAGGGTTATGGCGTTGGGTGTTGGGTCCCCGCCAGGAATATCCTGGACCCAGTCCTCATTGCAGACGTCTGCCGTCGACACCCCGGTCGTCAAGTCCCAGGGTAGGACATGTCCCAGGGTAGGACACCAGGTGGCGCCCCTAGAGGGGGAGGGGGTACTGTCCAACCCTGGTCTGTTTCATCTTTCTTGTGATTGTCTCCAACCCCCAACAGGTGTCTCCCATTACCTAATGTGTATTTATACCTGTGGTTTCTGTTTGTCTGTTGCCAGTTCGTCTTGTACCGTCAAGTCCTACCAGCGTGTTCCCGTGTACTATCCGCCTCCTGTGTCTGCATCTGGGTCTTACCCTGAGCCGTGATAGTCAGTCAGATTAAAGATGGTTGCCAGGGAGCATTTGTAGTCTGTGGTTCCTTTGATCCTCAGAAAGCCTATATGGTCTTAATCAGGGGGTTGTGTTGTGTTGTGTGTACGTACGTACAACAAAGCACCCTTCAGCTCGGCTTATCCTTGTTCCTCCTTCAGTAAGGTTTCTTAGAACAACCACATCAGAGATATTCTAAAAGTCTGATCTCACATATCCTATTAGATTACCTGAATTTCTGGAACACCTGGGAATGTTTGTTAAGGTACCAGAATTTTGCAACCCTACATGATCTGAGTGATAAGGAGAGGGTTTTACATTCATCAAACCCCCAAACTATCTCCGTCTCTGGTACCCAGTGTTCATAGTGGTGGTGCTGTTTCTCATCCCAGTCTCTGGGACCACCAGTTGTTTCACACATTTAATCTATTCGAACACTAGGATCAAGGGTTGTGGAAGACGACTGAGTTGATAATATAAACATGAATGAGTCTTTCCTTCTAGAGAAATTAACAGTGTACATTCTGCTGTGTGACTGTAACAAAGCTTGAAATATCCACTCCCAAGCCAAAGAAATACTAGCTTTTAGATGGTGCGGCTGGCTAAAACATTGTCAAGAGGGTGGTCGCGGGTTTGTGAGACAGAGGATCTGATAGCAAGTGCCGGGAAGGACGCAATAGAGTTAAGCAAGTAGCTATACAGTTAAGCCTGTTACATGAGTGCTAGTATTCTCTGTCTAGCTCTCTAGGTTAGCTGTACAAATACAATCGTTTGGGGGTGCTTATATTTGTCCTGTTACACACAAGTGTGTAATGGAAATATATTTCTTGCCTATCCATACTCCCCCTGAGACTCGGGCAGGCAGTGCGGTCATCATTGTACAGCATGGCTGGCGCAATTAGGGTTAACCTCCTTGCTCAAGGGCACAGCAACAAAATTTTGTACATTTTCGGATCTGGTATTCCAATCAGCAATCTTTTGGTAACTGGCCCAGCGCTCTAACCTCGAGGATACCTTTCGCCCCTAATATACAGTATAAAGCTTCCTATCACAATGGTAACCCCTATCAACTCTGGAGTGATTGGTTATGATGGCAGATTCAAATAAATAGGTTTAAAGCAAATGACTGGGAGAAAAGCTGCTTTCATTGAACGCGTGCACAGCTATTAGCCTGGGTAAGCACTTGCTATCACTGTCTCCACTAAGCAATTTAGAAGAGTCTTACACAAAAGATTAGTGAAGACTTCACTGAGCTTTTGAAAATATGTTAATGCAGCATTAAGATCATATAGGGAGAGATGACACAACCCCCCTCCCCCCCCCACACACACACCCACCCCCCACACACACACACACACTGAGGTCATCCACTCTCCTAACACACCTGGTGTCTTACCACGCCAGCCAAGCAGTCCCAGGAGTAGTGTCTGGATGAGGAGGGGAAGACCTTGACACTCAGCTCAGTGAACACTAGAGACGAATACAGATTTGCTAAGGGATTGCTATCAGTATCTACACAAATGTGCCAAATTGAATAGGTTACATCAGAAAAACACATTTGAGTGTTCCATAATTAACAAAGCTGTGAAATTTTACATAAGAATTTGCAGTATTGAAGTATGTTTGGCCTTAGTAATACTCTTTTCTTTGCATGTGATTACAAATAGAGGTGGAGTAATGGTAGAGAAATACTACTTAAGTATACTCGGCTTAATTGGTCAACTCAGTGCGGTGCAATCGTCCTGTCCACTTCTCATCCAGCTCCACAAGTAAATATGTCATTTGAAAACACTCCTAAATGAGACAACCGCTATAAATAAAGGATAAATAAATACAAAGAATGAACAAACATATACAACATGATTTGTGAGAAGAAAATCAGTTTACTCACTGTGTCCCTGGACCCCTCGGCGTCAGTGGGTACTAGAGTTTAACCCAGCTGCTGCTCTGGAGCATCAGCTGCACGCTTCCTGAGAGAAAGAGAGCGAAAGAGAGAGAGAAGAGCGAGAGAATGGGAGAGAGAGGAGAGATAATAAGAGAGAGAGAGACAGAGAGAGAGAGGGGATAGACATAAATGGGAGAGAGAGGAGAGATAATAGGAGAGAGAGAGACAGAGAGAGAGAAACAGAGACAGAGAGAGAGAGTGAGAGAGAGAGACAGAGAGCGAGAGAGACAGAGAGGGAGAGAGAGAGAGACAGAGAGCGAGAGAGAGAGAAAGAAAGAGAGAGAGGGGAGAGATATAAATGGGAGAGAGAGGAGAGATAATAGGAGAGAGAGACAGAGAGAGGGGGCTATCACACTGTCAAGCCAGTATAGTTCTCACCCTCTCAGCTGTAGCTCTACTATACCCCTTCCAACCCCACCACTTACTACACCCCAACCGATGCTGTTTCACAATGGATTTAGTTTAATCACACGCTTGTATATGTGGAGTGCCATGACAGATTAACACAGACCGGGCGGTACACTCGCCTGTCATCATTATTGTCAGAGACATCACATTCTCTGCAGCTATCTAGGCAGAGAGTGATGTATCATCGCTCTCAAGGGTAGACTGGGACAAAAATCCAGCCCTGGCATTTTAAGCACACCAGCCACATCACCGCGCGTGATCTCCTCTGTTGTCACTCTGTCTGTGTTTGCTACTCCTTGTGCTCCTCTGTTGTCACTGTCTGTCTGTCTGTCTGTCTGTCTGGCAGTACATATAGTGTCAACATATTAAGGAACTGGCAGTACATTTGTGTCTCTGTTTTCTTCCTACCTCCACTGCACCCACCTGTGAGCTGTCTCTGCTAAGCCTAGCATCCTTTCCCACAGCACTGTTACCAGAAGACCAGCGGACCACACTGCCTGAATGAATAAACACATTTAGAAGATCAAGAACAAAATGACTGAATACATAATACATAATAGATGACCATTGGCTCACTTTACCTTTATAAAAGTGCCTGACTTTCATACATGTGCCCCCCAATCCTAAGGGTTAATTACTATTACATACATAATATAGAGCTAAAATATTAATACCAACTGGTAGTACATGTGTCTCTCTCTCTCTCTTTCCTACCTCCACTGCACTTGACTGCTGCAGTAGCAGCTGAGCTGTCTGTGCTGCTAAGCCTAGCATCACTGTAACAAGAAGACCAGGGGACCACACTGACAGTACTGAGCCCAAAACCATAATAAACCATTTATAACGCATTTACAAACCATTTGTTCACCATTTATTAATCATTACTCCCACATTTGTAAGTGTTAGTGAGCTAGTTATTCACACAGGTATTTACAGCCTCTGTAATTATTGGGACAGTGACATGTTTGTTGTTGTTTTGGCTCTGTACTCCAGCACTTTGCATTTGAAATTATACAATGACTATGAGGTTAAAGTGCTTTAGCCAGCATATAAGGTTTCTTATTACATTCATGGTCCTTCGATTCTCTACAACCTTAATCCTACCCCTGTTTTTCATACTGTTTAAGTACATTTGTACAAAACGTGCTGTAATTTGTAAACGATTCACATGATATGGATGAGAATACTCTGAAATTAAAGATGACAGTCTGCCAGTAGCAACCATTATTTTTCATGGTCCTTTCGAGCTGGATCCAGATATCTGCTGAAGCCCAAGAATGACAGTTAACAGAGACGATTCTCCACAAGATGTGGTCCATCCGCGTCGACCAGCTCACCTGCCACAATATCTCGAAAATTGGGCGAAGTCAAGGCACAGACTACCACACACATCCACACACCACTCCTACGAGGGAGAGCAGCTAGAGGGTTTTCTTGAGCAGTCAAAGTGGCCGTCTTCCCCTTCAACAACTCATCACCGGTCCAAGTCACCACCCAGAGTGATCAGCAGAATAAAGGACAAAGCCTCAGCCTTTTTATTAGTTACTAATTCACCAAGGCTAACCTCGACCAGAGATCGCCAAGATCAGCGTCGAACCTGGACCAGAGATCGCCAAGATCAGCATCTGACCTCAACCAAAGATCACCGGGATCAGCGTCGACCTGAGCATGGATCGCCAGTGACAACCGGAAAGCTCTCACTCCGTTTACACAGCCAGTGTGACGAGATTGATGTGCTCATTGAAGCAGTCTAGAAGATGGAAGGTTCCTACAGTCCATGTGACCACCGTCGCAGTACTTACTTGATGGACACTGCCAGTTGTCACCTGAGCGTCTCAGCCAGTCAATAGTTCTCTCCTCTTACAACTGAAAGGCGTCTTAGAGGGGGAGTGCAAGGACCTGTGCCACCAAGCTGACAAAGAAGTTGATGACATCATCTCAGAGATCGTCATCCAGCTCATTAATGCCAGATGTTGAAAGATTTATTTTTATTTTTTAATTGAACCTTTATTTAACTAGGCAAGTCAGTTAAGAACAAATTCTTATTTACAATGACGGCCTCTTACACTGAGATGCAGTGCCTTAGACTGCTGCGCCACTCAGGAGCCCTAAATGCTTGAGACACAGCGTCATTCTGCATCAGCGTCAACATTAGCCCCGGTCTTGGATCTGACCCATGCTGTGGAGTCCCTCACAGTGGTGCTACAGCTTTCACCAGGGCCAAAAGGATCTACCAGAGTTCACCGTGGTGGAGCACCCTACCACTGTGTTCCAGCTGACCCCAGCCGTGCAGATCCAGCCGGTTCCAACAATGGAGCTCAAGTTAGTAGTGGGGCCTACTACACCGGCTCCTGCCATGGAGCTTCAGCTCGCTACTCCCACAGCTACTCCCACAGCTGTGCTTCAACCAGCTCCTGTCACGGAGTCTCAACTGGTTCCTACAGTTGTGCCATCTCCACGACCCCTGTTCTGAACCCAAGATTTATCCTTACCTCCCTGCCTATTCGCGAGCAGGAAGATCTACAGCCTTCTTCAGGGACGGAGGAGATACCAGAGTTCATCCTGAGGGAGAACCCTACACCTACTCCAGCTGACACCTCTGGATGTCAATTGGTCCATAATGCGGGAGCCCTGTCTGTAGTTGCTGAAGGTGCCATGACCAGCCCTGCCACTCAGACCTCTCTGGTGGGATCTGTCTACTCCTACCTTCAACATACAGCCTACTTGCTCTCCAAAGACGTCTCCCTGCTCCTCCCTGGGAGCCCCCTCCAGTCTCTGCTGCAGTGGCTTGTTCAATATCTGCTGTCCAGGCCCTGTCAGTCCCTGCCTGGTGGAACCTGCCGGTCTCAGCCCTGGGGTTCTTGCTAGCCCCTCCAAACTGTTTCCTGCTAGTTTCAGCCTTGGGAGACCCTGTGGGGAACCCTCCTGACGTCCCCATGGGGGACCCTCCTGACCGAGGTGTTCAGTGTCCTTTCGTAGGAGACACTTCACCTTTTGCCCTATTAGGTCTTATGTCTATAGCGCCAGGAGGTCAAGAGTATCTTAGCCCTGAGTTTCCTGATTCCCTAGTGGCTTCACAGTTTCTGGCTGAACAGGGGTGGACAGGACTCCTGCTCCTCCCCTGGGACATCTTACAAGCCCTCACCATTGAGGTACTCATGTTGCCTGTTCCTGGGCAGCGGGAGCATCCCATTCCAGAACTCCTTCACAATCTGCCCTGGCAGATTGACATCCAGTTTCAGTCGCCCTGGTCTGTTGACCACAAGAACCTTTGTGATGGGGTGGCCAGGTTCACCAAAAGACAGGCCTTCTTTTGTACCAGTCGCCCATCTGGTCTACATTTCTGCCTCTCTGGATGACCACAAGTATTCACGTCATTCCTCTCAGTGACTGTCTGCCCTTGCTGCCCTTTGTTGTTGATTTCAAATCTGTACAACAAATTTTCGGGCGGTTATTAAAATGGCCAGCTTCAGTTAGCTGATTCTAGCCGTCCTTTATGGTTAGTTCTAGTCAGGCAGCCTTAGTCTCCTATTCAGAGGACCCCCACTTTTGTTAGTCTCTTCTTGGTCAAGGTAACGCCAAATAATTATCACTACATCTCGTTCAGCCTATCAGCAGTCTTGATTCCTGCAACTTCAGTTTCAGTTGGTCTATGTCCCAGCTCGCTGGGTGTTCAGAAACGTGCCTTCCACATCCTGATGAGCACTTCCACAGTTTCCCCTCCTGCTGAACTTTTCCTCCTGTGGACTGAATCCATGTATGTCTGATGTTTAATTGTGCATGCATCTAAATGACCACATAGTCAATGTCAGTTCTCGCTGGACATGATTCTCAGTTATCTGAACCATGAGTGGTCAGATGTGTGTGTGTGTGTGTGTGTGTGTGTGTGTGTGTGTGTGTGTGTGTGTGTGTGTAAAGGTGGACATCTTTTTCCGTTAAACTCTCATTAACCTGGACATCCGCCTCATCCTTGTTCTGACCAGACATTCTCAAGTGGTTGCTACCGGCCTTAATCCAGCACCTAAGGTTTCTTATTACATTCACGGTCCTTCGATTCTCTACAACCCTAACCCTACCCATATTTGTCATGTGGTCTGCTGCATATGTATTAAAGTAGTCAAAAGTTTAGTATTTGGTCCCATATTCCTAGCATGCAATAATTACATCAAGCTTGTGACTCTACAAACGTGTTGGATGCATTTGCTGTTTGCTTTGGTTGCGTTTCAGATTATTTTGTGCCTAATAGAAATGAATGGTAAATAATGTATTGTGTCATTTTGGAGTCACTTTTATTGTATGTATGAATAGAATATGTCTAAACACTTCTACATTCATGTGGATGCTACCATGATTCCTGATAGTCCTGAATGAATCATGAATAATGATGAGTGACAAAGTTACAGACACACAACTACCAATGGTCATCAACAAGGCATTTATTCAGTGATTTTCTTCTTTGTCTAATAGATGTGTTTATTCATTCACTAATGGATGAGTTACAGAAAACAGAAAAATAAAAGGAGAGAGAGACTGCAGTTCCTTAATGTTTTGAGAGTATAAGTATCTCTCTCTCCCGCTCTCTCTGTTTTCTTCTATTGAATTCAACATAAAACCTTCAGTGTTTCTCATAGAACGATGCCAGGAGTACTTTATGTGGATGCTGATAGATTTCCAGCGTCTGCTTCATTTGACAGTGCAGCTTATGCGTATCTTTCTGCCAAGAAGTGACAGGCCTTAGGCAGGAAATAGGCGGGACTTTCCAGCCTCCAGTGGCGTTGGCTATGTAATGTAATCCGACACCAGAGTCACTTGTTACTACAGCTCATAAACTAAGACCCAATCGCTGGCTGAAGACTCAGATTCAGGAGAGAATAAACATTGATAAAACAATTTAAATACACAGAGAGTCCCTGAATTGACCTTTCACAGAGGATTATTTAGCTATTATGGATTAATCCAGTGTTTCATGTTTTAAATGGCGATTTACAAGCATTTTGCTACACCCGCAATAACATCTGCTAAACATGTGTATGTGACCAATAAAAGTTGATTTGATTAGCTTGACGGCTATTAGCTTATGTGTTATAAAAGCTAATCTAACAACTTTTAAGGCTATTGCAAGTAGGGTACCTAGGGTGGCAGGGTAACCTAGTGGTTAGAGCATTGGTCTAGTAACCGGAAGGTTGCAAGTTCAAACGCCTGAGCTGACAAGGTACAAATCTGTCCTTCTCCCCCTGGACATGCAGTTAACCCACTGTTTCTAGGCCATCATTGAAAATAAGAATTTGTTCTTAACTGACTTGCCTAGTTAAATAAAGGTAAAAAAATATATATATCTGTTCCTCCGAATCCCCCCCTTCCATAATTAGGCCTAAGTGATAATTAAACTACTATTTAATATGATATACAGACAAAATATTAATTGGTAGCAGTAGGTTAAATCTGTGTCAGTGTGTGTCTTTGTTTTCTCCCTGCCTCGACTGCACTGTCTTCTGCAGCATCATCTGATCTGTCAAAGCGCCGACATCATTTCTCAGACCAGAACTTTTAGAAAATAAGTTGGTTCATTTTACACGTTTAGCAGCGTCAGTCTCAAGAGCCTTTTTTTTAGCACCACCTTTCTGTTTTTTTATGATCCATGTTCTGGGCCGACTGATGTGTCTCAGCAGGTCTCTTTGCTGATGTGTGTTTGAATTTGAAGGTGAATTTTTGCCTGACCCCTTTCTCAATCAGTAAACAAGGCCGGACGATTTTGATAGAAGGGGGTCATCTGCTGCCCACGGATGAGGCAAATGCTTAATTAAATTATTTATGACAAAAGATAATCATTTAAAAACATCTTAACAGGCCAGTGGGAAACTGGCCATGTCCCTTTCTTTTGTGATTTAAATTTTGTATTTATTTTTGGTCAATTTTGAACAGTCCACCCAACAAAAATATGTTTCATCTGGCATTTGCCAGAACTGCCAGATGGCCAACCCACCCATGATCGCTTTGCGTGTCTTTAGAGATTATTTTTTGAATGTATTATTTGAGGATTAGAGAGGCAAGCCTCCTCTCTCAAGATACCCTACTGTGGACTCAGTAAAATCAGAGATTTGCTGCATGCTATACAGTGGGTATCGTAAGTATTCACCGCCCGGGAATTTTTCTTACATTTTGTTGCATTACAAAGTGGGATTTAAATAGATACATTTTTTGTCATTTATCTACATAAAATACTTAATTATGTCAAAGTGAAAGAACATTTTTCAAATGTTTACAAATGAATACAAATGTAAAAGATAAACTAAATGTTGAATATTTTTTACTTTCACAATCACTATGTCAAAGAAATGTAGTATTCCTTCTAACAAAAGGTATCGACAGTTGAAGTCGGAAGTTCACATACACTTAGGTTGGAGTCATTAAAACTCGTTTTTCAACCACTCCACAAATGTCTTGTTCACAAACTACAGTTTTGGCAACTCGGTTAGGACAACTAAATGAAAAACTCCTTTGTGCATGACACAAGTCATTTTTCCAACAATTGTTTACAGACAGATTAGTTCACTTATAATTCACTGTATCACAATTTCAGGTGGTCAGAAGTTTACATACACTAAGTTGACTGTGCCTTTAAACAGCTTGGAAAATTCCAGAAGATTATGTCAGGGCTTTAGAAGCTTCTGATAATAGACATCATTTGAGTCAATTGGAGATGTACCTCTGGATGTATTTCAAGGCCTACCTTCAAACTCAGTGCCTCTTTGCTTGACATCATGGGAAAATCAAGAGAAGGCAAGACCTCAGAAAAAGAAATGTAGACCTCCACAAGTCTGGTTCATCCTTGGGAGCAATTTCCAAACACCTGAAGGTACCACGTTCATCTGTACAAACAATAGCACACAAGTATAAACACCATGGGACCATGCAGCCGTCTTACCGCTCAGGAAGGAGACACATTCTGTCTCCTAGAGATGAACATAGTTTGGTGCGAATCAATCAATCAATCCCAGATCAACAGCAAAGGACCTTGTGAAGATGCTGGGTCTATATCCACAGTAAAACGAGTCCTATATCGACAAGTTGAAGCTCCAAAACCGCCATAAAAAAGCCAGTCTACGGTTTGCAAATGCACATGGGGACAAAGATCATACTTTTTGGAGAAATGTCCTCTGGTCTGATGAAACAAAAATAGAGCTGTTTGGCCATATTGACCATCGTTATGTTTGGAGGAAAAAGGGGGAGGCTTGCAAGCCGAAGAACACCATCCCAACCGTGAAGCACGGGGGTAGCAGCATCATGTTGTGGGGGTGCTTTGCTGCAGGAGGGACTGGTGCACTTCACAAAATAGATGGCATCATGAGGAGGGGAAATTATGTGGATATATTGAAGCAACATCTCAAGACATCAGTCAGGAAGTTAAAGCTTGGTCGCAAATGAGTCTTCCAAATGGACAATGACCCCAAGCATACTTCCAAAGTTGTGGCAAAATGGCTTAAGGACAACAGAGTCAAGGTATTGGAGTGGTCGTCACAAAGCCCTGACCTCAATCTTATAGAAAATTTGTGGGCAGAACTGAAAAAGCGTGAGCGAGCAAGGAGGCCTACAAACATGACTCAGTTACATCAGCTCTGTCAGGAGGAATGGGCCAAAACTCACCCAAATTAATGTGGGAAGCTTGTGGAAGGCTACCCGAAATGTTTGACTCAAGTTAAACAATTTAAAGACAATGCTACCAAATACTAATTGAGTGTACGTAAACTTCTGACTCACTGGGAATGTGGTGAAAGAAATAAAAGCTGAAATAAATAATTCTCTCTACGATAGACATTTCACATTCTTAAAATAAAGCGGTGATCCTAAGTCAGGGAATTTTTACTATGAGTTTACATGTATTTGGCTATGTGTATGTAAGCTTCCGACTTCAACTGTACATATATTTCAGGATGTTGTGTATCCCTGGAAAAAAAATCTGAATTCATGTAAACACAACAGTTTTGAAAACATAGCTTGTCCCTGAAAAAAGTGCTGTCTTAGCACAACTTATCTCGGGTATGGGGTAAATTGAGCATAGGGACAGGGTAAGTTGATCTGCCTTGGGGTAAGTGGGTGATGGTGTCCTATAACAGTGGGTGATGGTGCTGGTAGGTCAAAGTTTAATTCATGGAATGGGGGTGTGGTACATTGTATGTCTTAAATCTATGCCTGCTTTCAGGTATAGATCTCTCTGTTCAATATCACTTACCTACCATTTGTTGACCAGTTGTCCGGGACAGGGACGTTGCTTCAATGTGCCAATTCATAGTCCAGTTCTCTGCATTTGAGGATACTAAGTCCATGAAACTGGTCCGCAAGATTCTTTATATTTTTAGCAAGCTCAGACTGACTCCATGTCATCAGATAAGACCTTGTGTTCCTCTACCACTATCATAGCTTCTCTTTCACACAGAAACATATTCGTTTTCTTTATTGTCAATGTACCCCTCAGTGTCATTCAGTCCATTTATGGTTATATCTTGCTTCTCAAATGGACTTCGTCCCTTCTCTCACTTCCTTGGCTGCTTTCAATAATCTCAAGGGGGCTAGACCCCTGCTTGTTTTATGTGTGTATACACAGTGCTCGATGACGTCTGCTTGGTAACAATACAAATATTTTGTTCATATGCATGACACATTGCAAAAATAGGCATATTATGCATAAAGCTGACAAAATGTCATGACCATTTGTATGGGGTTTGACAACCACTATCTTAACTTACCCAATGGCCATTGGCTCAACTTACCCTAAGGCTAACACTTGACTATATTAGCCCACACAGCTACACGGATGCACTTACATGCTAGGTTTAAGACCTCATATTGTAGCTTATAGAGACCCCAACCGATGTATAAAAACAATGTTAAAACAATCTACTTTGGTTTAGATACAACATCATGAAACCTATAAAACAATACATTATTTCGACTTTGTTAAAATCCCACGTGATTCATTGTGTGTATGGTTTCCCAAAAACAAGGGGTGGGTGCCTCAACTAACCCTTCCCTCAACTTACCCCACTCTCCCCTAAGTATTTACCCCCCTTTGTTATGGCAAGCCTAAATTAGTTTAGGAGCAAAATCTGGCTTAACAAATCACGTAATAAGTTACATGGACTCACTCTGTGTGAAATAATAGGGGTTCACATGATTTTTGAATGACTACCCCTTCCGCTGTCCTCCATACATACAACATCTGTAAGATCCCTCAGTCAAGTATTGAATTTCAAGCACAGATTCAACTACAAAGACCACAGAGCTTTTCAAAAGCCTCATAAAAAGGGCACGGATTGGTAGATGGGTAACAATAACAAATAAGACATTGAATATCTATTTAAGCATGGTCAAGATAGTAATTATGTTGTGGATGATGTATTAGACCACCCAGACACATCAAAGATACAGTTGTCCTTCTGAACAAAGCTGCAGAACAGGAAGGAAACTGCTCAGGGATGTCACAATGAGGCCAATGGTGATTTTAAAACATCTACTGAGTTCAATGGCTATGATGGAAGAAAACTGAGGATGAATCAACAACATTGTACTGACTCCGCAATAATGACCTAAATGACAGAGTGAAAAGAAGAATGCCAATACACAGAATAAAAAATATTCCAAAATATGCAACAAATGCGCTAAAGTAATACTGAAAAATTACAAGGCAAAATAATACACTTTTTGGCCAAATGTTTGGGCAAATCCAATACAACTGGATAACTGGGTAACTGCCTCCTTTTTTCAAGCATGGTGGTGACTGCATCATGGTATGGGTATGCTTGACATTGGAAAAGACTGGTCAGTTTTTCAGTGTAAAAATAAACGGGATGGAGCTAACTAAGCACAGACAAAATCCTAGATGAAAACCTGCTTCATTCTGGGAGAGGAATTTACCTTTCAACAGTGGTGGAAAAAGTACCCAATTGTCATACTTGAGTAAAAGTAAAGATACCGTACCTTAATAGAAAATGACTCAAGTAAAAGTGAAAGTCACACAGTAAATTTTACCTAAAAGTAAAAGTCTAAAAGTGTTTGGGGACACTCATGGGGACACTATGTATTGGCATTCTTTTCACTCTGTCATTTAGGTCATTATTGTGGAGTCAGTACAATGTTGATCCATTCTCAGTTTTAAATATACTTGAGTATCAAAAGTAAATGTAATTTCTAGAATATACTTAAGTATCAAAAGTAAAAGTATAAATCATTTCAAATTCCTTATATTACGCAAACCAGATTGCACACATATTTTTTTTATGTACGGATAGCCAGGGGCACACTCCAACACTAAGATATGATTTACAAAGAAGTATGTGTTTAGTGAGTCTGCCAGATCAGAGGCAGTAAAGATCTAGTTGTTTTAAATTCTAGTTTTTAAAATCTGTACCTACAGCGCTGTCATGTGGTCAATGTGTGACAGTGCCATATCAAAAGCTTATCTGTAAGCTTTGGAATCAGCGATGAAGAGCAGGTGAAAGGCGTGCCCTGAACTGTCCATGGTGCTGAACTGTCCATGATCCTGAAATCGTTTGATCTCCAAATACCCAGTGACAACCCGTCATTCAGGTCAGGTGGGGCTGCTTTGGAAATCGCAAATTCAACAATGAATAGTTTGGAAGGAATCAGTGGCTAACTGCAAGCATTTAAAAGCAATCACTAGCCTGCTATTCAGTGGAGTGGCTGTGTTGTCCCAAAACTGGGATTAAGAAGCTCTTCTCCAAGTTTAAAATGATAACATTCAACATTGGCCATGCTGTCAATAAAGCATGATTTGTGCCGCGCTCAAAACAACTTAACTCGGAAGTGCAAAAACTTGACTTCAGTGAGTTCAAGATAACTGGGAAGTCGGGAATAAACGAGCTCCGACTAGGAAAATAGGTTTTGAACGGTCATCCAACACAGAATTGTAAATCTGGCATCTTTCTAGAGCTACAACCTGAAGATCAATGACATCATCATGATTCAACCTAGTTTTTTTCTGAGTTCCCAGTTGTTTTGAAAGCACCATAAATCCAGAGAATGACAGACTTTGATGACAAAATTTGCCCACGAAGTATCACCGCGCTACCTTCCTTTTCAAGAGAGCACAGCACAACAGGATGAGTCCAAAAATGTATTGTATGCTGCTGCATAAATGATGTAATATGCCAGGGAGATATGTAAACTGTAGCTAAGAAGTAATACCAAGTGTATGTTGTGTAGTAAGATGTTAGTAGCCCATGTGCCTCACCCTAATAATTTGGTCTATTTACCCCTCTTAATTTTGCCTACTGTTCTGACTTGGTGGTGCACATGTAGTCTATAACCTGTTTTAGAGAAATGCAATCATCGAATATTGTAAGAGCTTTCATTGTCTGCTTATTTTCCCCCTTTATTTATCCTACAGTTCTGACTTGGTGTACAGGTAGAACACTGTAAGAACTGCCCATGTTCTGAATTCTGTCTCTGTACATTTCAAAAGTGCCAAACAAATAGTTATATTGACTACGTCCATCCTAGCTCACTCATTAATGTCTTAATCGAAATTACGGATTGTCTGCTATCCGCTTGTCATCCCCTTATGCCATAGTTTGCACATCTCAATTGTCAGCAGAAACCACATTTGTTTAAGCAAGTCAGCCATATCAGATGTGTTTTTTAAAAGGCAGTAAATGAGGCTGAATGAACAGTTTCGCAGCCAGACAAAGCTCCGCTGATAGCCAGGTGTAGCAGTGGTGAGATGTTGGGACAGCTTTATGTAGGCTCTAACAGTTTATGGGCACCGCTTGTCACCGTTATAGTGCAATTCATGTATTGTTTAGTGTTGTGTTGTGTAATGGCTTTGCTGGCATGCGTCCCACTTTTAGTTTTTTTGCTCCACCAAGATTTACATGCTAAAATCTCCACTGGTTCAGTACATATTATAGAGATTAGTCCATTCGTGAGCCCAGATAATTTATTTATAAATCCAATAATTTGATGGTTCGGTAGTTAGGTTTCCAATTGGACTCCATAGGCCAGCATACAGTAGCCTACCTTCAGAAAGTATTGACAACCCTTGATTTTTCCCCCACAATTTGTTGTGTCACAGCCTGAATTTAAAATGTATTAAATTGAGATTTTTTTGGTCTCTGGCCTACACACAAACCCCCATAATGTCAAAGTGGAATTATGCTTTTTTGAAATATTTACAAACTAAAATGAAATTCTGAAATTTCTTGAGTCAATAATTATTCAAATCCTTTGTTTTGGCTAGCCTAAATAAGTTCTGGAGTAACAATGTGCTTAACAAGTCATACAGTAAATTGCATGGACTCACTCTGTGTGGAATAATAATGTTGAATATGATTTTTGAATGACTGCCTCATCTCTGTACCTCGCACATACAATTATCTGTAAGGTCCCTCAGTCAAGCAGTGAATTTCTAATAGACTCAACCGCAAAGACCAGGGAGGTTTTCCAATGCCTCGCTTTGTCGGGCACCTATTGGTAGGTACAAATAAAGAAAATCAGACCTCGAATATCCTTTTGAGCATGGTGAAGTTATTAATTGCACTTGGTGGACTGTGTATCAATACACCCAGTCACTACAAAGACACAGGAGTCCTTCCTAACTCAGTTGCTTATAGAGGAAGGAAACCACTCAGGGATTTTACCATGAGGCCAATGGTGACTTTAAAAAAGTTACAGAGTTGAATGACTGTGATAGGAGAAAACGGAGGATGGATCAACATTGCTGTTACTTCACAATACTAAACTAATTGACAGAGTGTAAAGAAGGAAGCCTGTACATAATAGAACATATTCCAAAAGATGCATCCTGTTTGCAACTGGGCACTAAAGTAATACTGCAACAAATGAGGCAAAGCAGTTCACTTTTTGTCCTGAATACATAGTGTTATGTTTGGGGGAAATCCAATACAACACATTACTGAGTACCACTCTCCATATTTTCAAGCATAGTGGTGGCTGCATCATACTATGGGTATGCTTGTAATCGTTAAGGACTGGGGAGTTTTTCAGGATAGAAAATAAAACAGAATGGAGCTAAGCACAGGCAAAATCCATGAGGAAAACCTGGTTCAGTCTGCTTTCTACCACATGCTGGGAGATTAATTCAACTTTCAGCAGGACAATAAACTAAAACACAAGGCCAACTCTACACTTGAGTTGCTTACCAAGAAGACAGTGAATGTTCCTGACTGGCCTAGTTAGTTTTGACATAAACATACTTGAACAACTATGGCAAGACCTGAAAATGTTTGTCTAGCCATGATCAACAACCAATTTCACAGAACTGAAATCATTTTGAAAATAATAACGGGCATTGTGTGGAGATGTGTAAGAAAAAAAACATATTTAATACATTTTGAGTTTAGTCTGTAACAAAATGTGGAATAAATCAAGGGGTATGAATACTTTTTTAAGGCACTGTATGAGCTCATTCTAAGAAAAATATAGTGTACACATCTCAAGATCCGCACGAGAGAAAAGCTAATTGATGGGACGAGGTGCATACTATCATTTTGCATTTGCATTGCAAGTTTTGCCCCTGATCCGACTCGGCGCTGGCATCTTTCCAACAAGTCTGAATGCGGGGAATTGTTGCAGTGTTCTGCAATTTCTCTCGCAGGCGGACTGGTATGCTGGCCAGCGACCATGCTTTATTCACACGGAGGAAGAGGGGGTGAAAGTTCATAATGGTTTGCACATATCAGGTGACAATGCTGTGGAAAAGTTGGTCAGCGTCTGTGGTTTAGCCTAACCAACAGAGACATTTAAGAAAATGACCAGCAGCAGCGAGGGGGTTTCGAAGTACACCGAGGTCGAAGACGAAGAAACATTGGCGATTGGTTATTACGATGACGACGACGACGACTTTGATACATTCACAGACGGGAATCTGGACTGTAGCTGCGAAGACGGAGGTAGTGGCAAAACTTTTCTCCCTCAGCGTCAGGAAGGTCATGAATATATTGACACAATGTTTCATTTTACTGTATCCCAGCTATGTAGACTACGAGGTGAATTATGTCTAAACCCTTTGAAGTTCACTATTTGTGTGAAATGTTTATACATAGCGCAGCGTAAAATAACCTCCAAGCGCATTCACACTGAACGCGTTGTCGTTTGGCAGCTACATTTAAATTAGCTACTGTAATCTACTGTGTCAACGAGGCTAGCTAGGCGAGAGCTGTGTTCATATTGAGCGTCGGCCTATGAGAAACGTGTTGGTTTGCATGCGTCATGTTACCTAAAAAGGAATCATTGGTCAGTTTTGACTAGAGAAATTGAAGCCTGTCCTGTTGCGCCTCTGCATATTCACGGATTTGCTGCCTGACATTCAGTGCATCTGAATCTGATTGACATAGTCTTATTAAATTTTTGGGGCATTATTGTTTAAAAAAAAAACTATTTGATAATACCTTTATTAACGTTTAATAAGCGATTACAATCTATTACCATTAAAGAACTGCCAAAATATGTGCATGTATTCCAATAGGTAGCTCAAACATTCTCACAAATCTACAGTTTGTTCTTTTAGATTTATATCCGGATTCTTCTCCAATCTTTAATTTGATGCAAGCAGACTCCCTGTCAGAGGTATAGGACTGTGTGACCTGCAGATAGTGAAATTATGCATTGAAGAGTCAATCCAAATTATACTTTTGGATCAAATAAGCAACATAAGGTGTGGAATGTTTGCATCCCAAATAGCACCCTATTCCCTATAAAACGCACTACGTAGGGCCCCTGGTCAAAAGTAGTGTACTAAATAGAGCATCGGGTGCCATTTGGGATGTTGGTTATGTCTGTATAATTACTCAACTGTCACATGATAGACAGCGCCTCTCTAGCCTCTCTTTCTCTAGTCTCAGAGAGTGTTGAGAAATTCAACGGGGGATTTCATCATTCTCCCAGACAGTGTGTGTTCTGTTAAATGACCAGTCACCACTGTCTCTTACATTACAATGATCTTCCAATAATTCTGCAATAGCACACTTTCATATGTTCAGAGGTCCTTTTTTTTCCTCTAAAAGTAACAGTGATCTCAATGCATACGCTGCTAATTGCCTAACTAGGCCTTCTCTTCATACCCGCCAGCCAGCCATTTGTCATGAATCATTCCAGTCAGTGAAAGAATAACCGATAGAACAGTTCCTTTTCCCGAAGCTATAAACTCCCGAATGCTCTTCAGAATCCATAATATATTACCACTGTGGTGCTACCCCATCTCAACCACATTCCATTACATGAGTGCCAAGTCTCAGTCTCGGTTTACATCCCAAATTGCACCACTTTTTTTTTTTTTACCAGGGCCCATAGGGAATAGGGTGGCATTTGGCCGCAGCCTTATAATGTTACAGCATTAGGAAGGCCAGCCCTGTGGTGACAGAATGCAGACCACATTCTTCCCTCAGTAGAGAGTTATCAAGGTCAGAGGAAGCATTTGATTGGGTCAGCTCAGTACCAGGGCCAGAGAAGGCACTGTCCGCATTACAAATGGCACATTTTTCCCTATGTAGAGCACTACTTTTGACTAGGGACCGCCCATAGGGCTTTGGTCAAAATAAGTGCACAAGAAAGAGAGTAGTGTGCCATTTGGGTCAGATAAACTGTGGCTCTATGGGGCTGAGGAGATTCCATGCTATATGATACACATCATGCCAACTGTGCTGTCGGAGTGTGAGCTACACTCATGTGGTGTTGGTTGGTCGGTGTATGTGGAGCACATGTTCTCTGAGTATGAGTTGCTCTTATGTATTTAATTGGCTTGCGGTAAAATCATCACCAAGCTAAATACTGGTATGCGAGTAACCAGGAAGTCACCATTGAGGTTACAAGGCCTCTTTCACAAGAGTCCTGGCCAAGAAGGGCAGCTCAATTTTAAAAAACAAATACACAAACCATTCATCAGTCCAGTGCATACACAGCAAAAATATAAACATCGATATTAATAAATACACACCATTGTCATAAAACACATCTCTCCCTCCCTCCCCCAGGTGGTTTCAGTGACCCCCTCAGTGGAGAGGTGAAGCCCAGGATCCTCCTCATGGGTCTAAGGCGTAGCGGCAAGTCTTCCATCCAAAAAGTGGTGTTCCACAAGATGTCCCCCAACGAGACCCTGTTTCTGGAGAGCACCAATAAGGTAAGATGTAACCGAGTTAGATCACACCGTAACCTCACTGCCCAGGTAGAAATGACTCCACTCGTGCTATCGAATTGACCCAACTGGCTGAGATGTTGTCACGGTGCGGTCACAAGACAGAGGATCCCTGGCCTGGTAAAGGACAGTGTTCCGTCCCAGATAGACTATGGAAGTCATTCTGTTAAGCATACACCAGTGACTTTTGTCACACAGGCACTGTTGAAGCTTTTAAATCACGTTTGAAAACCCACCTTTTTCGCCTGGTGATGATTTTACAGTTTTTTTTTAGACTGCATTTTTTATATTATTTTATACATCTCTTTTTATTGCCTTCTGTTTGTTTTCTATCTCCATCATTGTATTGTTTTACTGAAAAAAGTGTGTTGTGATTTTAAATCCACTTTAACCAAAGTTGAATTTGATTTGAATAAGATCTGCAGAGAGGACGTGTCCAACAGTTCCTTCGTCAGCTTCCAGATTTGGGACTTCCCTGGACAGATCGACTTCTTTGACCCCACCTTTGACTACGAGATGATCTTCAGAGGAACAGGGGCCCTCATCTTCGTCATCGACTCACAGGTGACTACATGGAAACGGTGGTGTCCATGTTAGGGTTTCAAAGTTCCCAAAACTTCCAGAAAATTCTCTGGTTTTCCATAAATCCTGGTTGAAGAATGCCCGGTTGGAGGATTCCTTCTGGGATCAATAAAGTTCAGTTCGGTTCAGTTCAGTTAAATTCAAAAAAGTTCTGAGAACTTTTGAGTGTACAGCGACAGTAGAAAAGCAACATCTCCTAGGTCTCTAATAGAAACTAGGTTGTTAGATGTGTTCCACACCTCTTTGATAAGGAGTCTTGCTGTGAGAGCTTCAATCAGCAATCGGGAATCCTTTTGGTGACTTGGCTGTCTTTGAACCATCTATGTGTTATTGAAGAGCTAGGGCCAGATCTCGTCTAAGTCCTTGGTGTTATGTATTGTGAATGCATCAAAAGGCATTTATGCATTTGTATACAACAATTGTATTAATGTTTAAAGCATGTCTAGGGTGTAGCCTCGGATGCCCAGACATCGCTCACGTTGTCAACGAGACGAGATTTGGAAGGATGGACTCAAGCGACTACTAGGAGTGTAATACTAACCATATAAGGCGCTATAAATGCATTAATTACACACAGGCTGTTCACAGAAAGTGCCAACTTCCCTCTGTTATAACAGTAACTGTCCATCCTGTCCCCAATGTCTGTCTCTAGGATGACTATGTGGAGGCGCTGAGTCGGCTCCACCTCACAGTAACCAGGGCCTACAAGGTCAACCCAGAAATCAACTTTGAGGTGTTTATCCACAAGGTGGATGGGCTGTCGGACGACGCTAAGATCGAGAAGCAGAGGGACATACACAAACGGGCCAATGACGACCTGGCTGACGCTGGCTTGGAGAAGATACATCTAAGGTAATACCACAGATAGAACAATGAGCCAGACATTTCACCAGATGTATAAATGTGAAGCATCCGGTTGGCATTTCCACAAACTACCAAATATAAGAAGCTCAGTCGCCGGCAGTGGGAGAAGATGGAGCTAGATGGGTTTTGTGCGACATTCTTTACATTTTCTCATTGATTAAACATTTCATCTCCATACAGTTTTCTGTTTCCAAAACTAAAATCTGTAACATAGTGAACTGCATTTTAAAAATGTTTACCCTTTGCCAAAGTTTCTAAAATTGCGTTGTTTAGAACGAGTACAAGGGCGTATTTAGTTATTGGACACGTGTACGTCACAGAGTAGGCGTTCCCTAATGGAAATATGCAAATAAATGCTAGAACGCACCAATTGAATTTTACTAGCTCGTACTTGGCTCTGCCCACGTCCTTGCTTGTTCTGCCCACTATGATTTACTCCCAGTGGAAACGACAGTCTATCTTGGGTTAGTTATAAAAATCTTTGGTAATACCGTTAGCGGCCATTTTGTAAGATGGCTGCCACGTCCCCCAAGGGCTAAATCTCTGGTTGCTCCATATTTCAATATTTTCAGGGTAAATAAATCTACCTCTGTAAAACAAATGTGGCGCTTTTATCACAAAATGCACAACCGATTTGCTTATCCGCCCGACTATAAAGAGGTGTTTTCAAATGAAGCTACCATAATGTGGATTACTAGTGTGTGGCCAGAGTGTTCTCTCCAAACTACATTACCTACATTTTGTTCACATTCATTTTTGCTATGCACTTGTGAGTAGATCCAGTCTAACTGCTGCTGTATGTGGTTACAGTTATACCCAATTGAAACGAACTGACTGTTTTCCCCTTTGACTCTTTAGTCTTTACCTGACCAGCATCTATGACCACTCCATATTTGAGGCCTTCAGCAAAGTGGTGCAGAAACTCATCCCTCAGCTGCCCACTCTAGAGAACTTGCTCAATATCTTCATATCTGTGAGTACACTCAACCTTCCTCAGTTAGCTTGATATCTGTGAGTATGTTACACGCCTCGGACTGAGACGGGTCAGCAGATAATAAACCCGAATTAACAGGATAGAATGATGAGACGCAGAAACGTTAGTGGTGTTCAGTAGTAGGCATTCTACAATGTTTTAAAAAATATGGTTGTCTTTTTAAAATATTTTTGTTGTCAAAATTAATTCCACACTACAATTGCATTGTAGTATTACGTTGTTATATTTCCATATTTCAGTATCAAAAATAAAGTAAAAAAACCTCTTGCCATACATCTACACATTCAAACACATTCACATATTACCTTTCACTAATGGCCAAACCAATAGTGCATATAATCTGAGGCTATTCAATCTGTAGTATTTAGTCATCTAGCAACAAAATCTATTTGGCATGTAAAACCATCAAATTGTACGATAAGAGGCTACATTACATTATATAATTTACTGTACTAGCAGTATCAATTTTCAAAAGCTACAAATGACTGGAGGCCTGTGCGAAACAATGCTACAACCATGACCTTTTAAACCATTAACACGTAAGCTAACAATAGCTGAAACCCACTAGCCTAAAGCTAGCTAGCGCTTAGCAAAGCTACATTTGGTTAGCATAAAGCTAACAAACTGTTAAACTTTTTTTTATTTTTTTCATTTTTTTTTTTACAAATATCAACACTTTAACACATTGTATCATCACATTGCATATTTACATATACAATTGAAGTCGGAAGTTTACATACACTTAGGTTGGAGTCATTAAAACTATTTTTTCAACCATTCCACAAATTCCTTGATAACAAACCATAGTTTTGGCAAGTCGGTTAGGACATCTACTTTGTGCATGACACAAGTAATTTTTTACAGACAGATTATTTCACTGTATCACAATTCCAGTGGGTCAGAAGTTTCCATACACTAAGTTGACTGTGCCTTTAAACAGATTGGATAATTCCAGAAAATTATGTCATGGCTTTAGAAGCTTCTGATAGGCTAATTTACTTCATTTGAGTCTTTTGGAGGTTTTCCCTGTGGATGTATTTCAAGGTCTACCTTCAAACTCAGTGCCTCTTTGCTTGACATCATTGGAAAATCAAAAGAAATCAGCCAAGACCTCAGAAAAAAATTGTAGGCCTCCACAAGTCTGGTTCATCCTTGGGAGCAATTTCCAAACAGCTGAAGGTACCACGTTCATCTGTACAAACAATAGTATGCAAGGATAAACACCATGGGACCACGCAGCCGTCATACCGCTCAGGAAGGAGACGCGTTCTGTCTCCTAGAGATGAACATAGTTTGGTGCAAAACGTGCAAATCAATCCCAGAACAACAGCAAAGGATCTTGTGAAGATGCTGGAGGAAACAGGTACAACAGTATCTATATCCACAGTAAAACAAGTCCTATATCAACATAACCTGAAAGGCCGCTCAGCAAGGAAGAAGCCACTGCTCCAAAACTCCATTAAAAAAGCCAGACTACGGTTTGCAACTGCACATGGGGACAAAGATCAGACTTTTTGGAGAAATGTCCACTGGTCTGATGAAACAAAAATAGAACTGTTTGGCCATAATGACCATTGTTATGTTTGGAGGGAAAAGGGGAAGGCTTGCAAGCCGAAGAACACCATCTCAACCGTGAAGCACGGGGGTGGCAGCATCATGTTGTGGGGGTGGTTTGCTGCAGGAGGGACTGGTGCACTTCACAAAATTCATTGCATCATGAGGCAGGAAAATTATGTGGATATATTGAAACAACATCTCAAGACATCAGCCAGAAAGTTAAAGCTTCGTCGCAAATGGGTCTTCCAAATGGACAATGACACCAAGCATACTTCCAAATTTGTCTTAAGGACAACAAAGTCAAGGTATTGGAGTGTCCATCACACAGCCCTGACCTCAATCCTATAGAACATTTGTGGGCAGAACTGAAAAAGCGTGTGGGAGCAAGGAGGCCTACAAACCTGACTCAGTTACACCAGCTCTGTCAGGAGGAATGGGCCAAAATTCCCCCAACTTTTTGTGGGAAGCTTGTGGAAGGCTACCTGAAACACTTGACCCAAGTTACACAATTTAAAGGCAATGCTACCAAATACCAATTGAGAGTATGTAAACTTCTGACTCACTGGGAATGTGATGAAAGAAATAAAAGCTGAAATAAATCATTGTCTCTACTATTTTTCTGCCATTTCACATTCTTAAAATAAAGTGGTGATCCTAACTGACCTAAGACAGGGAATTTTTACTCTGATTAAATGTCAGGAATTGAAATGTTTAAATGTATTTGCTAAGGTGTATTTTAACTTCCGACTTCAGCTGTATTTCCTGAACTAAACTGAGCCTTCGTTCATAGAAAATAAAACAAATAGGAGCTAAAAGTACAAAACGTTTGTGCGCCATCTTAATCCCTACATGTAAATCATTAGCAACCTAGCCAACCTACTTACAATGGGGAACATACCAACACGTTTTTCCGCTCGATTAAAACTCCCTCCAATTGCCTTAAAACGTCACCAAACTCACGGACTATGTAAGTAACCATGTTACCTCAATATTTTGAGAGTCATCTTGCACTTTTGCACATTACATACCATAGAATGATAAGACGGAGAAACGTTAGTGGTGTTCAGTAGTAGGCATTCTACAAGTTTGAAAGAGAAACCTCCAAGATCTCACTAACGCTCCCATTTGACGTCACCGCTCCCCGTAGTGGCAGTACTCGTGCACATTCATTTACATGCAAATACCTAGGAGGCCTAAAAAATGATGCAAGGGATGGCCCAATAAAATAACAAATGAAAATAAAACATCAAAAATATGACCAGACATATTTGTTTGTCACAAGCACACTACTACTGTCCTGTTTAAAGTCGCAGTTTAAAGAAAAGTTTCTCCTGGCCGATAGACTACTTTCAGGGTGAGAACCATCCAACCGTAAGTTGTCAATATACTGAACCTACCCTTTAATATTTTTCTATGTGTGAATGCACTGAACTGTCCTCATGACACCTCTAGAGTGATTGAGTGAGTGAGTGAGTAATAGGGTATATTTCAGACAAATGGCACCCTATTCCTAGTGCACTTCGAACATGGCCGATAGAGACCAAACAGGCTGGTTGTTTGGGCAGAAGTGCTTTGACAAGGCCTGAGCAAATAAAGCAGAGGCCCATCTCTATTGTAATTTGGTCAATTTTGTGCTCAGCTGAATGTGAGTGATAGCATGGCACTTACAAAGCCAAGGGTTGTGTGTTTGTTTCCCGCTGGGGCCACCAATACAAAAAATGTATGCATGCGTGACTGTAAGTCGCTGTGGATGAAAGCGTCTGCTAAATGGCATATATTGTTGTTGTTATTAATATTATTATTATATTATTATTATTATTATTATTGCTGAATCAAATGGTTTATTATGAACACTTTGAATTTCATCCAGAAGGTGGCAGTAATAGGTAAGAATGGCAGGGGTTTGTAGAAAGAGGCATGATCCCATTATACTGTATAGAGAGAAGATTGAAAACAGAATACATCATTCAGTTCATTTATTGTATACACATAAATTAATTTACTGATTTTTGTTTTCATTGGATGTTCATTTGTGAACAAGCTGCACAGAAAATTAACATCATGAGAGATATTGGTGACTCACATCTTACCTTAGGTGAAGCCAAAGTCATACCCTCGCCTTCAGTTTATAACTACAGACATGAGAAAACAACTTTCTATGATTGAAATAATTATTCATATCACGGGTACAAACGTTTCTTAGAAAAATAGATTTAAAATGGTTTTCATGCTTAGTGTGGAAGATTGGGGCAGCAAACGCCTCTCTCTGCTTTTGTGCCTTCAGTGTAATCAGCAAAGCGTTTGTAGTATCTTGTTAGTCTGTGTATGTTAATAAGTACAGTACATGAGAAACCATTAATCTCTTAATGGACATTACATTAGCAACGTGCATGCCACGCCCACCTGAGGATCTGTCCTTTTCAGCCATCCATTTCCTGTGTTGGAGGGGTTCAAATGCACTTTCCACTTAAATCTCGCTGGATTGCTTTCATTTTAATCCTGTGACTCTTTCATACTCTTGCTTGTGGCTGTCGTTTTCCCCCGTTAATGTTACACTGTTTGTGATGACCTGTCAAATACCCTGGTAATGGCTGAAAATGGGCTCAATACATTGTCTTGAATACATCTTACCGTTGAATCAAAAACAACGCTAAAGTTTATTTGGGGATATAATGCACCATCTCGACACTTACATCACAAGAAAGAGAAGAAAGATAACTTTATTTTGATGGGGTGTTCATTTTTTTTGTGTAATTGAAAAAGTAATAATTTAATACAGTTGAAATGTTTACAAATTAGATGCGCTGAAAGCAACTTCCGAAAATGAGCATTCAGATTATAGTGATATTATCTCTGATTTCGCAAACAATGTAAAGCAGGGGTTCCCAAACTTTTTTGGCCCACTACCCCATTTGGATATCACATTTCTTTCCTGACCCCACCATGTAAATATATTTTTTTGTAATCAATGGCCAATGTTGACTTTTTTTATTTGGGCTGTGACAGTCTATTACAAATCAGTCAGACAGTATTTTTTTGACAGTATTTCAAACTGAAGACTATGGTTTGAAGTAACTGAAATGCATCCGAAAGGTATTCAGAAGAGCATCAGGCAGTAAGTTCAGAAGAGCATCAGGTAATAATGTTGTATGATCTTCTGTGTAGACATTTTTCCCCCAGTCTGATTTAGTGTCTGGTCTTGTCCACTCGGTTCTAACGGCTTGTGGGCATAGTAGAGGGAAACAGTACGTACATACATAGATGTTCTTATCTTTCAGTGATGGAGTCATAATAGTTTGTAGCTTAAACCATTCAAAAGCTAGAGCCACATTCGTAGGAAGAAAACAGAAACCACTCTATTTATTACAACCGCATCTAGCAGCTACTGGAGGTTACTGACGTAACCCCGGTTCTAATAACCAAATGTATTTGTTTTTTTGGGGGGGGGGGGGCGCGACCCCAAGTTTGGGAAACCATGATGTAAAGTATGTTTAGATAGGCGTAATCTCCACCCAAGCATGTTGATTTTCAATCTGACGGTATCCTGCTATTGACACACTTGTTGAACATGACAACAACATTGATTAATGAGGCAGTCTAGACAGTGCAGGTGAGTGCAGGAAGGGAGGGTAGACAGAGCAAGTGTTCGGTGGCTGCAGCCCTCTTCCACCCCTCTATGTTATTGTATTCATGTATGCAAATAGAGCCGGTGTATTTATTCAATTTAGGTACATAATTTAATTTGAATTTTAACTCAAAATATATTTTCTAAATACCTGATACAATAAGAAAATGTATATGTGCCTTCAGAAAGTATTTACACCCCTTGGCTTTTTCCACATTTTGTTGTGATACAATACATTTAATTGTAATTTTTGGTCAACAATCTACACAAAATACTCTGTCAAAGTGGAAGAAAAGTTCTAACATTTATGAAAAATGTATGAAAAATAAAACACATTTTGACTAGAAAAAAATCTTGGTTGACCAAGTCATCCTGTTCTTTTGACCAATCGATTGGTATAAACGTATTTTTCCATATATAGACACTCACACAATGTCTTTGAATGAAATCAACTACGTATGCTCTGAGCTTGTCTGATGCTTTAAGCGAAGTGATTGAAAGAGGCTGATGGTCAGTGTTAAAATGAATGACAGCGAGTAACTGTGTGACTGGCGTACTTTGACTCGCTCTTCTCTCTACTGCAGCGAAAAGGCACCACAGCACAGTAAGTGTTTATTGTGCTGTCTGTGCTGATGCTGCAACCTTATTTCAGCCATTTAGTTTCTTACTTGTTTCTGACTGAAAAGTTCTGTTACCGAAATCACTCATTTGTGTAGGAAACACATTCCCTATTCCCTCAACCCTTTCTCTCTTTACGTGAAACATGTAAGCATCGCATGCATGTGACCAATTGATCGTCCTTGAGATATTTCTACAACTTGAATGGAGTCCATCTGTGGTCAATTTAATTGATTGGACAAGATTTGGAAAGGCACGCACCTGTCTATATAAGGTCCCACAGTTGACAGTGCATGTCAGAGCAAAAACCAAGCCATGAGGTCAAAGGAATTGTCCGTAGAGCTCCGAGACAGGATTGTGTCGAGGCACAGATCTGGGGAAGGGTACCAAAACATTTCTGCAGCATTGAAGGTCCCCAAGAACACAATTGGCCTCCATCATTCTTAAATGGAAGAAGTTTAGAACCACCAAGACTCCTAGAGCTGGCCGCCTGGCCAAACTGAGCAATCGGGGGAGAAGGGCCTTGGTCAGGGAGGTGACCAATAACCCGATGGCCACTCTGACAGAGCTCCATAGTTCCTCTTTGGAGATGGGAAAACATTACAGAAGGACAACCATCTCGGTAGCACTCCACCAATCAAAGCTTTAAGTGCAAGATTCTCTGGTCTGATGAAACCAAGATTGAACTCTTTGGCCTGCGTGCTAAGCGTCACGTCTAGAGGAAACCTGGCACCAGTGAATCATGGTGGTGGCAACATCATGCTGTGGGGATATGTTTCAGCGGCAGGGACTAGGGGACTATTCAGGATAGGGGAAAGATTAACGGAGCAAAGTACAGAGAGATCTTTGATGAAAACCTGCTCCAGAGTGCTCAGGACCTCAGACTGGGGCAAAGGTTCACCTTCCAACAGGTCAACAACCCTAAGCACACAGCCAAGACAACACACAAATACAAGTTCAATCTGTACTTCAATGCACATCTGGTGTGCATTATAAAAACAGAGGAAGAAAGAGGTGGCGAGAGTGGTGTGAGTGTAAAAGACAGAATGGGAAAGTGGTAAGAACAGAGGAGCATGGAAGACAGCACATGATTCATTAATTACAGTGCTACATAACTTAATATTCTCTCAGTTCATCACAGTTACATAATAGTGTCTCAAGCGGTGTCTCCTAACCAGCCTTGGGCCCCCAGTTGGCCCGAAGGTTATCTGAAGAGCTGGTGAGATGGCAATGACGGAACTGGGGGTTGGCATCCTCTCTCACATCAAAACATACCTGAAGACAAGAGACCGATGGAGAAAGAAATGGCATGATTAAGCCCTTGTGTTTTTTAAAATTCTAACACTGTCAGTCATCATAACCATCAGGAGGTGAAATGCATAACTGATCTTGGATCATTAACTCTGGCACTACTACATCTCTATCTGTATTTCAATGTAAAGCATCTCTTTAATAATACTTCATGTTGACCTGACCAAGTGACCTCTCACCTCTGATCATGCTGTGCCCTCTATGTAGCCAGTTCGGATGCGGGAGGGGTTTCACAGATGATGCGGGAGGGGTTTCACAGATGATATAACCTAGAACAGGTGTGCCCAACCTTTGATGTGAGATTTACCTTTTCATTTGCCAGCCTGATGAGATCTACCAGTCTCTAAATCTAAACCAACCAACAAAATGTATGAAACGCAACACACCACTGAGTATGGACCTGCCGCTGTAATACTTCTTTGATGTGGACTAATAACATGTCTTCCACAAATAAGTGCAACTAGTTTAATTTCCTACCTTAGTGTGACTTTTGGCATTGTGTGGAGGCAAGTAGTTTTTCATAGTCAGGGCTGTAAGCAGCTTGTTGCAAGTCTAATGCAGGCCACAAGGTGGTCATCAGTCAAAGTAGATCTGTACTTGGACTGTATTATTTTCATGTGAGAAAATGCAGACTCACAGAGGTAGGTTGATCCACCAAGGGCTGATAAGTTGAGAACACATCTTATGTTGGGATACTTCTCGTCTAGCAGTAGCTCCCAGAACTCTTCTTTCATTTCAGTGGTTGCCCTCGATTTCCGCTGAATGTCATTTTGAAGGGGGAGAATTTCAGTTTCTGCTATAGTGAGTGGTGTCCAACTGAAAAAAGTATCCCATTTTTGGAGGCAATGACTTCCAAATTTATGTCTGTGCCAAACGGAAAGCACATATAAGTGGCAATAGGCTCAAGTGATGCAAAGTCAGTGAAACGACTGTCAAACTCAGATAAGATTCTCTGGACTTGCTCCACGTAACGTGCACTGTCAAGCTGTGCTGTATCTGAATGCATGTGTTGAAAGAAGTGCAGTTACGTTGCAGTTTTTTTTGTGTTCACAGAGCTGATCATGTCGATTACCAGTTTGCCTTTTCCTTGCAGTTCTACATTCAATTCATTTAGCATGTAAATTAGGTCAGTGAGAAAAGCTCAATTCAGGAGCCTCTGTGTGTCCTCTAGCTGTGCATATTCTGCATGTTTGACCTTGAGAAACTCCTTGATTTCAGGCAACAACTCCCTGAATCTCCCTAAAAATATACCTGAGTTCAGCCAGCGCACATCCGTGTGCAGCAGCAGGTCTGTGTGTTCGGCTTCAGTCTCTTCTAAGTGAGCTCGAAATAGCCTCCGCTGTAGGCTTCTTGCTCGAATAGAACACACAATTTTCATCGCAAGCTCCATCACCTCTTTCATGTTTAACATCTTCCAGCACAAGGCTTGCTGATGAATTACGCAGTGATAACTAAGAAAGTCAGGGAAAGAATCATCTTGTTTGCACAGTGCAACGAACCCACTAATGCGGCCTAACATAGTGGGTGCCCCATCGGTAGTAATGAAGACAAGCTTACAAAAGGACCGTTGGAATTTGTTTGCAAACTCCATAAAAGCTTGAAAAATATCTTCACCCCTTGTTTTCTTTTACCTAGGCAAGTCAGTTAAGAACAAATTCTTATTTACAATGATGGCCTACCGGGGAACAGTGGGTTAACTGCCTTGTTCAGGGGCAGAATGACAGATTTTTACCTTGTCAGCTTGGGGATTTGATCCAGAAACCTTTCAGTTACTGGCCCAACGCTCTAACCACTAGGCTACCTGCCGCTCCTTGTATGTCCTTTCAGTGGCAAAATGGTGAGTAGTTCCTCCTTTGTACTCATGTTGTCAATGAAAATGCATAACTGTGCCACATCTACCATATCTGTGGACTCGTCAAACTGGAGGGAATAACACTGGCAGTTGTCAATATCCTTCTTCAGTTGATCCTCGAGGTTCTCTGCTATTCCCTCACATCTTCTTGTCACTGTATTTCTGGACAACTGAATGTCATTGATGGCAGCCATCATTTTAGGCTTATTCTTAAAATCCCCAAACAGCGAGTCTGCAGCCTCAATAAATGCTTCCTTGATCATCTCCCCATCTTGGAAGGACTTTTTATGCTTAGCAAGAACGCGACTCACACGATAAGATGCTATGGTTGCCGCCTTCCCTTTGGTCACGGGCCGTGTGAAAATTGACTGCTGCGCTGCCAGTTGATTTTTTTTGTTCTTGTACCTTTCTTCTTCGTAATTCAGTCTTTGCTGGAAAATCTCTTTCCTGGGCTTTGTGTGTGGTTTATAATGTAATGCTATGTTACCTTTCTTTGGGATAGTGATGCTATTATGGCAGATTTTATTTTACCTTTATTTAACTAGGCAAGTCAGTTAAGAACAAATTCTTTTTTTCAGTGACGGCCTAGGAACAGTGGGTTAACTGCCTGTTCAGGGGCAGAACGACATATTTGTACCTTGTCAGCTCGGGGGTTTAAACTTGCAACCTTCCAGTTACTAGTCCAACTCTCTAACCACTAGGCTACCCGGCACACATTTTGAGTTTGATTTGACACATTCCTTGTGGAAATTATACGTTTTCTGTTTTTTTGTATCCTTCCCTTCACTAATTATTGCTGCTGTTGACTACACAATTTAAGAACAACTTAAGAATGGATCTAGCTACAAAGTTAGCTAGCTAGCTACCTGCCTGGCATCACTGTGACCTTGACTTGAAGTTGGCGGGCGGCATCTGACTGCGCCAACTAGTCAATAAGTGGGCAGGGACTGGTCTTATTTTATGTAAATCACGTGACTTTTCAGACATTGCTGTGAATGGAGGACTGTCGAACGTTAAAACAGAAAGAGATTATAGGCATTGATTTCTGTGGCTGAATTTTAGTAGATGTATTATCATCTCACGATCAACTGGCAAGCACTCCGCGATTGACCAGTAGATCGCAATCGACTGGTAGGGCAACCCTGATCTAGAGGATTTAGGGAGAAGGTGGGAGAGTGATGAAGTGAAGGAGAGAGACTGTTATTGAGAAAATAAGTTAGTTAAAAAGACAGTGTTCAACAGGAATCTGTGTGTGGCCTCACCTGGTGTCCACACTAAGTGGCTGCAGAATACTTTATGCTGAAAAACATGCACAGACACACAAGGACAAACAATATAGCGTAGTTATATAAATAATGAAGTGTCTTACTATTCTCCATGGTTGGTCCTCCTGTTTATTCTTTGAAGGTGGAAGGAGCTGCAGTTATACACCTGAGACACAATCCATCAATCAGATTGATACACAAGTGTTTACAGTAGGTGTGGTTATAGGGTGTCTAATTGTTTCAATATACAAAAGTAAAAAATAGCGATAAAATTAATCACTTACCTTTGATGATCTTCATATGGTTGCACTCACAAGACTCCCAGTTACCCAATAAATGTTTGTTTTGTTCGATAAAGTCCCTCTTTATATCCAAAAACCTCTGTTTTGTTAGCACGTTTTGTTCAGTAATCCATTGGCTCAAAGGCAGTCAAACAGCCAGACGAAAAATCCCAAAAATATCAGTAAAGTTTGTAGAAACATGTCAAACGATGTTTATAATCAATCCTCAGGTTGTTTTTAGTCATAATAATCAATAATATTTCAACCGGACAATTGTTTCGTCAATATAAAAGAAAAACAAGAAAGGCATGCTCTCGGTCGAGTGTAGAAAACAGGTCTGGGGACTTTCCACTATCCACTGACTCAGAGTGGTCTTACTCCCTCATTTTTCAGAATACAAGCCTGAAACAATTTCTAAAGACGGTTGACATCTAGTGGAAGCCGTAGGAAGTGCAATCTGAGTACTAAGTCATTGGATACTGTATAGGCAATCAATGGAAAATTACAAACATTTAAAAAATCCCACTTCCTGGATGGATTTTTCTCAGGTTTTCACCTGCCATATCAGTTCTGTTATACTCACAGACATTATTTGAACAGTTTTGGAAACTTTAGAGTGTTTCCTATATGCATATCCTAGCTTCTTCTGGAGGTGAAAATAGTGCCCCCTACCCTAGTGAGGTTTAATTGAAATGCATTCCAGGTGACGACCTCATGAAGCTGGTTGAGAGAATGCCAAGAGTGTGCAAAGCTGTCATCAAGGTAAAGGGTCTCTCAAATATAAAATCTCAAATATCTCAAATATCTCAAATCTAAAATTATTCCATGTGTTATTTCATAGTGTTGATGTCTTCACTATTATTCTACAATGTAGAAAATAGTTTAAAAAATAAAAACCTTTGAATGAGTAGTTGTGACCAAACCTTTGACAGGTACTGTAGCTAAGTGTCAGGACCCGGTGTGAGAAACAGTCACTTAGCAAACTGAGCCACTAATAGTCGGCAGAACCCAGAAGATGAGGCAGACACAGCAGCACTTGAGACAGTGTTTTAATAAAGTAAAAAGGAAAGTACTTCATGCAAAAATATAAATCCACAACGTCAAAAGTCATTCCAAGAGAAAAAGGTAATCCTCCAAGTGAAAAGGTAAATCCACAAGGTGGTAGGTACAGGAGGAAAAAAGCCTCAAAAGATAATCAAAAATAAATAAACGAGAACAAAAACAAAGTACCACAAGAGAGTCCAACTGGAGTAACAAATGTTCACAGCATCGCATCACAGAGCAAAGATCTGAGGAAAACTAAGAGTTTAAATACATTCAAGGGAAACGAGGCACAGGTGCAAATAATAACTGGAAACAAGGGAAAACAAAAGGGTCAAAAAAGCACAATGGGGGCATCTAGTGGCCAAAACCGGAACAATCCTGGCCAAATCCTGACACTAAGTAAATGGAAGAATACTCTTACTCTTAAGAGCCTTTGGTTGTGCATAGTGTAGTCGTTTGTGTTGCCATTGAACAGCATCCTCTTCGAAGAAGTAGGAGGTGAAGGCCTCCGGCACATGGATTGCCTCTCTTGCTGCGTTGTTGACCACCCTCCTTGAAACATCCTGCAGAGCAGCAGACTTCTCCTCTGGCACACATTGGCGAGCTGCAGATCCCCTCCTGGTCGTCGTGTCCATCCTCATGAAGTTATGCAGAACACAGGTAGCCTTCACACGCCTGAATTCCCCAGAGGGAGTCCCAGATGGTCCTGGTCACCCCAACCTTGCAGTGCCCTACACAGTAACGGAAGGCAATCATTTTGAAGGAATCTCCAGTTACAAGGTATCTGTAGGAATATGGAAAACAATGTATTTATTAGACTTTTACATCACCAGGTCATTGTGGATTACTAAAGTATAATATCCCTTATAACGAATCATGATAACATTGGATTGATAGAGGCATGTCCACAGACATGTGCATGTGTAACATGTGACAACGGCAGGATCATGTCAAGGATAGCATCACACATGAATACATAAATAACACTTGAAGCTTGATGATGAGTTGATAATTTGAATCACTGTGCAGTGCTAAGGCAAAAACAAAACTGTGCACCTCTGAGTCCCCAGGACTGAGAACCACTGCTCTTCATTGGGACCTCTTCATCTGCAGACAGGCTTTCACAGCTCTCTGTGTCTGAGGACAGAAAACATCACAGGAAACAGACTTCATTATACTTAAATAATACAGCACTGAATATTATGTTACTTTTATCTCCATCCTCATTTCTATGTGCTGGAACTACACAAGTACCTGCCCTATACTCTCTCACTTTGAGAGTTGGGGCTGCTATCCTTTCACCCTCCTCCATGGCTGTTAGCTAGCTACCTACAAATGCATTTAGAGTTAGTTTTTTACAATGATAACTACATCAAGATAGCTAGCTAATATGAAGTTAGATAGATGGTGACATTTAATTCACTTACTGTAGCTAACAATACTTTATGTAAAGTTGGCTAGATAGCTAACGAGCTACGTTAGCAGCTCATTTGAGTTAGCCTGTAGCACTGTAATAAATGCATGAAATGGAGAATGGATTAAACTATTCACCCATTTAATAACCAGAACTTCATACAAACTTGCTGTGCTGAATTCTTGATGCACAATCTAACGTGCTGCTGCTATATGCATCACACCCACAAGCGAGCCACTCTGGGCGGCTGGAGCAGCAAGCTGCAATTTACCACGTACTAATGTACACGTACGGTTAGGCTATTGATTATAGGACTAATTAAGTTGGTTTCCTCTGTCCTCACTTTTCTTAGACAATTAGGTTAAGGCTAGGGCTGTTTCCTTGTCTCTGCTGCTGCCTCTGCCGCATTGTTCTCAATCCCAATATGCTGGTTAATTTTGCTATTATACACATAGCGACATAGGGAAAGGCATCAATTTTAGGGCACAGTGAAGATTATGTTTCAGAAGCACGGACAGGGACCGTATCCAACGCGGGAGAAAGCACATTGGTTCTAAAATAATATTAGATGTATTAGTGTTGCACCATTATCTTTACATAATATAACCATATACAATTTCAGGTTCACATTTCTTAGTGATGGACTGTGCCATCCCTGTGGCCTCTGCAATGGATTAGTCCACTGAGACAGGCGTGAATCAGACAGGTGTCTTGTGCACCGTGAAAAAAATAAATTGCGACTGCTCGACTAAAGAAATTTCGGTCGACCAACAGCTTGTCGACCAAACAGTCGACTAAATGGGGTCAGCCCTAATAAGTATTCACACCCCTGGGTCACTACTTTGTAGAAGCACCTTTCGCAGCGATGACAGCTGTGAGTCTTTCTTGGTAAGTCTCTAAGAGCTTTCCACACCTGGATTGTGCAACATTTTCCCATTATTCTTTTCAAAATTCTTCAAGCTCTGTCAAATTGGTTGGTGATTATTGTTAGACAACCATTTTCAGGTCTTGATTTTCAAGTAGATTTAAGTTAAAACTGTAACTCGACCACTCAAGAACATTCACTGTCTTCTTGGTAAGCATCTCCAGTGTAGATTTGGCCTTGTGTTTTCAATTATAGTCCTGAAGAAATATTAATTAATCTCCCAGTGTGTGGTGGAAAGCAGACTGAACCAGGTTTTCCTATAGGATTTTGCCTGCGCTTAGCTCCATTCCGTTTATTTTTTATCCTGAAAAACTTAACGATTACAAACACACCTATAGCATGATGCAGCCACCATTATGCTTGAAAATATGGAGAGTGGTACTCAGTAATGTGTTGTATTGGATTTGACCCAAACATAACACTGTGTGTTCAGGACATAAAGTTAATTACTTTGCCCCATTTTTTGCAGTATTACTTTACTGCCTTGTTGCAAACAGGATGCATGTTTTGGAATATTTGTATTCTGTACAGGCTTCCTTTTTTTCACTCTGTCAATTAGGTTAGTAATGTGGAGTAACGAAGCTAACATATGGAATTGTTTTAAGATGGTCATACCATGGCCATGCCATGAATTTTAAGGCCCCTTTAGGTATATACAGTTGAAGTCGGAAATTTACATACACTTAGTTTGGAGTCATTAAAACTTGTTTTTCAACCGCTCCACAAATTTCTTGTTAACAAACTATAGTTTTGGCAAGCCGGTTAGGATATCTACTTTGTGCATGATACATTTGATTTGCACTTTTCGCACCAAAGTATGTTAATCTTTAGGAGACAGAGTGCATCTCCTTCCTGAGCGGTATGATGGCTGCGTGGTCCCATGGTATTTATACTTGCGTACTATTGTTTGTACCTTCAGGTACCTTTTTGTACCTTCAGGTGTTTGGAAATGTGATATATATCTATCTATCTATATATATATATATATATATATCACATTTATATATTACATTTACATAAGTATTCAGACCCTTTACTCAGTACTTTGAAGCACCTTTGGCAGCAATTACAGCCTCGAGTCTTCTTGGGTATGACGCTACGAACTTGGCACACCTGTATTTGGGGAGTTTCTCCCATTCTTATCTGCAGAACCTCTCAGGCTCTGTCAGGTTGGATGGGGAGCGCAGCTCTTTTCAGGTCTCTCCAAAGCTGTTTCATCAGGTTCAAGTCCGGGCTCTGGCTGCGCCACTCAAGGACATTCAGAGACTTGTCCTGAAGCCACTCCTGCGATGTCTTGGCTGTGTGCTTAGGGTCATTGTACTGTTGGAAGGTGAACATTTGCCCAAGTATGAGACCCTGAGCGCTCTGGAGCAGGATTTCATCATGGATCTCTGTACTTTGCTCCGTTCATCTTTCCCTTGACCCTGACTAGTCTCCCAGTCCCTGCCGCTGAAAAACATCCCCACAGCATGATGCTGCCACCACCGTGCTTCACCGTAGGGATGGTTTCCTCCAGACGTGACGCTTGGCATTCGGGCCAAAGAGTTCAATCTTTGTTTCATAAGACCAGAGAATCTTTTTTCTCATGGTCTGAGAGTCCTTTAGGTGCCCTTTGGCAAACTCCAAGTGGGCTGTCATGTTCCTTTTACTGAGGATCTGTGTGCCGGGTTATGATTTTTATATGCACATTTTTGTGGAACGGTTTCATTTCCTTTATATCTCAAAATAGTATCATGTGGTTAATCAAAATTCTAAAAGTAACTTATATTTGCCAACTTTGTAAAAATAGCCTACATAAAGCCAAGAAATAAAAACATTGGCTACGCATGGCTTGTCTGAAAGGAACTTGAAACATTCTATCAACTATTACCTTGGGTACAGTCTGAAGATTGTTCTAGAAAACTTGCAACATTGTATAACATTTTCTGGGCCCTCAGTTTCCTGCTCCAATGAGCTCCAGACAGACATAGCTGTAGGCTATTTGCACAAGGGGTAAGAAGTAATCAGGTAGGCTTAATATATGACGTTTCCACCGGATCAGAGCATGACATTTTTTTCCCCCTTCACGCTGAGCTGTTATTGAAAGATTTTTCAAATAGGCTACGTTGAGGAACTATTGTCATTTTCAATGGATGCTAAAACAGACTTTGTTTACTTTCTGTTTGAGGTGAAGAAAAAATCACTTTGAGAATTTCCACACTGGTAGTGGGTGTAGCCCATATTTCTATAGCCCATTGAAATGCATTGAATAACATATTCATAAATTGCAAAATACAGACAGTACATTTTTTTATGAGGATTTAAACAAAAAAAGTGTTTGTTCTATGTCTAGGAGATATAAGAAAGATCAGGAAATATTTTTGTTATTTTGGACACATATTTAACCCCTTAATTTGTTGCCAAAAAACTACCTCCATACTTCCATGAATTTGGTTACCTTAAGACGAGTCCCGTGACACTTGTGGTTCGTCTTTTCATCTTTCCATAGAGTGGTCATATAATTTTTGGGAGGTCAAACCGTTCAGACGTGACAGATGTTTTTGTGAGTAGACCAAATCTTGGGCTGTTTCATAGTCTGACAACACCACTGTAGCTCAGCCACCTTCCACCGTAGATGCTGAAGGCCGATATAGGCGGATGCGGCGGATTGAGACGGATATCTCTAGCTTAAACTGACAGATTTTGATGGGGATTTTTTTAAATGTTACTTCGATTGATGCACTGGTGCGTCAATAAAGTCTTAAGGATTAAACTCTGTAACTGTTTTACATTCACCATTGTCCTCATGGTGAAGTCCCTGATCCCTATCTTTGCAGTAAATGGGTGTATTTATTCACCATCCAAAGTGTAATTTATAACTTCACCATGCTCAAAGAGATATTTAATGTGTGCGTTTTTAAATTTGTACCTATCTACAAATAAGTGCCCTTCTCTGCGAGGCATTGGAAAACCTACCTGTTCTTTGTGGTTGAATCTGTGTCTGAAATTCACTGCTTTACTAAGGGACCTTACATATAATTATATGTGTAGGGTACAGAGATCAGGTTGTCATTCAAAAATAATGCAACTTATTATGTGACTTGTTGAGCACATTTTTACTCCTGAACTTATTTAGGCTTGCCATAACAAGGGGGTTGAATACTTATTGACTCAAGACATTTAAGCTTTTCATTTTTATTTCATTTGTAAAAAATATTTTTTAAAAAGAAGGAAAAAATACATAATTCCGCTTTGACATTATTGGGGTATTGTGTATAGGCCAGTGACGGAAAAACGCTCAAATTGAATCAATTTTAAATTCAGACTGGAACACAACAAAATGTGGAAAAAGTCAAGGGGTGTGTATACTGTACTTTCTGAAGGCACTGTATATGGAAATGCCCTATTCTTATTGTGACACCTGGAGGACACATTTGGGTTTACTTGTAGTATGGTATGGGGTTATGGGTAAAGATGGCGCTCTAGTTAATTGGACCTTGTTAAGGTTTTTTTCCTCCTCTTCGTCTGAAGAGGAGGTGTAGCAGGGATCGGACCAAAATGCAGCGTGGTTATTTCGATACATCTTTAATAAGGATAATAACGAAAAAACCAAACCAGCCATATCTGGTGCAAACAAACACAGAGACAGGAACAATCACCCGCAAAACCCAACACAAAACAGGCTACCTAAATATGGCTCCCAATCAGAGACAATGACTAACACCTGCCTCTGATTGAGAACCATATCAGGCCCAAACACAGAAACAGACAAACAAGACATCCAACATAGAATGCCCACTCAGATCACACCCTGACCAAACAAAACATAGAACATACAAAGCAAACTATGGTCAGGGTGTGACAGACCTGGTGATAATGTATGTAAGATGCCTTTAGACCAACCGTTTTCTGATTTTACATTTGTTCTATAATATAAAATGGGAAGGCCAAAAACAAAGCAATGCATATAAAATAACTAAACAGGTAGCAATGAACTAAGAATAAAATATTTAATTTATAATAATAATTAGCAAAAACGTTTACTCTCTTGACTCTGAGGATGTGCTTTGAATTTTTTGCCCCCATGTGCTTTTTTTGTTGTTGTGACATTCTATTTTGAATACACACAATGTACGGTAATCTATTGTATTCAGTTCATACAGCATGTTACTGTTGATCATACAGTATAATTTACGTTGACAAGTACATTATATTTTGTTACAGTAGCTGGCTATTAATACAGAATTTCTTCACATTTGAAAAAAATGTATTTACTTACTTGAATAAGTTCTCCCAATAATGGGCCATATTCAAGAGATTTTCAATGGTAGCTGAGCACAGCCACGTGGACAGGATGAATGGAGGCAAGGAAAAAAGCGTTTGTCACCAGAGGGGTTTAGAACATGTTGTGCTGTTTGACTTGATCAGTGTAATCCACTTTCCGTTTTAATAAATGTACATCGCAGTCTGTCGGCCACACTTGATAACTTAAAAACTAGCATAGGTAACAGTTACCTGGTAATGCGCATAACATAACAGCTCTCCTTCTACAGGTGTGTGGGGGGAGAGTTCTTGAAATGTAACATCCAATCATAATCTTGCCAGAGGACTATTCAAACCATTTTTGCAATACAACATTCTCCAGACCTCCAAGGGAGGCGGGATTTTGGAGGTATGGCAACGCGAGACTAGGGTATGCCTGACATCAGCAAAGACTGGGGTGTTTTTCAGGATAAAAAGAAGCGGGATGGAGCTAAGCACAGGCAAAATCCTAGAGGGAAACCTGCTTCAGTCTGCTTTTCCTCAGACTCTGGGAGTGGAATTCCCCTTTCAGCAGGACAATAACCTACAACACAAGGTCAAATCTACACTGGAGTTGCTTACCAAGAAGACTGTGAATGTTCCTGAGTGACAGTTTTGACTTACAGTACATCTGCTTGAAAATCTATGGCAAGACTTGAACATTTATGTTTAGCCATGATACCCAACACTTTGATAGAGCTTGAAGATTTTTGAAAAGAATAATCTTCAAATATTGCACAATCCAGGTGTGCAAAGCTCTTAGGGACTTACCCAAGAAGACTCACGGCTGTAAGCACTGCCAAAGGCGATTCTAACATGTATTGACTCAGGGGTGAATGCTTATCTAATCAAGGTATATTCGTGTTTTATTTTTCATACATTTTAGGATTGTGTAGATTGTTGACAAAAAAAAATGACAATTGACTACATTTTAAACCCACTTTGTAAGACAATAAAAAGTGAATAAATCCAAGGGTGGCTGAATACTTATGATTGGCACTGCACAGTATGTCTGAAGATTGAAGTTACTCTATGTGCGTAAATCTACATTTACAATGCCAATTTAATTCATTTAGCAGACACTGTTATCCAGAGAGACATACAGTCAGTGCATTCAACTAAGTTAGTAAAAAATAACCACATATCAGCGTCAGTCCAAGTAGACTTCTTCAAAATAGTGGAATCAGTGCCCAGAAGAAAAACTAAACAAGTGAGTGCAAGAAAGACAAGTATGTTAGGATTAGTCCCAGAGTGATGTAGACTTGTAAAACCAGATGAGTGGACTAGCCAATCGATTGCATCAACTGGTCGTCAAATTAGGAGGGAGAAGAGAGAATACCTGTCATTCAGTGTCAACACAGATCATACAGAAGTCACTTTACCTCATCAAACGTCAGTAATCTCTTGCTGCCCATAGATTAGTACTGTATCTAAAATACATTATCGACATATGGAAAGAAGGTTCAAAAGCCACATGGGACATATATATTTTTGGGAGATTTTAGTTAATGGGAAGAATGTCTGAAAACCTTGGCTTTGGGGCTTTATTTCCAAGCTTTCAAGTGAGTGCTCTTTCATTCTCTCGCTCTCTCAATTCAATTCAATTCAAAAGGCTTTATTGGCATGGGAAACATGCCATATGTTTACATTGCCAAAGCACGTGAAATAGATAATAAACAAAAGTGAAATAAACAAGCCTCTCTATCTCTCGCTCTTTCTCTCTGCCTCTCTCCCTCTGCTTATGTAAATTGTTTCCAGTGATCTAATATTCACAGAGGAGAGGGAGACCCAGATGACTGTGTTAGTGCTATATCTTCAAAGTGTAGACTCTGTTGGAGTCCTTTTCCCACCACCGACCCCTAGTGCTCTGGAGTTCTTGGTTCCGTCCTGAATGGCACCCTATTCTTTATAAACTGCACTACTTTTGAATGGGCCCTAGTCAAAAGTAGTGCACTATATAGGTAATAGGGGGCTATTTAGGACGCAATCCTTTTCATATCCCTGGTTGGTGCTCGGTGCTCTCTACTTTCTCTTCTTTGATTTACTTAACTTTGGTCCTCCCTGCCCCCCTCTGCCCCCCTGGCGAGCATACACCATGGCTCTCAACCTCACTCGTTAGTTCCTCTACAGGGCTTTTTGGTCTTGCCAAAATATATCCCTCCCTGCTGTTTTGAGTTCTTAGAAAGTAGAGCATCTCCAGTTTAGTTTTTGCCCCGTCCTTGCTTTCTTTTTCCCCTGTGTGAGGTAGTCAAGTGTCAAATGTCGGAGAGAAAACACACCAGAATGATGAACTGTTAAAAAGCAGCGGGTGGCTGCAGTGTTTTACGGATCACCTGCTGGGTGGCGGCGAACTGTGGCAGTTCAACATGTAGAATCGTCAGGAAATTGATGGATGATATTCTAGCAGGAGACGATAGCGTGCCCACCTGCTGCTTCTAATCGCTCTGGTGTATTTGCTCTATTATGTGTTTTCCAAGTGTAGCGTGTCATCTCTCTCCGTGTACTTTCAGAACTCGGGCATAGAGAAGGCCTTTCTGTTTGACGTGGTCAGTAAGATCTACATCGCCACAGACAGCAGTCCGGTGGACATGCAGACCTACGAGCTGTGCTGCGACATGATCGATGTGGTCATAGACATCTCCTGCATCTACGGGTGAGTTGAAAGTTGCGTGGAGGTACTGTGCCGGCAAAAACCAACACATTTCTGTTGTATCCTGAGTATAATGGACCAACAAAGATGTTATTGTCTTGAGTCTCACAGTCACAATCAGACCTTCACACCAGGCAGGGCCCTTCAGTTCTAGTCCTGGGGACCCACAGGCTGTGCAGGGTTTTGTTCCAGCCCAGTTCTGGTAATAAAATGGTCATTTAGCAAACGCTTTGCCCTCAGAACAGAGTCTGTGTGAATCCTGTTCTTCATACTCACTGTGTCTCTGTTCAATTTCACTCCAGCTGAGACACTAATTAGATCCTAATCTGAGTTCCCAGTCTGTTTTAGTAGATAGTTATTCTCTTTCACACACACACACACACACACACACACACAAATGAAGAAATGATGAGTACAAGCACACCTTCATCTACGTTATTCCTCTCACGAATAGCTGCATTCGCAGTTGAAATTTATATTCTCTAAATCTAGCCTTTATTGATATTGGGGGAAATCAAAAAACATTTACTTTCACTTCAAAGTCGTTTAGCAGACATTCTTATCCAGAGTGACTGAAGGTTAGTGGATTAAATGAAGGCAGTTAAGACAACCACATCACAGTCATTGCAAGTAAAAAACAAACACATATTTGCACTCTGAGTTTATTTACATAGAGAGTTCATATGGTAATGTAGGTGGTGCTAAACACGGAAGGCACACAAGTGTATCCTTTTGAGTTGAGCCTTTTAAGCACGGTGTGATGCACTCAAGAGTTCTGCTTTGCTTTGCAAACACCTCTCTTGTCTTTCCACCTGGCTGCCTGTCAGGGAGCTCTATTGCATCAAAACCTGACAAACACAGCAGGTGATCATCCGTTTTATGTCTCCTCAGTCTTCACCCTAGCCCTGAACACACCCACGTGCACGCGAGCGCACGCACACACACACACACACACACACACACACACACACACACACACACACACACACACACACCTATCTACCTCCTGTCCTGCCATGTCCTGTCCTCCTGTTCTGGACATCAGGCTGATGGTAGAACCTTCCTCATAGCCATGAGAGGACGGTAGTAAACAAGCCAGCCGTGGTAAGCCATGTGGTAACGTTAGCTCCCTCTGCGTCCGTTGACCCAATATGAACCAGGTCTGATGTGCCTTCGTTGGGCTGCTGTGCCCTGGCAGGGAGGCTGCTGCTGGGGCTGGGGATATAGGCCGAGGCCTTACCCAGGGCACTGCAGCTGTGGGTTGGGATGGGATGGAGATATGCCACGCTGTGGTTTAGGAGGGCTGAGCTGGGGAAGGCTGTTGACTGTGTTTACGCTTCAGGGCACAACAGTCTAGATGAGATGAGCTCTCACTGTATATAAGTCTGGGAGACTGCACAGACTTTGAGATATTTTCCAAGGGGGAACGTGTGTGTACAGTGATTTCAGAAAGTATTCACACCCCTTGACTTTTTCCACATTGTGTTGTGTTACAGCCTCAGTTATAAATTGTGTCACAGGTTTATAAACAATACCCCATAATGTCAAAACAAAAAAACAAATGAATTACAAATTTAAAACTGAAATGTTTTGAGTCAATAAGTATTCAACCCCTTTGTTATGGCAAGCCTAAATAAGTTCAGGAGCAAACATTTGCTTATTAACAAGTCACATAATAAGTTGCATGGACTCTGTGTGCAATAATAGTGTTTAACATGATATTTGAATGACTACCTCACATCTGTACTCCATACATCCAATTGTCTGTAAGGTCGCTTAGTCGAGCAGTGAATTTCAAACACTGATTCAACCACAAAGACCAGGGAGGTTTTCCAATGCCTGGCCTATTGGTAGATGGGTAAAAATAAAAACAGCAAACATTGAATATCACTTTGGGTGGTGTATCAATGCATCCAATCACTAACAAGATACATGAGTACTTCATAACTCAGTTGCCGGAGAGGAAGGAAACCACTCAGGGATTTCACAATGAGGCCAATGGTGACTTTAAAACAGTTACAGAGATTAATGGCTGTGATAGGAGACTGAGGATGGATTAACATTGTATACTGAACAAAAATATAAATGCAACATGCAACAATTTAATTGATTTTACTGAGTTACAGTTCATATGAGGAAATCAGTCAATTGAAATAAATTCATTAGGCCCTAATCTATGGATTTCACATGACTGGGAATACAGATATGCATCTGTTGGTCATAGATACATAAAAAATATATAGGCCTAACAATGGGCCTCAGGATCTCATCACCGTATTTTGTTTGCATTCAAATTGCCATCGATAAAATGCTCACTAACAGAGATGTAAACAAATGTTTGCACAAAATATGAGAGAAATAAGCTTTTTGTGGGTGTGGAACATTTCAGGGATCTTTTACTTCAGCTCATGAAACATGGGACCAACGTTGCGTTTGTCACGAATATTACCGAAGGTGGCTCCCCTTCTTGTTTGGGTGGCGCTCGGCGCTCATCGTCGCTGGTCTACTAGCTGCCACCGATCCTTTATTCCGTATTCGTTTGGTTTTGCCTAATTGTTTTCACCTGTTCATTGTTTGGTTGTTAGGGTGGTGTTATTTAAGTTTGTTTAGCCCGCTTCTGTTTGTGCGGGCTTGTTCTTCTGTATTTGTGAGAGGTGTTAGTGTTTTGTTGGGTTTTCTCGCTGTCCTGGTATTTTTACCTAAGGGTACTTATTGTAGTAATAGTTACGCCTGTGTTGGGTATAACTATTTTGTTCTTTTTGATTTTGGACATTAAAACGTGTTTTTTCCCGCATCCTTTGCTCTCTGCGCCTGACTCCACACCCATTCACTCATTGAGCGTTACAGAAGCCCGCACCAATCTTATGGAGTCAGCAGGAGCAGCAACCGTTGGGAGAGGAGCGGTCTCCCTACTACCCCACCTACCCTCCCACCAGCAACTCTACCATCTCCTCCAGCGGGATCCGGTGCCAGCGCTCTGCGCATCACGCCTCCGAGGGAGTACGATGGAGCGGCGGCGGGGTGCCAGGGATTTCTGCTACAACTAGAGCTCTACCTGGCCACCGTTCGGCCGGCTCCCTCGGACGAGGAGAGCGTGAGTGTCCTCGTCTCTTGCCTGACGGGTAGAGCCCTGGAGTGGGCCAATGCTGTCTGGAACGGGCCCGACTCAGCGGGGGGCAACTACCCGGAGTTCACCCGTGTTCGATCACCCTCCGGAGGGCCGAGCGGTGGGTGAGAGGTTGTTCCATCTCCGGCAGGGGACGAGGAGCGTGCAGGACTTCGCGCTGGATTTCCGGACCTTGGCCGCTGGAGCAGGGTGGAGCATCCTTTGCTCTCTGCGCCTGACTCCACACCCATTCACTCATTGAGCGTTACAGCGTTTATATTTTTGTTCAGTTTTGTTATTCCACAATACTAACCTAAATGACAGAGTGAAAACAAGGAAGCCTGTACAGAATAACACATATTCCAAAACATGCATCCTGTTTGCAATAAGGCACTAAAGTAAAACTGCAAAAAACTTTGTCCTGAATACAAAGCATTATGTTTGGGGCCAATCTAACACAACACATCACTGACTACCACTCCTCATATTTTCAAGCATTGTAGTGGCTGCATCATATTATGGGTATGCTTGTCGTCGACAAGGACTAGAGGTTTTTGGGATAAAAATAAATAGAATTGAGCTAAGCACAGGCAAAATCCTAGAGGAAAACCTGGTTCAGTCTGCTTTCCAACAGACACTGGGAGACAAATTCACCTTTCAGCAGGACAAAAACCTAAAATACAAGACCAAATATACTGGAGTTACTTGGGCTCCTGAGTGGCGGAGCGGTCTAAGGCACTGCATCTAAGTGCAAGAGGGGTCACTTACAGTTTCTGGTTCAAATCCAAGCTGTATCACATCCGGCCGTGATTGGGAGTCCCATAGGGTGGCGGTTTGGCCGGTGTAGGCTGTCATTGTAAATGTGAATTTGTTGTTAACTGACTTGCCTAGTTACATTGAATTAAAAATAAAACACTTACCAAGATGACATTGAATGTTCCTAAAGTTTTGACTTAAATCAGCTTGAAAATCTATGGCAAGACTTGAAAATGGCTGTCTAGCAATGATCAAGAACCAACTTGACAGAAATTGAAGAATTTAAAAAACAATAATGTACATATATTGTAAAATCCAGGTGTGAAAAGCTCACAGCTGTGCATGTATTGACTCAAGTGTGTGAATGCTTATGTAAATGAAATATTTCTGTATTTCATTTTCAATACATTTTGAAACATTTCTAAAAACAGTTTGTCCTTATGAAAAATTGTAACGCAACAAAATGTCAAGGGGTATATTTTTTTCTGAACGCACTTTACATATTCTTGTATGTAGGTAATTGTGTGTGAATGGCCAAGGCATGCAAATTGAGCTCCAATTTAGCTCCAATTTAGCTCTTGAGGTTTCATTGGACCAGTTGATTTTACTCTCCTCCAAATACTGGGATTACTCACATGACGTTTGAACATCATTATCATGGATTGCTTCCCAAATGGCACCCTATTCCCTATATAGTGTATATACTATGTAGGGAAAAGGGTGTTATTTGGGATGCAGAACCATGACAAAACGGCTGGGCTATTAACATTATTTAGAGGTTTCAGCAATGTTTTTTCCCCCACCTCATTTAGTTAATGACGCACTCCCCTGACCAACATATTGAATGTCTGCTTCTTTTCCTAGTAATTACATTTGACATTTTTGTCATTTATCAGATGCTCTTATCCAGAGAGACTTACAGTCGGTACATTCAACTAGTAAGGGAAAACAACCACATATCACAGTTATTGCAAGTAGGCCCTTCTTTGAAAGGGTCTTTCTTGATTGAGGTTATCCTTGTTTTATTTTCACAAATTATGACTCCATGTGAAACCGTTCATGTTTTTTGCGTTGTTTTCCTCCCCAGTGAGAAACTATTCTTGGTTTGCAAACCTTATGTCAATGCATTCCCCCCCCAAAGCTCCTGAAAGCATGGGATTAGATTTGAGCTTTTATTCATTTTGATAATTACCATTTGATCCGGCATCTGTTACATAGCACAGCTTTTTATCGTATGTACTAGATGTTGTTGTCAGAGGGGACACATGTACACATGTACTTTCTCATTTGAATGCATGGCGGGAATATACAGTAGATTATTTGTGTCCCTGTATTTAACTCAGGGAAAGCCAGTGTGAGGGTTTGTGCTCGGTTTAATATGGATGTTTGCCGGTGTGTGGGAGAACACATATCTGTAGAGTTATGTAAGTACTCGCACTCAAACCATATAAAAGGAAAAACCAAGGAGGCAAGATGCAAATATATACTTCTTTAATGTATGCTCGAAATGATAACAAAAGGTGCAAATGCAAAGCGCTTTTTTTTGTTTAGCACTTTGCACTAGCAACTTTAATTTTTTCGACCATGGATTAAATGACGTATATTTTAGTTTCTTGACCTCCTTGGTTTTTCCTTTTCTTTGTTTGACGGGGAGTACCTACGTTATTCTACCTAATAGGCTATCAGCTCTGACTTATAACTGCTGCTGCCACAGTATGCCATTGACTTTCTCAGTGAATAAATCAAGATGGATGCCTTAACTGTTCTACTTGTTTTTAATTGATTGTTATCACTGATTATGCAGATGGTGGCTATTGTGAAGGTTTTACTGGCAATGATTTTGCTATGTGGTTGCACTTATTGTTAGTTTGCCATGGATAAGATCTGTTAAATGAGCTAAATGAGTTTAGCCATACATGTGTTGCCTTCATTCCTAAAACTATTTATTTAAAAACAGTGTGGGGGGCTAGATTACATGGCCTTATTGCTTGTTGTTTTGTTAACAAAGAGAGAGATAAGACACCCTCACTCAAAGCCATCATCATCTCTCCAAACTAACAAGAATAACCCAGTTTCAGAAGTTAGAGCACTTTTAAAGAGTAGCTCTTATTGAATGATTTTACATGATACTACAGTGAGTCTATGAGAACAAACAGTCCCTAAAGAGAACAGAGAAGAGAACCTGGGAAAAGGAATGGGAAATAGGCTTTATTTCGAACAGAATCCCAAAATAATTTAAAGGGTATTCAACTCTGACCCTGCGAGGTCCGGAGCCTGCTGGTTTTCTGTTCTACCTGTTGATTAATTGCACCCACCTGGTGTTCCAGGTCTAAGTTGGTCTCTGATTTAGAGGGAAAGAATGAAAAAAAGCAGTGGAACTGACTTCTATTGAATATTCATTGAATTGAACTTCTCCTTCAGTTCCTTGGCCGACAATGTAAAAGCACAAACAAAATGCATTATTAAACCAACAACAGCAGGGTTTCTTTTATCTCTGTATTCATTTTAATCTCCGTACTGGTATTCTTAAGTTTAGGATGTGCATATCACCCTCCTTTTCTTATTTGAATGAATTTTAGCCTAAATCTCGCCATCTCAACCTTTTGTTCTCTTCTCGCTCCCATCCCCTCGTTCTCATCCCTCTCTCCCAGGCTAACGTGGGCCGAGGCAGGCACACCCTATATCACTCACTCTTCCTTGGTTCTCGTCCCTCTCTCATCCCTGGTTCTCTTCCCTCTCTCATACCCTGGTTCTCTTCCCTCTCTCTCCCAGGCTGACGGAGGAAGAGGCAGGTCAGCCCTATGATAAAGAGTCCATGGCCATCATCCACCTGAACAACACCACCGTCATGTACCTGAAGGAGGTCACCAAGTTCCTGGCTCTGGTCTGCTTCCTCCGAGAGGAGAGCTTTGAGAGGAAAGGTGAGAGAGTTAGGGAGGAAAGGTGAGAGAGTGTTAGAGAGGAGAGCTTCGAGAGGAAAGGTGAGAGAGTTAGGAAGGAAAGGTGAGAGAGTGTTAGAGAGGAGAGCTTCGAGAGGAAAGGTGAGAGAGTTAGGGAGGAAAGGTGAGAGAGTGTTAGAGAGGAGAGCTTCGAGAGGAAAGGTGAGAGAGTTAGGGAGGAAAGGTGAGAGAGTGTTAGAGAGGAGAGCTTCGAGAGGAAAGGTGAGAGAGTTAGGGTGGAGAGCTTTGAGAAGAAAGGTGAGCGAGAGTCAGTCTCTATCCCAAATGGAACCCTATTCCCTTTAAAGTGCACTGCTTTTGACCAGGGCCCAACTTGGTCCAAGAAGAACCCCTAGCCTTATAGGAGAATGTGCTGTGACTTTATAGGGATGAATTCTAACTTTGGGTATTATGTGCTTGTACTAACACAAAGTTTTATGTTACATACCTAGTTTTTAGATGTGTCGTTGGCACTACAAAATATTTTCCAGGAAATGTCACACGTATCTCCTGTTAACACCAATGCATGATTTATTCAAAAATCTGAGTTACATCAATGCATGATTTATGCCAAGGTCCGAGTTAGCAAAGCTACATGCGCATATTCAGATATTACGACGACCAGACATGACATGAATCCACAAGTGCAGTACTGAATACCTGCTGATACTAGACCACCTGCTACTCTAAACAGCATGCTTCCAAAGGCTAACGACTAACCAGGTTTGAAATATTTATAATCCAACCGCTGCTAGCGTGTTGTGTGATCTGTGATGAGCACAGTGATAGGTGTTAATTGACAGATGGCATAACACAATTAATATGATGACAATGTAAAGCAAAAAGCTGTATTGTCCAGAGACTAAATACAGTATCCCTTCTTACGCTCAATTAAATTAACAGATCAACACATAATAAGTAATTTATGTAAATTGCAATGGAAAGACCATTATTCCATTCTCTCTCTCTCTCTCTCTCTCTCTCTCTCTCTCTCTCTCTCTCTCTCTCTCTCTCTCTCTCTCTCTCTCTCTCTCTCTCTCTCATCTATCTCCTCTCTCTCTCTCTCTCTCTCTCTCTCTCTCTCTCTCTCTCTCTCTCTCTCTCTCTCTCTCTCTCTCTCTCTCTCAAAAAGAGAAGAGTGTGGTTACCTTGGCACCGATGATCAAAGGCTCTCATCTTCCTTTTAACTTGTGAACTTGTCAATTCCTCCCGGCTTGTTAGATTGAGCCTTGGCTGTCTGCGGCAGCTAAGAGATTGGACGACAGCTGACACACCACTTGTGATAATAGGCATTCATACGAGTGTTCTCTTTGTACAGTACATGGGAAGGCATGGCACCCAAACTACGGGAACAGTCATTTTCAAGTTGTATTTATTAGACACAGAGAAGTCAGTGCAGATTTGTGTATTTCCTGTTTTTTATTGCGTGTATTTTTATTCAACAGTATGGTCTTTGACATTTCCATCGGCATTGATAAGTCTTTCCCCCTCTATAATATTTATCAGCAGAACAAAAGCATGGAAGCTTCTCACATCTGGTAAACTGTTTGTCAACGAGTCACAAAATAGCCTCTTTTCCCCAATATAACAATAGGCCAACAATGATAAGGTTACATGAATTACCTCATTATCATGTAGAATGTATTCGTTAACTTTAGTGGTTTTTACAACAGGTCATATCATACAGGTGATATTATTCACGGTCGCATCATCAAATCAAATCAAATTTTATTTGTCACATACACATGGTTAGCAGATGTTAATGCGAGTGTAGCGAAATGCTTGTGCTTCTAGTTCCGACAATGCAGTAATAACGAGCAAGTAATCTAACTAACAATTCCAAAAAAAACTACTGTCATACACAGTGTAAGGGGAATTGCATTGTTTTCACCTGCGGTTTCAAGTACTTTTACCCTCCAAAACTTTGGAAGAATGGGGGTAAAAGTTGTCTTCAAAGCATGTATGAGCCCATAGCATCTGTATTCTATTCCCTTGAATTGTAAAATAATATTTCAGTCTTTATCAGCGTTTTGACACTTTCAACTCTTTAGACAAATACCACTCAACAATGGTATATTTAGCTTGTCTTCAAATTCAGTGATATAAAATAAAAACATCTCATGTGAAGAGCATTGCTCCAAACTTGCATATTTGACCATCTAAATAATTAGAGATGGCTAGGCTTTGATAATTTGACAGATACATTAAGCATGTATTACCTAACTTTAAGCTAACAAGCTAATGAGACAGAAGAGATTTAAGGACATCATTTTGTGTTTCTTGCAATTGCAATTATTATCTGATTCACAATGTAGGATATTTCCGCTCATAATTGATATTGTGAGAGCGAGATGAATTTGTCGTTTTAACATTCTAATTGCTATGGTAACTCTGCTCGTCCTGTCTGACTACTGATCTCATCCTATCTTGTCTTTATCCCACAGGACTAATTGACTACAACTTTCACTGTTTTAAGAATGCTATTCAGGAGGTGTTTGATGTACGAGTGAAGGTGCAGAAAAACAGAAAGCTACTCAGCCAGAGGAGGTGGAGCAAACAGGCCTCAATTGAGTCCTCAGCAGCCACCACTGAACGCCGCCCCATTGGTGGCATCACATGTCAATCAACCATCTTTAAATCAACATAAAATAAAGAGGTGATATGTGAAGGGCTGTGGGCTGTATGGCCCCAAACACACTCAGGTTGTACAACTGCTGTACAACACATTTGGCACAACGTTTGTGATACAACAGAGAGTTAAAAAAAAACACAATAGTAAACATTTTTGTGCAAGTGCAGGTCTTCACGACTGTTCAACAATCACTAATGGTTACATTTCAACCATACAAACCAGCAGATATAGGATATTAATTTGATCACTCTCTTTTGTTGCTGAGAACATGATAATTCACATTTCATGTTACAGAAAGATTACTTTCCTGCTGTAGCAAACTGCCTCAAATTAAGATCTTACATCTGTATAACTTGAGCCAGAAGTCTTTGTCTAATCATACAAGACCTGACCCGAAAATATATATATATATATATATATATATATATATATATATATAGTGTGTAAGCCCCATATATATATATATATATAATTCTTTGGTTCAAATGTTAGTGTGACTAGGGCATGCTGAAGTTGTATCATTTTTTTTTACAAGTAAGGGCCTGTAATGTCATCTAATATTGTCACTAATAATAGTACATGGTCATAGTCAAAGTAATATGGATGGGCCTTTTGAATACTGTAGAAGTAGGATGGTCAGTGAAATCACCTTGGCTGCTTCCCACATGGTACCCTATTCCTTTTATAGTGTGTAAGCCCCATAGGTCTCTGGTCAAATGTAGTTGACTATATAGGGAATTGGACGTCATTTGAGATGCAGCAATGATCTTTATGGAAGCAGCCCACCAAAGGAACAGATTGTAAGAACAGATGTTCATAAAGCTACCAGACCAGGTTCAAATACTATTTGAAATCATTTCAATCATTTCTGTGCTTGACTTACACTATACAGTGAGGGAGTTTGCCCACTGACAAAGAAATGATCCGTCTATAGTTTTAATGGTAGGTTTATTTGAACAGTGAGAGACAGAATAACAACAAAATCCAGAAAAATGCATGTCAAAAATGTTATAAATATATAAAAAATGTTATAAATGGATTTGCATTTTAATGAGGGAAATAAGTATTTGACCCCTCTGCAAAACATGACTTAGTACTTGGTGGCCAAACCCTTGTTGGCAATCACAGAGGTCAGACGTTTCTTGTAGTTGGCCACCAGGTTTGCACACATCTCAGGAGGGATTTTGTCCCACTCCTCTTTGCAGATCTTCTCCAAGTCATTAAGGTTTCGAGGCTGATGTTTGGCAACTCAAACCTTCAGCTCCCTCCACAGATTTTCTATGGGATTAAGGTCTGGAGACTGGCTAGGCCACTCCAGGACCTTAATGTGCTTCTTCTTGAGCCACTCCTTTGTTGCCTTGGCTGTGTGTTTTGGGTCATTGTCATGCTGGAATACCCATCCACGACCCATTTTCTACGCCCTGGCTGAGGGAAGGAGGTTCTCACCCAGGATTTGACGGTACATGGCCCCGTCCATCATCCCTTTGATGCGGTGAAGTTGTCCTGTCCCCTTAGCAGAAAAACACTCCCAAAGCATATTGTTTCCACCTCCATGTTTGACGGTGGGGATGGTGTTCTTGGGGTCATAGGCAGCATTCCTCCTCCTCCAAACACGGCAAGTTGAGTTGATGTCAAAGAGCTTCATTTTGGTCTCATCTGACCACAACACTTTCACCCAGTTGTCCTCTGAATCATTCAGATGCTCATTGTCAAACTTCAGACGGGCAAACTTCAGACATGTATATCTGCTTTCTTGAGCAGGGGTACCTTGCCTGCGCTGCAGGATTTCAGTCCTTCGCGACGTAGTGTGTTACCAATTGTTTTCTTGGCGACTATGGTCCCAGCTGCCTTGAGATCATTGACAAGATCCTCCCGTGTAGTTCTGGGCTGATTCCTCACCATTCTCATAATCATTGCAACTCCACGAGGTGAGATCTTGTATGGAGCCCCAGGCCGAGGGAGATTTACAGTTCTTTTGTTAGTTCTTCCATTAGCGAATAATCACACCAACTGTTGTCACCTTCTCACCAAGCTGCTTGGCGATGGCCTTGTAGCCCATTCCAGCCTTGTGTAGGTCTACAATCTTGTCCCTGACATCCTTGGAGAGCTCTCTTTGGTCTTGGCCATAGTGGAGAGTTTGGAATCTGATTGATTGATTGCTTCTGTGGACAGGTGTCTTTTATATAGGTAACAAACTGAGATTAGGAGCACTCCCTTTAAGAGTGTGTATATACAAAAGTATGTGGAAACCCCTTCAAATTAGTGGATTCAGCTATTTCAGCCACACCCATTGCTGTCAGGTGTATAAAATCAAGCACACTGCCATGCGATCTCTATAGACAAACATCGGCAGTAGATTGGCCTTACTGAAGCGCACATAGACTTTCAACGTGGCACTGTCATAGGATGCCACCTTTCCAACAAGTCAGTTCATCAAATTTCTGCCCAGCTAGAGTCTACCCCGGTTAACTGTAAGTGCTGTTATTGTGAAGTGGAAACGTCTAGGAGCAACAATGGCTCAGCTGCGAAGTGGTAGGCCACACAAGTTCACAGGACAGGACAACCGAGTGCTGAAGTGCGTAGCGCGTAAAAGTAATCCGTCCTCAGTTGCAACACTCACTGCCAAGTTCCAAACTGCCTCTGGAAGCAACATCGGCACAAAAACTGTTCGTCCGGAGCTTCATGAAATGGGTTTCCATGGCCGAGCAACCATAAACAAGCCTAAGATCACCATGCGCAATGCCAAGCGTCGGCTGGTGTGGTGTAAAACTCGCCGCCATTGGACTCTGGAGCAGTGGAAACGCGTTCTCTGGCGTGATGAATCATGCTTCTCCGTCTGGCAGTCCGAAATACTAATTTGGGTTTAGCGGATGGCAGGCGAACACTACCTGCCCAAATACATATTGCCAACTGTAAAGTTTGGTGGAGGAGGAATAATGGGCTGGGGCTGTTTTTCATGTTTCAGGCTAGGCCCATTAGTTCCAGAAATCTTACCGCTACAGCATGCAATACATTCTAGACAATTCTGTGCTTCCAACTTGCAACAGTTTGGGCAATGCCCTTTCCTGTTTCAGTATGACAATGCCCCCCATTCACAAAGCGAGGTCCATACACAAATAGTTTGACAAGATCAGTGTGTAAGAAATTGACTGGCCTCCACAGAGCCCCGACCTCAACCCTATTGAACACCTTTGGGATGAATTGGAACACTGACTGCGAGCCAAGCATAATCACCCAACATTAGTGCCTGAGCTAACTAATGCTCTTGTGGCTGAATAGAAGCCCCCGCAGCAATGTTCCAACATCTATTGGAAAGCCATCCCAGAAGAGGGGAGACTGTTATAGCAGCAAAGGGGGGACTAACTCCATATTAATGCCCCTGAGTTTGGAATGAGATGTTCGACGAGCGGTTGTCCACATACTTTTGGTGCTTTATTACGTTTTCAGGCACAGTGCGAAGGCAAGATCAAAGATAGCAATAAGGGTTGTTCAATATAGCTATGTACCCGTCCTTATAGCTATGTTTATCACCTGTAATGTTAACTGTACATCACATTTAACTGTAACACTCCCATTCAAATAGTATGATACTCTAACTTTATTGTAAGTGTATATGGAAATACATTTTGTAAGGTCAGCATACAAAATACACAAATCGTACTCTATAAAACAGCAGAGTGCTATTCAAAAATGCTGTATTGCATTATGTATTTATTATTATAGTGTATTGATTTTGTGTAGCCAATGCAAACTTATCTCCTTCCATGCTTTATACAAGATAACATATGTCAATTCTAGGAACACCAAATCTAAATGTGCTAGCAATTACAATCGACAGTTTGAATCACAATTGTGGTATCTCAAAGTTGTTTAATCACGGCATCAATACTACTATTTTAGCAATGCTAGAACGTTCTACTAACACCTTGTTGACTTTGACAAGCAATTTGCTCTTGAAGCCTGTCTGCTTTCAAAACCAATTATTTTGACCCATACTTGTATTACTTGACTACTTTACTGAACCATTTAATTTATTTTAAAGTTCTATTTATTTATTTTGTTCATCAATAAAATAAAATTTGTTTACGTTGATGTATCTCATTGTCACCTTAATCACAACCCATTAGGAAAAAATGGATGCATTCACAACATATTTCCACATCATGAGTGTGTGAGTGTTTTTTGTGTGCCTGTTTTCATCTGTTAGAACAAGCATTCTGTCATCATTATGACTGCACCATTAGGTCACTAGGGCATTACACAATTTCAAGGTTGCACAGAACACACACACACAATGTCTCACCACCCACTTGGAGCCCTATGGGAACACATACCACGCTAACCCCACAGGAGATACCTGTACACTGTGTGAGGAGGCTGTGTGCGTGTTTCTGTCTGGGTGTGTCGAGAGGTCAAACATGGATTGCGCAGCAGCTGCTCTTTGCTGGACAGCCACAGTGTGTTATCGTCTGCACTACAATGTGTTACGTAAGACAATTTGATGTTTCAAATTATAATCCTCCACGCAGCACAGGGCCAAAATCCTCCATTCGGCTAGAGCACATCCCAGCTGTGACCTCCGGATATTTCCTGTTACTTACTCACTCACGCGCCACTCATTGTTACAAACATAGGAGATGAGAGAGACACACACAAACACAGCCATGTGATTGACCCTAAATAATAAACAAGCAAATGTTATATACCTCGGGGTTGCGTCCCAAATGGAACCCTCTCCTCTAGGTCCTGGTCAAACGTAGTGCACTATAAAGGGCCCCATCACCTGTAAGGAGCCTCAGACGTGTTCGATGATGTGGGCTGGCCTCATGCCTGTCAGTCAGAAGAGGACTGTTTGAAGAGCGACCGTGAAGTCTCTTGCATAGTTGGAGAGCGATTGCCAGCGGGTCATAGAAAGGGGGATACCCAGCCATTGCCAGACAAGCAGAGGCAGAAGGGTGGACTGTGTCTGTGTGTGTAGAGATGTTTGCTTTGTATCCTGCTGCTGGTTGGGAGGTATGTGTGTGTGTTGCGTGTCAGAGACTGTCAGTGTAGATCAGGCTGTTCCTAAGGCCTAGCTAGCTGTCACACACACACACACCATGGGGAGTTCTGCCGGGGTTCTAACTCTGAATCGACTGTGGGAGAGAGAGGGAAAGAGTAAACTGTTTACAGCAGGGCTCTCCAACTCTGCTGATGGAGAGCTACACTCCGATAGGTTTACACTCCAACCCCAGTTGTAACTAACTTGATTCAGCTTATCAATCAGGTAATTATTTAGTATCAAGTGTGCGAGATTAGGGTTCGGCTAAAAACTACAGGATGGCAGCGCTCCAGGAACAGGGTTGGAGAGCCCTGGTGTACAGTATATTCATAGCATGTTTGCCTCCTATTATTCATGATGGGAAGGAAATGGTGGATTGGTGCGAACAGATGCATTATGCTGTGCACATCTGATTTATTGTATCTATACAGGGGTAAATTGTGCATAAGAAAAAGTAATGCATTTACAGTATACTTTGCATATGTGGTTTATTGATATGCGGCAATATAATTGTGCAATATCAAACAGATGCATTCTTCTTATAAATAGGTCTTGCATGGAAATGCTAACAATGTATGTGTCCCAAACAGCATCATATCCACTATATAGTGCTATGCAACATTTGTTGGATTTAACCTTTTATTTAGTTTAGTATTGTGTAGTAATATACAGTACCAGTCAAATGTTTTTTGAATTTTATTTTTACTATTTTCTATATTGTAGAATAATAGTGAAGACATAAAAACTATGAAATAACACATATGGAATCATGTAGTAACCAAAAAAGTGTTAAACAAATCTAAATATATTTTATATTTTAGATTCTTCAAAGTAGCCGCCCTTTGCCTTGATTGACATCTTTGCACACTCTTGGTATTCTCTCAACCAGCTTCACCTGGAATGCTTTTCCAACAGTCTTGAAGGAGTTCCCACATATGCTGAGCACTTGTTGGCTGCTTTTCCTTCACTCTGTGGTCCAACTCATCCCAAACTATCTCAATTGGGTTGAGGTAGGGTGATTGTGGAGGCCAGGTCATCTGATGCAGCACTCCATCATGCTCATTCTTGGTCAAATAGAGCTTACCCAACCTGGAGGTGTGTTGGGTCATTGTCCTGTTGAAAAACAAATGATAGTACCACTAAGTGCCAACCAGATGGGATGGTTTATTGCTGCAGAATTCTGTGGTAGTCATGCTGGTTAAGTGTGCCTTGAATTCTAAATAAATCACAGACAGTGTCACCAGTAAAGCACGCCCACACCATCTCACCTCCTCCTCCATGATTCACAGTGGGAACCACACATGTGGAGATAATCCATTCACCCACTCTGCATCTCACAAAGACACGGTGGTTGGAACCAAAAATCTCAAATTTGGACTCATCAGACCTAAGGGTAGATTTCCACCGGTCTAATGTCCATTGCTTGTGTTTCTTGGGCCAAGCAAGTCTCTTCTTGTTATTGGTGTCCTTTAGTAGTGGTTTCTTTGCAGCAATTCGACCATGAAGGCCTGATTCACACAGTCCCCTCTGAACATTTGATGTTGAGATGTGTCTGTTACTTGAATTCTGTGAAGCATTTATTTGGGCTGCAATCTGAGGTGCAGTTAACTCTGCTGCAGAGGATAAGTTCATTAGAGGTAACTCTGGGTCTTCCTTTCCTGTGGCGGTCCTCATGAGAGCCAATATCAACAGCTTCATGATGACTTCAATAGAAATCTCTATTCTGATCACACAAGATCCCCTGGCCTGGCACATTTACAGCAAGGGAACACACCATCTTAACACAAATTAAACAACCATTTCACTAGCCTGGCGCAGCGGTCTAAGGCACTGCATCGCAGTGCTTGAGGTGTCACTACAGACCCGGGTTCGATTCCTGGCTGTGTCATAACCGGGAGTCCCATAGGGGGTGCAGAATTGGCCCAGCGTTGTCTGGGTTAGGGGAGGTTTTGGCTGGGGGGGGCTTTACTTGGCTCATCTCGCTCTAGCAACTCCTTGTGGCGGCCGGGCGCCTGCAGGCTGACTTCGGTCGACACATTGGTGCAGTTGGCTTCTGGGATAAGCAGGTGTGTGTTAAGGAGTGCGGTTTGGCGGGTTATGTTTATAAGATTTATGACTCGACCTTCGCCCCTGCAGCAATGAGACAATATCATAATTGGATATCACGAAATTGTGGAGAAAAACGGGGTAAAATACAACAACAACAAAAATGTAGGCTGTGCCAAAAGGCACCCTATATAGTGCACTACTTTTGACCAGAGCCCTGTTCCATTCGGGACACTCTACACACCAATTCATGTGATGAAGTCATTGATAGTTAAAATAGATCAACAGCTGTTTCCAGTGGTAGAAAACATGCTACATGTGCCAAAGCTCAGGATTAACACGTTCTACTTGTTACCACACGTGATACTATAAACATGTGTCAACTGAATGGGTTAATGGGTTTTTTCCTTTGGCAGAGAGAGAGAGAGAGAACATGGAATGTAATCAATCTGACTAACACTATCGTCAGATCGTGAAACTTTACTTTTGTACAGCTAACTTAAAGTAAACTATTAGAAGAGGTCATCAGAAGAGACTTGGAATTGTACTTACATTTCATATTCTGGTCAGATTCAGAAGGCTTTGTGGTTCCGTTGTGGGGTAGCAACTAGCTGATAACATCTACGATATGTTTGCACCAGTGGAGACATCAAATGGAATTGCATCAAACACCTGGAAACCATGTGTTTGATGTATTTGATACCATTCCACTGATTCTGCTCCAGTCATTACCACGAGCTCGTTTTCCCCAATTAAGGTGCCACCAACCTCCTGTGGTTTACAGAAAGAGGAGATATTGATTGCCGACAGTTGAGCCTTCTATTGCAGTAAAGGGCTCTGGTCAACAGTGTTTTGGGCATTCAGCCAACAAGCTGTCCCTGAGTAAAGTTTGGCTTCGGTGAAATAGTGTCCTCTGTCTTGAACAAATCTTCAGCAAGGTGCCAAAGCCGAAAACTTTTACTTCAGACACCCACTCTTGCCTAGTGGTTAGAGTGTTGGGCAAGTAACAGAAAGGTTGCTGGATCGAATTCCTGCGCTGACAAGGTAAATATCTGTCGTTCAGCCCCTGAACAAGGCAGTTAACCCACTGTTCCCTGGTAGGCCGTCATTGTAAATAATCATTTGTTCTTAACTGACTTGCCTAGTTAAATAACAATTCTGTCAGTCAACAGGAAAAGAAAGCTTCATGAACTATGCATGAGTATAATCTCCAGATAGCCTATTAGATACACAAATCTTATAGCCTCAAGGCTGTCACCTCTTCTGACCAGGGTTGGATAAGTTACTTTTTTAAATGTAATCCATTACAGTTAATAGTTAGGTCGCTGTGCCAAAAGGCACCCTATTCCCTATATAGTGCACCACCTTTGACCAGAGCCCTATGCCATTCGTGACGCACGACACACCAGTTCATGTGATGAAGTCATTGATAGTTAAAATAGAACAGCTGTTTCCAGTGGTTGAAAACATGCTACATGTGCCAAAGCTCAGGATTACCACGTTCTACTTGTTACCACACAGGTGATACTTTAAACATGCGTCAACTGAATGGGTTAATGTGTTTTTTCCTTTGGCAGAGAGAGAGAGAGAACATGGAATGTAATCAATCTGACTAACACTATCGTCAGATCATGAACATGTACTTTTGGACACCAAGTAATAATAAAGTTAACTTAGAGTAAACTATAAGAGGAGGTCATCAGAAGAGACTTGGAATTGTACTTACGTTTCATATTCTGGTCAGATTCAGAAGGCTTTGTGGTTCCGTTGTGGAGTAGCAACTAGCTGATAGCATCTATGATATGCACCAGTTTGATGCACCAGTGGAGGCATCAAATGGAATGGCATCAAACACCTGGAAACCATGTGTTTGATACCATTCCACTGACTCAGCTCCAGTCATTACAACAGGCCGTTCTCCCCAATTAAGGTGCCACCAACCTCCTGTGGTTTGCACAAAGAGGAGATATTGATAATCGACAGCTGAGCCTCCTACTGCAGTAAAGGGCTCTGGTCAACAGTGTTTTGGGTATTCAGCCAACAATCTGTCCCTGGGTAGAGTTTGGCTTAGGTGAAATAGTAGTGTCCTCTCTCTTGAAGAAATCTTCAGCAAGGTGCCAAAGCCAAAAACCTTTACTTCTTGCCTAGTGGTTAGAGCGTTGGGCAAGTAACCGAAAGGTTGCTGGATCGAAATCCTGAGCTGACAAGGTAAAAATCTGTCGTTCTGCCCCTGAACAAGGCAGTTAACCCACTGTTCCCTGGTAGCCCGTCATTGTAAATAAGAATTTGTTCTTAACTGACTTGCCTAGTTAAATAAAATAAAAATTAAATATTAAATACACACGTCTTATGGCGTCAAGGCCTTCTGACCAGAGTTGGGTAGGTTACTTTCTAAATGTAACCTGTTACAGTTAACAGTTAGCTGTCCAAAATTGTAATCAGTAATGTAACTTTTGAATTACCCAAACTCAGTAACGCAATCTGATTAGTTTCAGTTACTTTTGGATTACTTTCCCCTTAATGTGATGCTCCAGAACTTTTGTATAATTTCAGCAGCTATTTTTGAAAGTGGTGCTCAGATCAGTTTCTGCGATGTTACCAACCATCATATCAAAGTAAACTTGGAGTCACGCAATGATATGTTGTGTGGTCCTCTCACTAAGACTTGGGGAAATCATGCAGTTTATTGTGTTGGGGTCACATGTTATCGGAAGTTCTTAATTCTGACTGGAACGTTTCACTTGAACAACCTACAAAATGTTGTGCCGCTTGTTACCTAGTTCTGACGTTTCACCACTGACCTTTTATCTTTTCAACCAAAAGATGATAACAAATCAGTTTTTGACAACCACAATATTGTGTATGTTAAGCAAGCTAGCTAACTTTATCATAAACAATGTTAGCTAGCTTATCAAGCTAGCTAAAATCTTATTGGTTGAAGAATTGCACACGAATGAAATAAAGTTGGATTTTCGACATCACAATCTCCGACGAGCACGTAAACGCAGCATTCGGCTACAGATTAAATAAATGATGATGAACTTCAAAGGGTGGTGAAAGTGGACGGTAATGAGTTTGATGCCCTATTCCAATAAAGATCAAGGGTCTTATTCTGGTGACAAGATGATCGATGCTTGGCTGCCGTTTGACAAATAAAAATTATCTTGCTCTTTTGTCCATAATCATTTCATCATGCAGGTATGCTATACACGAGAGCTGTTGGCTAGAGCGCACGTGCCAATACATTGTGGGCACTTTCAATATAACGCAATAGTTTTGGTGACAAAACCATCAGTAGAGTTGAAAATGCGATGGAAACCCATTTAACTTTGATTTAATATTCAGCACATGGAAATGTAACGCAAAAGTAATTTTTATGTGCACTACATCATCACGCACAGCCTTTTATCCGCAACAGGTCAATTTGATCGAAACACATCTGTTGTGGGAAAATTGTTTAATGCAAATTTTTAAGTATCACCAATTGGATAGAAATCTAGCTAGAGAGAAAGATGTCAAAATATATATTTTTCTGAATTTAAAAGTAATCCAAAAAAGTAATAATCTAGTTTTTTTAAAGTATCTGTAATCTGATTACAGTTAAAAAAAAAATTGTGAACAGATTACATGTAACTGATTTCATGTGCTTTTTCATTACTCCCCAACCCTGCTTCTGACAGAAAAATACTACTACTACTACACACACACACAAACACACACACATGCACGCAGACACACACACAATACAAATCCACTATAACCCAGTGAGTGTGTTGACTGTTGAATGATTGGGACAGAACATTGAGTGTTTGTGAAGAAATATGTCTGAGTATACAGGAATGAAAATGGATCCAATTATAATCATTAATTTCTTCACGGAGGCAGATATTGAATTTCACACATCTCCCTTAAAGCTGAACATAAATGCAGAGTTCCTGGAATTGCAGAGGCCAATTCAAACCAAACATATTATTTTATCAAGGGGACCCTTGGAAATACTCATAAAGAAGCCCCCATTGCAGATACATTGAGTTCTTTAGGGAAAATAATACCATAGTACAAAAAAATATATATTGGCAAGGATACCCTTAAAAATACTTGGAAAAGTCTCAGTTGGAGAAAGATAGAGAACTGTCGGGAGAATAACTGTACATTGAAAGATTTAGGACACAATGTTCAGAATGTTTCAGGTAGATATAGAAATGCATTAAACATTCAGAAGTTCTCTAGTGTCAATTCAACAAGGTAGAGAATTCCACCTGTTAGTGTTCTATGACTAGCCTGGATGCCAGTCTGTTTGATGCTCTCTATGCTCCTCGTGGAATTGTCATGTTTGGTGTTACAATGAGTGACAAGGAGTTGACAAGATAGCAGAAACAGATCTGTGACCAGGCTATTCTGACAATGACACCATTCCATTTTCTCTGTAATATGCTGAATGCTAAGCCCTGCTGAGTCTGGTGCCCTGTGCCCTGGCAAAGAGCCTATCCAGCTGTAGTGTCTGTTGAAGCAACCCTAATAGCCCTGCCCCGGCCGGGAGAGAAGCAATTTACTGTCACGTATACTCCCTCTCCGGCCTCTAGGTCATCAGGTTGTTATTATCCCGCACACCTGTCACCATCGTCAAGCGCACCAGCGCCTCATGACACTCACCTGGACTCCATCACCTCCTTGATTATCTTCCCGATAGGTGTCACTCCCCTTGGTTCTTTCCTTAGGTGTTATTGACTCTGTTTCATGTCGGTGCGTTGTTTGTGTTTCGTGTTTTGTTTATTTATTAAATTACTCACTCACTCCCTGTACTTGCTTCCCGACTCTCAGCGCACTCGTTACATTTACCTTCAAATCACAGCCAGATAACAAGACCAAAGTTTGACTATTGCCAAAACTTCCTTGGAAATAATGCCAGCACTTTAGGGGGGATCACTAGTTAGTGGCTGGCATGTTCTATTATGTCATTGTTGTTTACTCACAGTCATTGTTAGGACCAGTCCTGTAGCTCTCTGTCTGCATCCCAAATGGCACGCTATTCCCTACATAATACACCAATTTTGATCAGAGCCATATGGGCCCAGGTCAAAAGTAGTGCACTGCATTCTCTGTAGCTTTCTGGGGTTTGAAATCATTCAGTCACACTGGGGGTGGGTGTGTGTGTGTGTGTGTGTGTGTGTGTGTGTGTGTGTGTGTGTGTGTGTGTGTGTGTGTGTGTGTGTGTGTGTGTGTGTGTGTGTGTGTGTGTGTGTGTGTGTGTGTGTGTGTGTGATGCACCAAGCTACCCCTAGCTAAAGGGATCCTGAGTGGCGCAGCGGTGTAAGGCACTGCATCGCAGTGTTCCAGGCGTCACTACAGACCTGGGTTCAATCCCGGGCTGTGTCACAACTGACCGTGATCGGGAGTCCCATAGGGCTGCACACAATTGGCCCAGCGGTTTGGCCGTCATTGTAAATAATAATTTGTTCTTATTAACTGATTTGCCTAGTTAAATATTCAATTAAAAAAGTAAAAAAAATAAACAGCACAGCCAGGGGAGGACTAAGTGATGTGGAGTCTCCAGACAGAGGCCATTATGAGCCCCCCACCTCTTGTGTGTGGACACTTGAGCCATGAACACAACCAGACATTATGTTTTCATCTGATTTTCAAACAAATCACTTCAAAATGTAGGTTACTTTCACACGTTCCTCTAAAATAATTCCAGAATCCAAACACTGGCTGAAACTATCTCACCAGAGAACACATCCAAGTGAGCGAAACAGCGCCCCTCTGTCTTACAACATGTAGCCCATGTATCTGATCCTGTCTGGACAAAAAAGAGTGACATGCCATACTCTTTTTGGCCAGACAGCATCAGATGCGCAACACATACAGTTCCAGTCAAAAGTTTGGATACACCTACTCATTAGGGTTTTTCTTTAATTTTACTCTTTTCTACATTGTAGAATAATAGTGAAGACAGCAAAACTATTAAATAACACATATGGAATCATGTAGTAACCAAAAAAGTGTTGAACAAATCTATATATATTTAATTTTTGAGAATCTTCAAAGTAGCCACAGCTTTTTAGCTTGTCAGCTCAGGAATTCGATCCAGCAACCTTTCGGTTACTTGCCCAACGCTCTAACCACTAGGCAAGAAGTAAAGGTTTTTGGCTTTGGCACCTTGCTGAAGATTTCTTCAAGAGAGAGGACACTATTTCACCTAAGCCAAACTCTACCCAGGGACAGATTGTTGGCTGAATACCCAAAACACTGTTGACCAGAGCCCTTTACTGCAGTAGGAGGCTCAGCTGTCGATTATCAATATCTCCTCTTTGTGCAAACCACAGGAGATTGGTGGCACCTTAATTGGGGAGAACGGGCCCGTTGTAATGACTGGAGCGGAGTCAGTGGAATGGTATCAAACACATGGTTTCCAGGTGTTTGATGCCATTCCATTTGATGCCTCCACTGGTGCATCAAACTGGTGCATATCATAGATGTTATCAGCTAGTTGCTACTCCACAACGGAACCACAAAGCCTTCTGAATCTGACCAGAATATGAAACGTAAGTACAATTCCAAGTCTCTTCTGATGACCTTCTCTTATAGTTTACTCTAAGTTAACTTTATTATTACTTGGTGTTAGTCAGATTGATTATATTCCATGTTCTCTCTCTCTCTCTGCCAAAGGAAAAAACACATTAACCCATTCAGTTGACACATGTTTAAAGTATCACATGTGTGGTAACAAGTAGAACGTGGTAATCCTGAGCTTTGGCACATGTAGCATGTTTTCAACCACTGGAAACAGCTGTTCTATTTTAACTATCAATGACTTCATCACATGAACTGGTGTGTCGTGCATCACGAATGGCATAGGGCTCTGGTCAAAGGTGGTGCACTATATAGGGAATAGGGTGCCTTTTGGCACAGCGACCTAACTATTAACTGTAACGGATTACATTTAAAAAGTAACTTATCCAACCCTGGTCAGAAGAGGTGACAGCCTTGAGGCTATAAGATTTGTGTATCTAATAGGCTATCTGGAGATTATACTCATGCATAGTTCATGAAGCTTTCTTTTCCTGTTGACTGACAGAATTGTTATTTAACTAGGCAAGTCAGTTAAGAACAAATTCTTATTTACAATGACGGCCTACCAGGGAACAGTGGGTTAACTGCCTTGTTCAGGGGCTGAACGACAGATATTTACCTTGTCAGCGCAGGAATTCGATCCAGCAACCTTTCGGTTACTTGCCCAATGCTCTAACCACTAGGCAAGAGTGGGTGTCTGAAGTAAAAGTTTTCAGCTTTGGCACCTTGCTGAAGATTTGTTCAAGACAGAGGACACTATTTCAGCAAATTTCTTAGGCTGCTAACTCTAATGAACTTATCATCTGCAGCAGAGGTAACTCTGGGTCTTCCATTTCTGTGGCGGTCCTCATGAGAGCCAGTTTCCTCATAGCGCTGGATGGTTTTTGCGACTGCCCTTTCAAAGACACTTCTTGAAATTTTTCGATTTGACTGACATTCATGTCTTAAAGTAATGATATACTGTCGTTTCTCTTTGCTTATTTGAGTTGTTCTTGCCATATTATGGACTTTGTCTTTTACCAAATAGGGCTATCTAATGTATACCACCTCTACCTTGTCACAACACAATTGACTGGCTCAAATGCATTAAGAAGGAAAGAAATTCCACAAATTATATTTTAACAAGGCACACCTGTTAATTGAAATGCATTCCAGGTGACTACGTCATGAAGCTGGTTGAGAGAATGCCAAGAGTGTGCAAAGTTCATGAAGGCAAATGGTGGCTACTTTGAATAATCTCAAATATAAAATATATTTTGATTTGTTTAACATTTTTTTGGTTAATACATGATTCCATATGTGTTATTTCATATTTTTGATGTCTTCACTATTATTCTACAATGTAGTGTTATGACCATATTATAACAGTTTATGACAAGCATTTCACTGCACATGTGACAAATAACATGTGATTTGTTTTGACTTGCACTGCCATTTATGTTATGGGTTATTCTGACTATTCTCTCATAATTGATTTCATATATTATTTCAGCAATTTGAGGGGTTTCTGTATAGTTGTCTAATGTTGGTGGGGCATATTATTCTGTTTTCGTGTTAGTCCTAAGCCACTGTGATGAATATAATTGTTTTTCTTGAGTGTATTTTTTCAACAAAGCTGAGATTTACTTTGTAGTCTAAAGTGTATTAATACAGGTAAAATCAGTTGCTGACACAGACATGGTGTCATAGCAGGAAGATGGGAATGTTGTAAATGCAGAGGATGTGAGTTCAATTCCCAGGAAAGGACATAATAATTACTGAACAAATAACCATGCACAATGCAGTCAAAATATGTCAGTTAGAAATATGTCAATATGTCAAACCATGTATGTTAAAAGCACTGTGTATTCTAATGATTCACTTTTGCCTGCAGGGCATCGCCTATGAAATATCTTGAGAAAATATGAATCCACATGTGAAACATGAGAAAATATGAATCTTCATGTGAATTGTTCCAAAACAAATGGTTTCATATGATTTCACATGTGCAAAACTGTTATGTTCCCCAGTTTCTGTGTTGTAGTTTGTATTTGAGTGTGTGTGTTTCAGGAGATGGCTTCCTGAATTCTCCCCAAGCAGCTGATTGGTCAGCCCCATTGATGATTGGAGCTGACCCCACCCCCTCGTCAAGTTACAGCTGTGTCCGATTAGACTCCTTCTGAAGCTATATAAAAGCCTGTGTTTTGATCAGAAAAGACCAGATTGCAGAAAGATCATTGCTGAGAGATGATGCCTGAGAGAGGAGGCTGATGCCTGAGAGAGGAGGCTGATGCCTGAGAGAGGAGGCTGATGCCTGAGAGAGGAGGCTGATGCCTGAGAGAGGAGGCTGATGCCTGAGAGAGGAGGCTGATGCCTGAGAGAGGAGGCTGATGCCTGAGAGAGGAGGCTGATGCCTGAGAGAGGAGGCTGATTGCTGAGGGTTATAGCATATGTTGGTTGTTTCTCAGGCAGTTGGTATGTACTAGGTTAGTTGTAGATGGGAGCAGCTTTGGTATGTTCTGTGTGAGTTTGTTGCTCAGTTAGAGCATATTTGATGTCCTGTATTTCTCAGTGTGTTTGTGAAATTGTTTATAATATTCTGTTTCATTTGTTCCCAGGGGGTAAGGGGAAGGCACCTAGGGAGTGCTTAGGCAAGAGGCCTGCGGGCATACATATACCCGTAGTATATTCACTGTCTAGGCACACTAGGTAAGACTTGGGTGGACCGCCCCCTGTGTTTTGGTTGGCGCACCAGGTGGTGTTAGTTAGGTAAGTAGTGGGTAGGCAGGTAAGGTAGGAGAGGGGGCTTTGATATTTACTTTCTTTGCTTTGGTTCCGTCACAGCACCGTTTCCCCAAAATTACAGCGTGACGGAATAAATTCCTTGTAAACGGTACAATTCTCTGCCTTTTGTCATCCTTACTCGCACCTACAGTCCATGCCTCTTTCACTTCACGTTGAGTTGTAGCAGGGTGTTGCGTTCCCACTTCATAGAGGCGTGCGAAACACGAGGAAATGTTACGTGAAACCTTCTGAAAACAGAAGATACACTACAGGAATGACGGAGTCCATCCAAATCATCTTGGCTCCTGGACTCTGTCCATGAATTTCAAGGCAGCGTTGAAACAATGACGGGTAAATGATCCAGGACGAGCTCAGTTAATCCCTACCATTGTGACAATGAGTCGTCATAATGCTGCATCAAATGTACATGATTTTAGGGGCATTGACAAACACAATGTAAGTAATTTAATTTATGTACCCCTAATTGCACTGAATACATCTGTTTATGCTACAGCTATTGTAAGCAGTAATCATGAGCCTATAAACCAGATTTACACTCTTAGCACTGAGGCGGTGTGCAATAGTAGGAAGACCACTTTTGGGCAGCTCAACCTGTACTATCAGCTCCAATATAAATAACATGAGCAAGTCTACCTCTAAGCTTCCCAGTAAAGCATTAACAATCAAATAACCCAGAAAAGTGCTAAAAATAGCCCATATTACATATGTAGCCATAGAAACAAGGTCCATGAAGTCAATAACTTGCTTGTAACAGATGACATTTATATTCTGACTATCTCTGAAACTCACTTAGATAATACCTTTGATACAGTGGTAGCAAGACAGAAATGCCAACGGAGGCGGTATTGCGGTCTGCTGTATATTCAGAACCACATTCCTGTCAAGCTTAGACAATCTAATGTTAAATACTGTGTTAAATAATATGGCTACAGGTTCATCTGCCTCACCTAAAGCCCATTCTAGTGGGAAGCTTCTATAGACCACAACGTGCTAACAGTCAGTATCTGGATAATACATGTGAAATGCTTGATAATGCCTGCAACCTGGATCAGGTTGTCAGTCAACCTACCAGGGTAGTTACAAACAGCACAGGAATTAAATCATGTATTGATCACATTTTTACTAACGCTGCAGATATTTGCTTTAAAGCGGTATCCAAATCCATAGGATGTGGTGATCACAATATAATAGCCATATCTAGGAAAACCAAAGTTCCAAAGGCTGGGCCAAATATAGTGCATAAGAGGACATGCATTAAGTTTTGTAGTGATTCATATGTTGATGATGTAAAGAATATTTGCTGGTCTTGTGGTGTTTAATGAGCAACCAGGTGCGGCACTTGACTCATTTATAAAACTACTTATTCCAGTTACTAATAAGCATGCACGCATTAAGAAAATGACTGTAAAAACTGTTAAATCCCATTGGATTGATGCGGAATTGAAAAATTGTATGGTTGAGAGGGATGAGGTAAAAGGTATGTCAATTAAGTCTGGCAGCCCAACTGATTGGCACACGTACTGCAAATTAAGAAATCATGTGACTAAACTACATTTAAAAAATATGAAAATAAACTACACTATGAAACAAAGATAAAATATATAAAGAATGATGGTAAAAAGCTTTGGAGCACCTTAAATGATATTTTCGGGAAATAAAGCCAACTCGGCTCCTTCATTTATTGAATCAGATGGCTCATTCATCACAAAGCCCACTGATATTGCAAACTACTTTAATGACTTTTTAATTGTCAAAATAAGCTAACTTAGGGATGACATGCCAGTAACAAACGCTGACACTATACACATCCGAGTATATCGGACCAAATTATGAAAGACAAGAATTGTACATTTGAATTCTGTAAAGTCAGTGTGGAAGAGGTGAAAAAATGATTGCGGTCTATCAATAATGACAAGCCACCAGGGTCTGACAATCTAGATGGAAAGTTACTGAGGATAATAGCAGACAATATTGCCACTCCTATTTTCCAAATGTTCAATTTAAGCCTACTAGAGAGTGTGTGCCCTAAGGCCTAAAGGGAAGCTAAAGTCATTCCGCATCCCAAGAATAGTAAAGCCCCCTTTACTGGCTCAAATAGCCGACCAAACAGCCTGTTACCAACCCTTAGTAAACTTCTGGAAAAAATGGTGTTTGACCAGATACAATGCTATTATGCTATTTTACAGTAAACAAATTGACAACAACATTTCAGCATGCTTATAGGGAAGGACACTCAACAAGCACAGCACTTACACAAATGGTTGATGATTGGCTGAGAGAAATTGATGATAAAATTATTGTGGGGGATGTCTTGTTAGATTTCAGTGCAGCTTTTGACATTGTTGATCATAGTCTGCTGCTGGAAAAACGTATGTGTTATAGCTTTACACCCCCTGCTATAATGTGGATAAAGAGTTACTTGTCTAACAGAACACAGAGGGTGTTCTTTAATGGAAGTTTATCAAATATAATCCAGTTAGAATCAGATGTCTTCAATTAAGTTAAACATCAAATGAATAACTGTATGTTTATCAGTTTGTTTTGACCAATTCAATTTGTCATTGAATTTCTAGAAATATTGATAGTGGATTAAGTGTGCGTGGGGAATAGAGTGGCAATGCTGCAGTGCAGCAGAGGTAACTCTGGGTGGCGGTCCTTATGACAGCGAGTTTCATCATAGCGCTTGATGATTTTTGCCACTGCACTTGAAGAAACTTTCAAAGTTCTTGACATTTTCCAAATTGACTGACCTTCATGTCTTAAAGTAAGGATGCTGTCATTTCTCTTTGCTTATTTGAGCTGTTCTTGCCATAATATAGACATGGTCTTACCTTGTCACAACACAACTGCTTGGCTCAAACGCATTAAGAATGAAATAAATTCCTCAAATTAACTTTTAACAAGGCACACCTGTTAATTGAATTGCATTCCAGGTGCCTACGTCATAAAGCTGGTTGAGGAAATGCCAAGAGTGTGCAAAGCTGTCATTAAGGCAAAGGGTGGCTATTTTGAAGAATTTCAAATATAAAATATATTTTGATTTGATTAACACTTTTTTGGTTACGACATGATTCCAAATGTGTTATTTCATAGTTTTGATGCCTTCACTATTATTCTACTATGTAGTGTTATGACCCTATTATAACAGGTTATGACTGTGAATTGTCTGTCCTATATCTGAGAGCTATAAGAAAGCTCAGATATAAGAAAGCCCCCCAAGAAAATACCTGTATACCTTTGATGTGGAAATGCCCTATTCACTTCCATTCCTTTTTGGGCCCGGTACCATGTTACCTTCAGACGAGTCCTGTGACACTTGTGACACACCATTTGGGAGCGGCAGACATTTCAGTGAGAAGACCGATTTTCGAGATGTCTCCTGGTCTGACAAACACCACTGTAGCTTTGTCACCTTCCACCACAGATGCAGAAGGCCCAAATCGGTGGATGCAGTGGATTTCGATGCAGCCCATGCAAAAAAAACAAACTATATCTAGCTTTAACAGATGGATTTTGATGGGTTTTCTTTTTTTTCATGCATTTTGCCTCGAGCGGAGCATGGGGGGGCTCAAGCTGAGAAATTACTTTTTTTTATGGCCAGCTCATGAGACCCCTTCATGATGTGAGGCCTAAGGCAATTGCCTCTTCTGCCTAATGGTAAGTTTGCCAGTGAGCACAGCAACACTGTCATTTGAAATATGTTATTCAGTTGAACCTTCGCTTTCTATTTATAAAATCAATGCAGTGTGTTGTTTTACAGTTATTCTGCACTGATTCCAATACAGACAAGCTGGTATCGCAGCTTAATCACACAACAAATATTAACAGGCAGTTAACCCACTGTTCCTAGGCCGTCATTGAAAATAAGAAATTGTTCTTAAATCTGACTAGCCTAATTAAATAAAGGTAAAATACAAATAAAAAGTTACAGCAGTTAATGTTAAGACAGTGTGCTGCTTACTTAGGATTTGAATTCACAACCTCTTGGTTGCTACCTGAAGTGCATGCTGCACCACCAAGTATGTGGTCTATCAGAAATGAGTATTCAACAATGGTATAAAGTATACTACCACACTCTCAAAAAACAAGGGCAGGATTAGGGTACACTACAGTTTGTAGGTATACTGGGACATTTTTCCACACAATATTTGAAATGTAAGGTACGATCATCACTGCACGTTGATAGGTGGGTGCAATGTATTGGTGGGACTCATTAGCATATTTGGGGGCTTGGTCAAATATGCAGTGTGTGTATTTGTGCCAACCGTCAGTGGAAGTGTTGCAGCAGTTTAAGTGTTTGATGGTTATTCCGATGCAAGTAGAGGACCTCCTTTGACACCGTCTGTTCTGTCAACTTTGTAAGAGAATCTGCCAGTATTGAGTTGCACTCTGAAGAGGTTATTGTGCATTTCCCAGTAGTTTAGCAGCAACTTGTTTGTTTGGATATATGTTTAGCAGCAACTTGTTTGTTTGGATATATGTTCTTGGTAACAAATAACCATATGGTGGCACTGCTGCTTAATGTCAAGTGTCCCTGAGCACTGCTTCTTTTTAGTTGGTGTTGTCAAATAATCACACAATTATTGACTTGATTCCAGGCAACTTTCTGCAGAAATGTATTCTTGCCAATAATTCTGTGGCCGATCTCTGTCACAGCCATAGACCTTGTGTCGAAGCAGAAAAAATCATGTTGCTGTCATCTAATGACAGCCTAGATGACAGCCTTTTCTTAAAGTATGGGTTGCGACCCGGACCTGTTAATAGGGGGTCGCAACGTGCCAGAGTAAATTTGATAATTATTTAATTAATTACTGGAATTGATTTGGCACATGCGCTCTCTGCTTAAGCAGCGGTCTCTGCTTAGTTTGGCATCTGCGCGAGCGTGAGAGGGACATGCCAGTGTGCCTCGCAGTTTACCGGATCTTTTTACTTCCGTTTTCTTGAAGATCACTCCGCGACACACACGCTGCAGCGCTTGTCCTTCAGCAGCAGATGATGCGCTGTCTGCCACTAACTTGACATTCCTACTTGCCATCACTCACCGCTGTCATCAAATGGACTCATGCTAGCCACAAGTTCTGACTGCGCTCAATTGTCATGAAACGCATATACAGCGATGAGTTTCTCTCTCTTTCATACAAACGTATAACGAGGAGCGCCCACAATGTGTTTTGTGTGTGGAAGTGCTTAGTAATGAGTCTCTCATTACGAATAAATTAATTAAACGACACGTCCTGACCAAACATCCACAGCATGATGGTAAACCCAGGGAGTTATTTCAGAACAGGGCAGAATGCTCCAGGAAACAGTGCTTCGACAGTGGAAAAGTAAGTCAGCTTGCAAGGCATCGTTGTCATTTTATAACAGGTGATGATAAGCAGAAGTAAGGGAGTACTAACTAACTCTCATAGTAGTAGATGTGAGTTTCTCTTTCAAACAATCCCCTGGCCTTGTACACAGCAAATAATAGCTAAAATTCGCCAAAGCAAGCTAGCTACTGATAGTGTAACCCGAGTAACAGTACAGATGAAGATGAAAATGATCAGGCCTACTGTACATCTTACTGTATAAATTATTGTTGAAAACTAGTCTAGGTTGGAACTGTTGCTATTAAAATACAATAATAATTGTTATTTTTAACTGGAATAAACTGATTGAAGCAAGATGTTTTTTTGAGGCAAACACTCACACAGTTCTGGGTTGTCCATCTACAGCAGGAAGCGGTCTCCTGCCTGACTGAGGAAGCAGTAGATGTTCTGGTCCAGTTTGGCACCACATACATATGCGAGTCAGGGTTCTCAACTCTGACATACTTAAAAAACAAGTACAGAAACCATTTCAAAGCTGAGCATAACCTCAGTGTTGTCATGTCAAAAACGGAGCCCAGAATAGACATGCTCTCATTAGGATTGAGTGTGTTTTCTGGTCTACATCTGTGATGTGATCGGTCAGAATAAAAAATATGTATTGTATTTTAACAGCAACAGTTCCAACAGTTCCAACCTAGACATATGTAAGTGTTTTAAATGCTGGAAAATAAACATTAATATATATTTATATGGATATTTTATTTAATTGTTATTTGTTTTTGTCTATATTGCATTTGTTTTAGGCATAATGAAATCTACCAATATTTATGTACAGTTGCATATTTTCCTAAGCTTGTGTACCAGGAAAACACAGAATTTCTCATTTAGCTCCCAGGCTGAAAAAGTTTAAGAACCACTGATCTAAGAGGTTGTAAGCTCAAATCCCATGGGGGTTGCATCCCAAGTGTGCTAACCAATGTTGAGGTCAATTCCATTTAAGTTCCAGTCAGTTCAGAAAGTGAACCCAATTGTATTTTACCGGTATAATAATTGAATTAGAATTGTAATTTCTGTTGTATATTTACAGACAAAATACAGTTCAGCTGTAGAAATACATTAAAACTTGCTTCCACTATTTTCACCGCAACTTAGTAGCCGGTAATTTACTTTAAAATGGTAATACATGTTTTTTTTTAACAGTTTGTGCCATAAGCACATCTAAAGTATCCTATTAGTTTAAATGCAATTGCAAGTGAGGTATGCCAAGTTAATTTGCAGGATGGGCCAAAAATAACGCAAGTCCATTGCGATTGACAGTAAATATATAGCAAAACACTAGTACACAGTATCCCATTAATGTAGAAATGTACCACAAAATGAACAGAAATGGCTAACAGTGTAGTTTCATCACATGTTGAACTAGATGATTTCACATGTGGACTATCACATAAATTTACACATGAAATGTGACGTTTCACGTGTGAATTCATGTGATTGTCCACATGTGAAATCAAGGGAAAACGTTTTTGGAACACCACGTGACATTTCACAGGTGAAAACATGTGATCACGTTTTCAACGGTGCAATTCCACGTGTTATTGCTGTTCAGCTAAAATAGGACCCGGCCTGGGATATGAATTTACAACCTGGATTTGACATCTTTCTGCTGTGCCACAAAGTCTGTAGATTTTCCCTAAACATTCATTACCTACTGTATAATACATCTCTGCATTTAGCAAAAGAGAGCCACTGCTATTTTTCTATTTCTTATTGTTTACTTAAGTTTATTTACTAAATACTTTCTTAACATGTATTTTTTTCTTAACTGCATTGTTGGTTAAGGGCTTGTAAGTAAGTGGAACGATGTGCGCTGAGAGTTGGGAAGCAAGTTCAGGGAGTGTTTCAATAAATAAACGCAACATAAAACAAGAAACATGAACAACGCATAGACTTAACACTGGAACAGAAACAATAATGCCTGGGGAAGGAACCAAAGGGAGTGACATATATAGGGAAGGTAATCAGGGATGTGATGGAGTCCAGGTGAGTCTGATGACGCGCAGGTGCGCATAACGATGGTGTGCACCATAACGAGCAGCCTGATGACCTAGAGGCCAGCGATGGAGCACACGTGACAGTAAGCATTTCACTGTAAGGTCTACACCTGTTGTATTCAGACATGTGACAAATAAAATGTGATTTGTTTTGATTTGAACTGTCATTTATGTTATGGGCTATTCGGACTATTCTCTCATCATTGATTTCATATACTTATTTCAGCAATATGAGGGTTTTCTGTATAGTTGTATAATGTTGGTGGGCATATTATTCTGTTTTCACATTAGTCCTAAGCCACTGAGATGAATATAATTGTTTTTCTTGAGTGTATTTTTTTTAACAAAGCTGAGATTTACTTTGAAGAATAAAGTGTATTAATACAGATAAAATCAGTTGCTGATACAGGCATGGTGTCATAGCAGGAAGATGGGAATGCTGTAAATGCAGAGGATGTGAGTTCAACTCTCAGGAAAGGACATGTTAAATAATAATTAATGAACAAATAGCCATGCACAATGTAGTCAAAGTATGTCAAATATGTCAGCTGAAAACCCTGTGTATTCTAATGATTAACTTTTGTCCTCAGGGCATCGCCTATGAAATATCGTGAAAATTTGAATCCAAATGTGAAACCTTATATTTTCACACGTAAAAATCCACATTATCACAATTGAAGTGTTCCAAAAACACATAGATTCACATGTGCAAAACAAGAGGAAATGTTATGTGAAATCTTCTGGAAATGAAAACATTTGATTTTCCACATGTGAAATCATGTTGTTTTTCCATAAGGGGCACTCTGGGCTATAACATGTAAAGTTCCTATATGCACACACTGATGTCTTCAATTAAATTAAACATCAAATGAATAACTGCATGTTTATCAGTTTGACCAATTCAATTTGTCATATTGTCTTTCTATAAATATTGATAGTGGATTATGTGTGCGTAGGGAATAGAGGGGCAATGCTGCAACGCAGACACATTACAGATTGGATTCATCCTTTTTTAATATGGAAAGGCCATGCAAACTAAAGTTTCGTTAGCCTACATAATAACTGGGAACCAGCAGTACAGCTCTGTTAGCGTGAGTCTGTTTCAGTGGCTTGCTTCGGGTGACAGCGGGAGATGTCCGGGCATACTGTATGTTGAAAGCAGTGGAGGCTGGTGACTTGGTATAGACGAGGAACGCACAGAGATGACAAAGTGTATTTCAAAAATCATCAAAGACTAATTATTTTAACCTAAAGCATTTAATAAAGACATTTAAGGTACAATATTATGGGGAATGGGAATGAGAGGGCTACTTACACCATGTTGGAAAGGGATCACAGCAGTGATTGAATGAGGCATGAGTTGAGGTGTTCAGAGGCTTGACCAGTGCAGTACAGGATTTGACTGGTAAGACAAAAAACTACAAGACAACACAGTACACAGTTTGACAAAAGAGCTAAGAATAAGTTAGTCCAAGCAAGGAGGAAAATCATTGATGTGTAATAATGTGAGTGTAAGTAATTGACTCTACATACAGTAATGAGAGAAAATTGATAGGGGGTACTCAGTGCTCGGAGGGGAAACATTCAATGTGCCAGTGGATGAGCAGGCACATGAGATGTGGCTTCAGTTTATGTCAGGAGAAAGTTGACAATTGTAGTGGAGTCGAGTAATCATCACCTCTTAATCAGGGAACAGGAGGGGACTTCCCTGTAAATACAAATAGCAGATATATTCCATTACATTGTAGGTTTGGACAACAAGTTTCTCTATGAACTTCAACTAAGACACCTCAAAATTCACGAGGTCAAACACAGACTGCGCATCTTGTCCACTTGACACATTAAAGTAGCCCTGTCACGCTCGTCGATGGAAGGATCGGACCACGCTTCCACATGTTTCATAAATATGAAACTCACCAAAAACAATCTAGACCATGACGTTCTGGGCTGCTCAGGCAACTACACAAAAACAAGATCCCACAAACAACAGGTGGGAAAAGGCTGCCTAAATATGATCTCCAATCAGAGACAACGATAGACAGCTTCCTCTGATTGGGAACCATACCAGGCCAACAAAGAAATAGAAAACATAGATTGCCCACCCTAGTCACACCCTGACCTAACCAAATAGAGAATTAAAAGGATCTCTAAGGTCAGGGCGTGACAAGCCCAAGAAAAATTCCTGACTAAAGCCCTGATCTAATGATCTAGATTTCTAATGTTTAGGTGTAGCCTAGGCTGCTGCAACATTTATGTCATAAGTTTTTGCTTGTGTCTTATGTGTTATCATCTTTGCTAAATAAATACCGGAGGAAAGTGGAAAGCCTTAGCGCACGCTAAAAAATGCGCAGCGTCAACCTCTCTCTTTAATATAACTTTTCACGGATGAGGCGATGGAAGTTATCTGATAATTCGGAATTGTTTATAACATCCCAGAAGAGACAGTTGAAGGTTCCATATGTTCAGCAAGTAAAGCATCACAACATGCAATTACCTCTACAAGCTCCTTGTACTTGCCCTTGTTAATGGAACTTTCCCTCTAGTCTTGTCCTCCTAAAAGCAAATTCTTACATGCCCTGCTTTTGTTTTTTCATTTAGCTGAACGATCGTTGTTCTTCAGGTCACTGCACCCACCTTTCGAGCAAGGCTCAGACGTTACAAAAAGCAGGTAAGGCCAGCAATAGCCTGATGAAAGGCTCCCTGTTAACCAGCTACACTTTTGATTCAAGTTTGTATTGAACGCCCTCACATTTTCATAAAGCTGGTCGACCCTCGCTTTTAATTCGCACCTTTTCCATGTATCCCAGAGAATGAAAGAGGTTCTTCAACAAAAAAGTCCACAACATTTTCGGCAGCGTTAGCCATTCTGGCATACAAAACTGCACACTTGTGCAGGTAGCTAGCTAGCTACTGAAGTTAGCGAAGCATAATTAAATAAATTGCACTAACTGAACACAAAAATAAAGTTCTAAAACGAAGAAAACTATTTATAACATACCTCCTCCATCTCCTGTAATTTGAAAAAACAATTTAATAAATTTAATAATAGAACCCCCATAATGATCTGTTGGAAAATGGGAAGATTGTTCCTTCTCACTAACTCACTAGGTTCATTCTCTGATCCTAATTCTATGATTGGATGGACAACATGTCAGTTCATACTGCAAAAGCTTTGATTGGTTGGAGGACGTCCTCTGGAAGTGGTCAGAATTACCATGTATGTCTATGGAAGGGGGTGAGGCCTACGAGCCTCCTAGGTTTTGTATTGAAGTCAAGGTAGCCAGAAGAGGACAGAAGCTAACACCAGGGTTCTACCCCAGACAGTGCTGTTGAAGTTACTGTAGACCTTCATTGCAAAAAGATGTATTTTAATACAATTTTTATTTTTTATGCTCTGAGGAGCACCATAACCCTTACCTAACCCTAACCCAGCTAGCAATGAGGAATTGGCCCAGAAGCGCCCCACTTCAAAATGAATGACTGCCCAGAATCGGCCCAAGTACATTGTACATTTCTCAGCTACTTACCAGAATCCCCCCAGAAGCGGCCCGATGCAAATTTAAATAAATGTATACAAAATGACCTGATTTAGTCATTTTAAATATTACTATTATACATTTTATACATACAAATTATACCCATCCACAAAAAAACTAACATTTTGTCTTGGAGGAAACAGTATACACTTGGTGACCGTGTCAGCGGCATGCGCCTAGCCCGACACAGGAGTTGCTACAGTGCGATGGGACAAGGACTTCCCGGCCGGCCACACCCTCCCCTAACTCTCCCGGTCAGCTAAACCCTCCCCTAACTCTGACAACGCTGAGCCAATTGTGCGTCGCCGCATGGGTCTTCCGGCCGGCACGGGTCTCGAACCAGCCTCTGTTGAAACGCAGTTTTCACTGTGACGCAGTGTCTTAGACCGCTGCGCTCCTCGGGAAGTTTCATCCACAAAGTTTTTAATGCTTATCAATTGCCTTGCACAAAGTATGAAAATACTAAAATACTACACAGGACGCCTAAAGAATTTCATTTAAATGTTAATTGTATTTTTTGATCACAGAAACAATGAGAAAATATGGAAAAAAATAAACAATTAAATGTTAATTATATAAAGCAGCCCATGTAATCATCTGCCAGAGAGTAGCCCCAATCTGCCCGAGCCCCAGGTAATACATTTGGGCCAGATAACTCACACCGGAATCGGTCCAAGCTCAATCCCCGCATCCTAGCAATAAGTAATACTGCAGTAGGTGGCCCAGACTCGGGCCACATGACATCGGCCGAGTCTGACTCTCAACCGAGTGCCCCTACTCTCAGCCGGAATCGGCCGAGATCCACTGTGCTGGTTGGGACCCTTTTAACCCTCCGGTTGTGTTAGTTTCATGTTAATTAATTCTGTGTTCTCGGTCCAAAATGACCACCCCATCATAATACATACGAATTTTATCACCTAATGTTGTGTTATATATTTTTATTAACTTAAGTTAAATAGAAGTTTTGAACTTCTATTAGCTATTTATGGCCTGTAGGCCTCATTGACCTGAGCTCATACAACTTGTTTTTGAGTAAAAAAAAGCATTATGTATGGATTATTTTTACTATAACAAATACTAAGATTAAACATATTGTGCTATTTATCACAGACTACTTCACTGTCAGTTTCCTGGCCTCTCTCTTCCTCACCAGTGTCATGATCAAAGATCTGATCAAGAGCCTCACATACAGTATATCGTTTGGTCATTGTGCTGCCAATGTCACGGACGTAGGAAGAACCGGACCAAGGTGCAGCGTGTTTAGCGTACATTTTCTTTGGAAAAATGACGCCGAACATTGCAATAAACACTACAAAAACAAACCGTGAAGCTAAAGGCTATGTGCACTAAACAAAGTCAACTTCCCACAAAGACAGGTGGAAAAAAGGGCTACCTAAGTATGGTTCTCAAGCAGAGACAACGATAGACATCTGTCCCTGATTGAGAACCCTACCCGCCCAAAACATAGAAATACAAATAATAGAATATAGAATACCCACCCCAACTCACACCCTGACCAAACCAAAATAGAGACATAAACAGGATCTCTAAGGCCAGGGTGCGACAGTACCCCCCCCAAAGGTGCGGACTCAGGCCACAAAACCTAAACCTATAGGGGAGGGTCTGGGTGGGCATCTATCCACTCTGGCGGCTCAGGTGCGGGACGCAGACCCCGCTCCACCACTGGCTCACCTCACTTTGGTGGCACCTCTGGTGCGGGGACCCTCGTCGCCGACCCCGGACTGGGCCCCCTCATTGTGGGCCCCGGACTGGGTTGCCCCCGTTGCGGGCCCCGGACTGGGCGCCCTCGCTGCGGGTCCCGGGCTGGAGGCCGTCTCTGGGGGCTCCGGGCTGGAGACTGTCTCTGGATGCTCCGGACTGGAGGCCGTTGCTGGAGACTCCGGACTGGAGGCCATCGCTGGAAGCTCCGGACTGGAGGCCTTCGTTGGAGGCTTTATGCCATGACTCCTCACTGGAGGCTTCATGCCATGGATCATCACTGGAGGCTTCGTGCCATGGATCATCACTGGAGGCTTCGTGCCATGGATCATCACTGGAGGCTTTGTGCCATGGATCATCACTGGAGGCTTATTGCAATGGATCATCACTGGAGTGGAGAGACAAACAGGAGGCCTGGCTCTGGGAGCAGGCACAGGACTCACCAGGCTGGGGAGACATACAGGAGGCTTTTTCCTTGGCCGAGGCACCTGATACACTGGGCCGTGGAGGCGCACTGTCGGTCTCGAGCGCAGAGCTAGCACAACCCGTTCTGGCTGGATGCCCACTTCCACCCGGTAAATGCTGGACGCTGGCACAGAGCACACCGGCCTGTGAATGCTCAACCGAAACACTGTGCGCATCACCCCATAGCACGGTGCCTGACCAGTCACATGCTCGCCACGGTAAGCACGGGAAGTTGGCTCAGGTCTGAATCCTGACTCTGCCACACTCCCCGTGTCCCCCCCCCCAAATGTTTTTGGAGTGGCCTCCCGGTCTTTAGTGCCAGCCGTGACCCTGTGTAAACCTGAGCCCTATTTCTCGCTGCCTCCGCCTTCCTCTCTGCTTCCAGCTGCTCCCACGGCAGGCGATCTTTCCCGCCAGGATCTCCTCCCGTGTCCAGGATCCTTTGCCATTTAGGATGTCCTCCCATGTCCAGTCCTCCTGAACACGCTGCTCCTCCTTACCACGCCTCTTGGTCCGTTTGTGGTGGGAAGTTCTGTCACGGCGTTGGAAGAACTGGACCAAGGTGCAGCGTGGTCAGCGTACATTTTCTCTTTATTTGGAAAAATGACACCGAACAAAACAATAAACACTACAAAAACAAACCGTGAAGCTAACGGCTATGTGCCCTAAACAAAGTCAACTTCCCACAAAGACAGGTGGAAGAAAGGGCTACCTAAGTATGGTTCTCAAGCAGAGACAACGATAGACAGCTGTCCCTGATTGAGAACCCTACCCGGCCAAAACATAGAAATACAAATAATAGAATATAGAATACCCACCCCAACTCAAACCCTGACCAAACCAAAATAGAGACATAAACAGGATCTCTAAGGTCAGGGCGTGACAGCCACAGAATGAATTGTGAGCAAGACCTCCAAAAAGCTTTATATACCAGAGCTGCAAGAAAAGTTCTATATATTATTGAAACAATGTTGCGATTGTTTGTGAGAATGCCAACAGGTGAAAGGTTCCTGTGGGGGTTGACATGGAAGCCAAGAAGGGGAGTGAGGTGTGTGTGTGTTTTCTCAAACACACATGCATGTGTGGGTCTGGGAGAGGAAGTGTGTCCATCTGATGAATGGGCATGTGCCTGAACTCAATTTTATACACTAATTGTAGTCTCACCAGTTCATTTTTATTGACTGGTTAAAAGTAACACCACAGGTGTACAAAAGTTAAATAAAACACCCAAAATATTTTGCGTGTTCAGATGCCCTGCGTGGACAAAGTAATGGAACCTTATGACAATCAGATTAAATGAACCTACATCTGTCAGAGAGAAAACGTGTAAATTGGTCCAATTCGACCGGAACACAACAGGAGAGTTAAATGACAACGTCAATGGGGTAGGGACGTCCCAAGGATACCAAATAGCACCGATCGGGAAGAATTGCACTGAAATCCAGATAATATGCGTTTCAGGGGCTGGAGCAGAGTGAGAGCTGAGTGGGCGACGACAAAACACTTAACAAAAAGCTGCGCGCCATCTGCTGTTGATGTTGCTGCTTCTCCGCGCCGCGGCAGGGACCGGAGGTACCCCAGGGACCCTGGTGCCTCTTACCCCCCTGCGGATCTGAGAGCCAGGTCCCAGCGTGGAGCCCAGGTCCCCCCAGAGACTGGCCCTTATCATCTCAACTTGAGAGGAAGGAGGAATCACAGAGAGAATACTAATGGGCCTGCCGTTGCACAGCGCAGCGCAACTTTGAACTGTGAAAATTTGGAAACAAGTGATGCATAATAGGGCGGCTCTTTTCTTCTTCTACACGTGCACTTTTCACTTAACTGTACTGCACAACGAGAATCTTAAAGTGGGCATAATCTATCCCTATAAATAGTGTTTGTATGTTTTGCCCACACATTCCGCAACCTCAGTATCTCCACTCAAAAACTAATCAGACCAAGATTAGTTGTAGCAATCCCTCTCTGCGCCCCCGTACATTGGAGGCTGTGTTATTATTAGGTTACATACCTATTCCCGGGTTTTATCAAGCATGTTAAAAATGACAGCTGTGTAGACCCGGAGCACCCTGCCTGCGTGTTCGCTGCGACGATGACCAACGGTGACTGGGGGCACTGGGCATCAAAACAGCTGTGCAGTTGCTAACCAATGACAATCGGAAGAATCCTCTCGGAGTATAGATTCCCAAGCGGCCGTATTCAAACACAACCTACACATTATCAAACCATCGCAGTTGCAATGCAATGCCTGTCTGAACGCTTGGTTTCCCGTGAGCGAGGAGATGCGTACAAAGCCGTGTGCCTGTAGGTCAACTTAACGAGGCTTTTGGAGTAACTTGTGGAATTTTAGACTTGCACGCATAACGATGCCTTATCTGACTAAATCGCTATTTTTATTCTTCTGTCTGGTGGTTACCGGGGAATGCCGTAATCACGGACACCGAGTACGGAGATGGACGGGTACCGTGGAGACGGCAAAGCATGGCACAGAGACAGCAAATCATGGCACGTAAGTTTGTACTCGATACTGCTCACCCAGGGGTGGTTCTGTGGTGTGCAGTGGTTCAAGATCCGTTGTCTTCTTCTTCATCATTGAAATTCACAAAACTTGATATGCAAAATTGGACATGGAAAAACGATCTAATAACTAATTATAAAGGACAGAGGGGCGGTGAAAATCCAACAAGACCCAGACAGACAGTGGTACAAGACACGCAACCTGGTCTCAGAGCATTTCGTATTATTCTGTATGTAAATCTGTGACTCTCCATTTAGTATGAAATGTTAAGTTTGGTGTGGTTACATAAGACAATGGTTACTTGGGGCAAAAACTATAATGCGAATGTCTAGCTACACAAAGGTTGTGAGTTCAAATCTTGTCATGGACAACTATAGCATTTTAGCTTAATTAGCACCTTTTCAACTACTTGCTACTTTGCAACTACTTAGGATGTTAGATAACCTTTCTCCTAATCCTAACCTTAACCCTTTTAGCTAACTCTTCCCCCAACACTAACCTTAACCCATCATAAGTTTAGCAAATTAGTAACATACAATACGCTTTGCAATTCCGTAACATATTGTAGGTTTGTAAATTCGTAACAAAACACGTATTGCTAATTATTAACATATAATACAAATTGTAATTCATAACATATCATACAAAATGGGTGGTGGACATCCACAAATGATTACATTCTATACAAAACATAACATATCATACTAAATGGAGTGTCTCTGATTTACATACAGGATAATGTGAAATGCTATGAGAAAAGGTTGCAACACTAGACAGCCTGTGAAGACCCTAGGTATAGCCTACTTGTTGTGCCCACTCATCAATTACAGTTTAGGGTCTGGCTGCCAAGTGCCTTGAGTAAGATCAGCATGACCACGTGTCTCAAAGCCATCTGTCAAAGCCATCAGGGAGGGAAGCACAGTTATCTGGATGTCACCCAGTAGGGGTTGAGAACTGCAGCTACTGTTTTCATTTAATAAGGCAAAGCAACATGAATTTCCATTCCACTTTGATTGTGCTTTATGTTATAGCGAACGTCAGGGCATGAACGTGAACACGGGTCACTGGTGTAAAAGGCAAACACCCTATGCATTGCGCAAATAGGGTCAGCCCACTTAGCGGCAATTGTAAATTGGCTCATATAGCGAGGAAAGCACGTCCCTGTGCTTTGACTACTCAGATGATGGCCTCACCGTCCTCCATCCCACTTCGGACGCCAATGTAGCGAACTGGGCGGTAACTGGCTTGAAAGGCAAGCACCCTACACATCGCGCCAATAGGGTTAACCCACTCGCTACAATATGAATAGGCTCAGAGAGACCAAAGTGAGATATTCTCCACTCATTTAGAGTTTTATTTGATCTCATTCTAGATGTGCTTGTGTCAAGTTAGAAATGAATTATTCCACCAGACAGTTGTTGTGACTTATTATGGTGTTGTCTTGTGTTGTCTTAAACCAGCTCCTTGACAAAGAAGCCTCCGGATGTGACCAAAAATCGCAAGCTGAAGACAGAGCAGCTTCTGAAAGTAGATGATCATGATTTCACCATGAGGCCAGCATTCGGAGGTAGGGGGAATCACACACACACACACACACACACACACACACACACACACACACACACACACACACACACACTGGCCGAAGAATCCACTGGCCGAAGAATCCAGATATGCTCCTATTGGATGGTTTTAAGGGGACCCCATTTATCTGTAAGATGTCATGTGAAACACCTTAAACATCTTTCACAGACTGCATGAATTTCCCATTCATGGTATTTACCTACCTTAGTTGAATGCATGGACTGTAAGTCGCTCTGGATGAGAGTGTCTGCTAAATGTAAAATGGTAATGCTTTAGTGCTAGTTGACTTCACTCAGTTACTGAGTTCAATGGTTTAGCTGTAAGCCCATTCACAGTCCTGTAACAACTGCAGTCCAACATGACAGGTCAATTAAACACATTAGGTAAAGTGAGAGAACATGATCTCAACTTTTATCCTCTCAAATTACACACCTTCTCCTGCTTGTTAGAAAAGCAAAGAACAAAGTGAGGCTCTTACATCCTGTAAACTATAAATACTTTTGGATAGATACAGTACCTGTGTGTTGGTTAAACAATTAGATTTGCTGAGTTTTAAGCATTTCATATACTTAAAATTATTAGAACATTATTAAGTCAATGATGCCATAATGGGTGGACTGATTCTGATTCTATGCCCATTCTACTGTATTCTAATTCGATGGTTGTAAACCTCTGTTTCGGTACCTCCAAATAACCACATGTCTTACACCCAGCTACCACACTCTAAAGCATCTGAAGAGGATTTTTAAAAGCCGTCTACTTAGTTTTCAGTTACATACTGTACTCTAGCTTGTTATAGCCTACTAACCTGACTCACCATGTTCTTTGTGCAGCAGCATATTGAGAACAATTCATGAGATGTTTCATGGATTTCCTATGAGTGAACCTAGAGATCATTTCTTAGTGCTTTGAGTAGCAACGCGCAAGGATCTGTCTTTTTCAGCCACAGTGCAGATAGGGTACGGTTAGGTTTTGCAACCACCTAAACCCATGCTCTGTCTACCCTACCTGCACTGTGGCTGAAAAAGACAGATCCATGGGCGTTGCTACTCAAAGCACGAAGAAATTGTCTCTGGTGAGTCAGCCCTGTTCCACTTCTTCTTTTTCTTCTTCGATATAATGGCGGTCCGCAAGCAAATATTATAGGTGCATACTGTATTAGCTGTGTATCAGCCTACTATTCTGTAGTATGAATTCATTACACTTTGTGAAAAAAATGGCCCTACCAACTAACTCTACACCCATTAAAACCTCACCACTATTCCACTACTTTGGCCCTATCTGACCCTACACCAGGCCATCAGCCTGGGAGGACAAGACATTATCATTCAAAACATCTTGTAACTGTGCTGCAGTAAAATCTCATACACCCAAGTACTTCTATGCAGCTGCTACCTTAACATCAATCCTCTGTGATTTACATTCAATACCTGCGGTACAATTATCAACCATGGTCATGAACGCCAAAAAAACAACCTTACTGAAGCACATGTTATTCCTATTACTCTCTATTGGCCTCAGCCTATTCACAGGGATCCTTTTAGGATTCCTCACCCTGGAGCCATCTTCCTCTACTACTCTCTTTACTGCCTCAATATAAGACACCTTCTGCACTACTCTGATCCTGGCAACCTCAACATGCCTTTCTCTCAGCAGACACCTCTAATCTCCAGCACCATAGGTACCCCTACAGTTGACACACAACTTTTCCCACTGATACTACACATTCCTTTGTCTCATGTCCTTCTGCACACTTCTCACATCTAGACATCTCCCTCCTACACACTGCTGCCACATGACCATAAGCTTGACACCTAAAACACTGTAATGGATTCGGGACAAAAGCTCTAACAGGATAAGTGACACATTCTAAATGGATTTTATCTGGTAAAGACACTGCATCAAAACTCAGTTGTACAGAAAGTGTCTTCTCTGTTTCACCACGCTCTCCACCAGGTCTGCATCACACCAAATGGTGGGTGTAACAGACACCGGGAATCTTCAACTTCAGTTGATCCTCCTCAACACTTAACGCCACTCCAGTTATCACTCCTTTTAACGGCGCTCTGCTCCAGAGAAGAAAGTGTGGGATGTTATGGGATGCATTTTATCCATTGTTTTTGATGGCAGGCCACTCTGGTAGGCCCACAATATGATGAAACAGCCACAGTAGCCTACTTGGCCACTGTTAAAACTGTAATTTAAAGTGGGTACAGACTCAGTGTTCACAGTAAACTGGAGGTTGCACAGGATTTTCACAACGTTCAAGTTGGCACTCAGCAGAGCTGACATTTGCTCAATGCCGAAAATAATTGGAGGGAACATTGCTCCTGAACCCAGATCCTCTCAAGCTCTGTCAGGCTGGGTGGGGAGTGTCGCTGTACAGCTATTTTCAGGTCTCTCCAGAGATGTTCAATTGGGTTCAAGTCCGGGCTCTGGCTGGGCCACTCAAGGACATTCAGAGACTTGTCCCGAAGCCACTCCTGTGTTGTCTTAGCTGTGTGTTTAGGGTTGTTGTCCTGTTGGAAGGTGAACCTTCGCCCCAGTCTGAGATCCTGAGCGCGCTGGAGTAGGTTTTCATCAAGGATCTCTCTGAACTTTGCTCTGTTCATCTATCCCCCTGATAAGTCTCCCAGTCCCTGCCACTGAAGAACATCCCTACAGCATGATACTGCTACCACCATGCTTCACTGTAGGGATGGTGCCAGGTTTCCTCCAGACGTGATGCTTGGCAATCAGGCCAAAGAGTTCAATCTTGGTATTATCAGACCAGAGAATCTTGTTTCTCATGGTTCGCGAGTCATTTAGGTGCCTTTTGGCAAACTCCAAGTGGGCTGTCGTGCCTTTTATTTAGGAGTGGCTTCCGATTGGCCACTCTACCATAAAGGCCTGATTGGTGGAGTGCTGCAGGTTGTCCTTCTGGAAGGTTCTCCCAAAACTCTGGAGCTCTGTCAGGGTGACCATCGATTTCTTTGTCACCTCCCTGACCAAGGCACTTCTCCCATGATTGCTCAGTTTGGCCAGGCGGCCAGCTCTAGGAAAAGTCTTGGTTCCAAACTTCTTTCATATAAAAATGATGGAGGCCACTGTGTTCTTGGGGACCTTCAATGCTGCAGACTTTTTTTGGTACCCTTCCCCAGATCTGTGCCTCGACAAAATCCTACAGACAATTCCTTTGACATCATGGCTTGGTTTTTGCTCTGACATGCACTGTCAACTGTGGGACCTTATATAGACAGGTGTGTGCCTTTCCAATCAATGTAATTTACCACAGGTGGACTCCAATTAAGTTGTAGAAACATCTTAAGAATGATCAATGGAAACAGAATGCACCTGAGCTCAATTTCCAGTCTCATAGCAAAGGCTCTGAATTCATATTCATAAGGTATTTCTGTTTTTATTTTTTATAAATTTGCAAAAAAAAAATATTTAAAAAAATGTTTTTGTTTTGTCATTATGGGGCATTGTGTTTAGATTGATTAAGATGTTTTATATATATACATATACATTTTAGAATAAGGCTGTAACATAACAAAATGTGGAAACATGGAAATGTGTCTGAATATTTTCTGAATGTTATACCTTTCTTTATTTTAACACAAAATATTGTTTAAATGCCTGATACAATAAGAGAGAGTGCATTATAAGAAAATAAAGTGCATTTTGACAATAAACTGAATACCTGAATTACAACCAAAATTCCTGAACTCTATGTCCGTGCCAGTGAAATGTTTAATGTGCAAGAATTCAGTCAATATCTGATGGATTATACCATTCCAAAAGTTGGAGTATCTTCGTCCGTTCAACTGTTGCATTTATTACAATTGTTTAAAAATATGACCGTTGCTACTTTTAATGTGTGAAATCTAAGCAGACTTGTATTATTGGATGAGTTCAGATGAGACTTGCTCAGGGCTAGTCTTTGTGTTGACGTACATAAAAGTTTGCTTCGTTTGTTGCAACCGAGAAATCTACCAACTTAAACTTTAGGATTGTTTTCTTCGTGACAAAGGTAGCTTTTTTTTTTAACAATGTTTGGAGATGCTGCATTTGAAAATGAGAAAAAATATGGAAGAGAGAGAAAGAGCATGAACAAGTTTTCTTTTCTTTTGATGTTTTCATCTCAACTTGTTTCTTGTTTGGAGCTGATCTGATGAAAGTAGGGGGGCTTGTACTGCAGGGGAACGAAGGGGAACATTGATCAGCAGGGGGTCACACACACATACACATGCTGTACACACACACACACACACACACACACACACACACACACACACACACACACACACACACACACACACACACACACACACACACACACACACACACACACACACACACACACACACACACACACACACTCTCACACACACACACACCATTCAGCAGGGCATCACAGTGTCATGCAGAGCTGGAAATAGCCTGAGTACAATCATCCCCAACAGAGGGGACATGGATCTAATCACACTACAATGGAAACTGACTAACTCAGGCTCATACAGTTACAGTCTCCTCTCCTGTCCTTGAAGAGAAACATGTATGTGGAGTTACACAGGACTCGTACAGATGAACTAGTGGTGTGTCACTTTCTGTATGCAAATGGCACAGTAAAGGAGCTTTCCTTGGACAGGCTTGGCTTATTTTAGTCCCTCCATGCATTTTCAAAGTCTGTGCTTTGTGGGAAGTTTAAAGTGAATGTATGCATGTCGGAACACTGACTTGTAGGCTGCATGCTGTTTGTAGACTTATATTATGCATTTGCTTTGCCCTCTCCTAACACATTTTTTTTCACTATTAAATTGTTTTCCACCACTTCTAGCTACATCTAGTTTCCCATACAGGAACCGAGCAAGCCCGACCCTGCTTAGCTTCAGAGGCAAACCAGTAGTAGTATGCAGGGTGCGATGTGGCTGGAATGAAAGTGCCAAGAATTGCAGCTGGATAAAAGGCAGCAAAAGCAAAAGCCATTGTCACGCGCTGACCTTAGAGATCCTGTTTATGTTTCTATTTTGGTTTAGTCAGGGTGTGAGTTCTGGTGGGTATTCTATATTCTATTATTTGTATTTCTATGTTTTGGCCGGGTAGGGTTCTCAATCAGGGACAGCTGTCTATTGTTGTCTCTGATTGAGAACCATACTTAGGTAGCCCTTTTTTCCATCTGTCTTTGTGGGAAGTTGACTTTGTTTAGGGCACATAGCATGTAGCTTCACGGTTTGTTTTTGTAGTGTTTATTGTTTTGTTCGGCGTCATTTTCCAAATAAAGAGAAAATGTACGCTCACCACGCTGCACCTTGGTCCTCTTCTTTTAATGTCCATGACAGCCATGGACAGCCAACCGAATATAGGGAAAATTGCAGGAAAAAGGGGTCCGTTTTATTTAATCGTGTTATTGTTTTACGTGCTCTTAACCAAATGTGTTTTTTTTGTTGTTTTTTTGCGTTGTTTGTAACTTAAAAAAAAAAAACGTATTCTGTACATAATATTGCTGCTACCATCTCTTATGACCAAAAATAACTTCTGGACATCAGAAGTGGCAGAAGCTTTTTTTTCCTTTAACGAGTCCAACGTGCCTGACGTGAAGGACATACTGCTTTCCCGGGAACAGGCTCAAATCCCTGCAATTTGCGTGAAGATGGAGAAAAAGAGGATGGAGGTCAGGCTGCCTTCTGAGAATTCGTAGGCGATCGAACAAACCCCCACTGCCTTCCGTTTTACTAGCTAACAAGCAGTCATTGAAAAATAAAATTGACGACCTACGAGGAAGATTAAACTACCAACGGGACATTACAAACTGTAATATCTTGTGCTTCACAGAGTCGTGGCTGAACAACAACATTATCAACATACAGCTGGCTGGTTATACGCTGTATCGGCAGGATAGAACAGCGGCGTCTGGTAAGACAAGGGGGGGTGGACAATGCATATTTGTAAACAACAGCTGGTGCACAATATCTAAGGAAGTATCACATGATAAGCTGTAAACCACACTATCTACCTAAAGAGTTAATCTGTATTTTTTGTAGCTGTCTACATACCACCACAGACCGATGCTGGCACTAAGACTGCACTCAATGAGATGATTCCGCCATAAGCAAACAGGAAAACGCTCATCCAGAGGCGGCGCTCCTAGTAGCCGGGGACTATAATGCAGGGAAACTTAAATCCGTTTTACCAAATTTCTATCAGCATGTTAAATGTGCAACCAGAGGGAAAATAACTCTAGACCACCTTTACACACACAGAGACACGTACAAAGCTCTCCCTCACCCTCCATTTGGCAAATCTGACCATAATTCTATCTTCCTGATTCCTGCTTACAAGCTAAAATTAAAGTAGGAAGCAACAGTGACTCGGTCAACAAAAAAGTGTTCAGATGACGCAGATGCTAAGCTACAGGACTGTTTTTCTAGCACAGACTGGAATATGTTCCGGGATTCTTCCAATGGCATTGAGGAATACACCACATCAGTCACTAGCTTTATCAATAAGTGCATTGAGGACGTCGTCCCCACAGTGACTGTACGTACATACCCCAACCAGAAGCCATGGATTAAGGCAACATCTGCACAGAGCTAAAGGCTAGAGCTGCCGCTTTCAAGGAGCGGGACTCTAAACCGGAAACTTATAAGAAATCCCGCTATGCCCTCAGACGAACCATCAAACATGCAAAGCATCAATACAGGACTAAGATCGAATCGTACTACGGCTCCGACGCTCGTCGGATGTGCCAGGGCTTGCAAACCATTACAGACTAGAAAGGGAAGCACAGCCGAGAGCTGCCCGGTGACAAGAGCCTACCAGACAAGCTAAACTACTTCTATACTCGCTTCGAGGCAAATAACACTGAAACATGCATGAGAGCACCAGCTGTTCCGGACAACTGTGTGACCACATTCTCTGCTACTGATGTGAGTAAGACCTTTAAACAGGTCAACATTCACAAGACAGATTACCAGGACGTGTTCTACGAGCATGCGCTGACTAACTGGGAAGTGTCTTCACTGACTTTTTCAACCTCTCACATGTCCGAGTCTGTAATACCAACATGTTTTAAGCACACCACCATAGTCCCTGTGCCCAAGAACACTAAGGTAACCTCCCTAAATGACTACCGACCCGTAGCACTCACGTCTGTAGCCATGAAGTGCTTTGAAAGGTTGGTCATGGCTCACATCAACACCATTATCCCAGAAACCCTAGACCCACTCCAATTTGCATACCGCCCTAATAGATCCACAGATGATGCAATCTCTATTGCACTTCACACTGCCCTTTCCCACCTGGATAAAAGGAACACCTATGTGAGAATGCTGTTCATTGACTACAGCTCAGCATTCAACACCATAGTGCCCTCAAAGCTCATCACTAAGCTAAGGACCCTGGGACTAAACACCTCCCTCTGCAACTGGATTCTGGACTTCCTGACAGGCCGTCCCCAGGTGGTAAGGGTAGGTAACAACACATCCACCACGCTGATCCTCAACACAGAGGCTCCTTAGGGGTGCATGCTCAGTCCCCTCCTGTACTCCCTGTTCATTCATGACTGCACGACCAGGCACGACTCCAATACAATCATTAAGTTTGCCGATGACACTACAGTGGTAGGCCTGATCACCGACAACGACGAGACAGCCTATAGGGAGGAGATCAGAGACCTGGCCGTGTGGTGCCAGGACAACAACCTCTCCCTCAACGTGATCATGACAAAGGAGATGATAGTGGACTACAGGAAAAGGAGGACCGACCACGTCCCCATTCTCATAGACGGGGCTGTAGTAGAGCAGGTTGAGCGCTTCAAGTTCCTTGGTGTCCACATCATCAGAGGAAGGCCCTAAAAATTGTCAAAGAATCCAGCTGCACAAGTCATAGACTGTTTTCTCTGCTACCGCACGGCAAGCGGTACTGGAGTGCCAAGTTTAGGTCCAAGAGGCTTCTATAAACAGCTTCTACCCCAAGCCATAAAACTCCTGAACATCTAATCAAATGGCTACCCAGACTATTTGCATTGCCCCCCCGCTTTTACTTAGCTGCTACTCTCTGTTATTATCTATGCATAGTCACTTTAATAACTCTACCTACATGTACATATTACCTCATTTACCGTGACCAAACTGTTCCCCCGCACATTGACTCTGTACCTGTACCTCCTGTATATAGTCTCGCTATTGTTATTTTACTGATACTCTTTAATTACCTTTTCCTTTTATTTCTTATTCTTATTCATATTTTTTAAACTGCATTGTTGGTTAGGGGCTTGTAAAGTAAGCATTTCACTGTATAGTCTACACCTGTTGTGTTCGGTGCATGTAACTAATACAATTTGATTTGCTGCTACTGTGTACACAGATACATTACTCCTCTATGGCTGGAATATGGCTCAGCTATGACATTCATCTGCCAACTCGGAAATGTCTCGAACAGCAGTGGTCGCTAACATAATGCTGAACCACCCAAGTCGTATGCTATCCTGCATATGTGTGCCTTGTCCTGTGTGTGTGTGTGTGTGTATTTTTGTGTGCGTATTTGTGTGTCCTGTCCCATGTTTACAGTGTGTCCACTCCTTTGGGAGGAACACTAGAGTAATCGCCACCCCCACTGGGATGCTTTTGATTAGCGACAAAATAATTTGTCGCCAAGGCTAAGCAATACTCACTGACGGCTGGCTTAACCCGTAGCCATCTGCTGTAGCCTTAACCCTAGCCTAGCCATCACATCTAGATTTGTATTAGCTGCTGTAGCTAGCTGCTAGCCTTAGCTTACCCTAGCCAGTGATACCTAGCCGGCGATGCTAACGATCATGACCAGATTAAACTGGCAAGGGATCCTCCTGCTGACCGTGTGGATTAGCACATAATGCACTAGGGACTTTACCATCCATAACACTGTCTCAACAGACAGACCAGATGCCAGGCTGGCAGGCTGGCTCAGTTGGGCACTAAAGGACACAGACAGTACTGAGTAGTACTAAATACTTACAGTACTGAGTAGTACTAAGAGCATTACTGTAACTTACATTATACTAGCAGTGACATCGTCTTGCTGAACAACAGTTTTGGGGTGATCAGTAGATTTTGTCTGAATCCCAAGTGGCACCTTGTTTCCTACATTATTTATTTGTTTATAGGGGACAATGCACATTAATCAACATCAATATTACAATAATGCAACATCCATATAAATGTGCCGGGGTTAGCCAAAGCTCATTTGCACCTTTAGTCGCCAGGCAGGTAAGGGCCTTTACACAGCCACTATACAAATACTCACAAAAACAATACAAAATACAAATACATTACATCCAATAATATATCATTCTGTTGGGTTCTGAAAGTAGGAAATATACTTATTCATGTCACTGAGGGAGAGAGGGTAATATATAACATTTACGTTATGTCAGGATATGTTATTGTTAGCCATCAGGGATCCTCTGGGAGGAGAAGAGACACAGTCTGGTACCAGTCACCATGACAGCCATGAGTTGGGGAGGAGTGAGCACTTTGGGGCAGAGGTCAGGTCATATGAAGTGAGGAAGAACCGGTATCACTAAAGGTTCTGTCTAGCAACAGAGATGCATTGGCTGTTCAGATGTGTCGGAGGAGACTCAGCATAGGAGAAAGGGTTTTAAATACTAGTGCTCGTGTGAATATGTTTGATCCTTTGGGAAGAATAGACTTTAAGCTTTCACAGTGTCCGTCGAGTTCTTACTCTAATAATTAGAATCTAACAATTCTAACAACAACAATAACATTATCATCAAATGTCATCTTGCATATGAGGAACCACAGATAACTCATGTGTACAGGTTTGGATAGATTTGAGCCATGTTTTCAATTTAAATTAAAAAATACAATAATCAGTGCAGCTTCTCAAGTCCATGGGCATTGCATTCCAGTATATTGTAGCTCTAACAGAGAAGGCAGATTGACCAATTTTACTGTGTGGAAAAGGGACAACAATCCCCTCTAGTTACTGCCCTTGTTATCCTGGAGGTGCTTTCCTTGAGCATGATATTCCGGTATAGGGGTGGAGGGGCAAGACCATGCAGGATCTTAAAGATAAGGCTTGCATCTACATACTGCTTAAAGCTATCCAGACTAAATAAATGATGTTTGTAAATTATATGGCAATGGTGGTAGCCGTTTGGTTTGTTATCAAAAATCTTAAGTGTTTGTTTGTATAGTGATTCGATTGGTTTCAGAATATTAGCTCCTGCTTGTGACGAGCATGTGAGGCAATATCTCAGATGTCAGAAGATCATAGCATGCCTATATAATTTGGCGGCTTCCAGAGGAAGGTCTTATAAACCTAAAGTTGGATAATCCAAACTTGACCGTGTTATAACCACCTTTGTTCACATGTTTCTTAAATGTCAAGTTGGAGTACAAAATGACGCCAAGATACCTGAAGTTAGACACATTAACAAGAACAGCTCATTGGGAATAATCAATGGATTTCTTAGAGAAGTACATACAAACAGTCTTATTTAAATATTTAAATGCAGGCAAGAATTAGTCATCCATTTAGAAACATGTACCATAGCTTCAGTTAACTTGTTAACAACTAGTTGTCTATTTTCTGAGTGTATATACAGAACTGTATCGTCTGCATACATCTGCATGTTAACTTGTGGGCAAGCAAGTGGGAGATCATTTATATAGATGGTAAACAGAAGGGGGCCTAATATTGACCCAAGTGGGACCCCAATGTTATGGTAAAGAGAGTCCGAATGAGTGTCCCCCAGACGAACCCTTTGACTTCTGTTTGTCAGATAGGAATACATCCAACTAATAACTTCAGTGGACACATTAAGGGAGGATAGTTTGGATAGGAGGACCTCATGATTCACAGTATCAAAGGCCTTTTTAAGATCCAAAAAGACTGACTTCACCACCTATGTCCAGTTTAGATTTAGTGCATTTCAGAAAATAGCAATTGGCTGTTTCGTTAGATTGGTTAGTTCTGAATCCAAATTGCATTTGATGTATGGAGTTGCCCTGATTGAGGTGATCAGTCAGATGATCAGCCACCCAACTTTCAGCTACTTTTGATAGCACTGGAAGAATGCTTATAGGTTGGTAATTTTCCACCAGAGTTGGGTCACCAGATTTTATAACAGGTATGACTGCAGCAGACTTCCAAGCATTGGGGAAGAGCCCATATTTGATGGACAGATTAACTAGATGTACAAGAGGGGCAATCAGATAATATTTGTGTCTCTTCAAGAATACAGTGCCTAGACTAAATACATATTTAGTTATCGAGCTCTTGAAGAAGCTACTAATACTGCCCACTGCTGACGCTGAAATTTCAGGAATTCTGAATATTGGTTTATTATTATCGATCTATGGGAGTGAGAACTGTGGTCTTGGTTGAAAATCTTTAAGTCAGTTCGCTGACAGTCAACCCCAAAAATTGTTAAAGTTGGTGGATTTGAATATATTTAAATCGCCCATGAAGATGATCTCCTTCTTTTGATCGTGTTTTTTAAGCATGGCATTTAGATGGTCATAAAACGAGATATCAGATGTTGGTGGTCGATACAATCCAATAATAGTGAGAGATATATGAGGGGAGAGGAAGACATTCAGCCCCATACATTCAAGGTCATTGGCATGTTTCCATATGATACCATTGCATTTAAAGTTAGATTTCATGTACATAAGCAATCCACCCCCTCTGGACTCATTAAAGTCAGAAAAAGGAGAACATTTCTTCAGCCATGTCTCAGAAAAACAGAAAACAATCTAGATTAGAGTCATTCAATTAAATGTTCTACCTGTTCACTCTTGGAACGAGGGTCCCAGAGTATTTTGGCCTGATTAACGGTTTGAAAAGTTTCATGGTACATTGTTTTCTAATACCTGGCTTAAGGGAAATTAGATTCTGTCTCGAACGTGGGTTTTGTTTGGGACATGTATCAAGAGTTGGCATTAAAATGTAATTATCTGCAGATTGCTAATTCTTTTGAAAAGGCATGTTAGCGACAGAGGTTATGCTCACATACATAGATGTCCTTCTCTGAACCAGATAATATAGGCTACTCAATGCAAACATAATGCACTACTTGGGAATAGGGTACCATTTGGGATGTAGCCTGAAGACATGACCAGTTTGCAATGCATTTTTGCATGTCTGTAGGTCGACTTGACCTCAATTTTGCTCCACAAAGCACGAGAAGAGAGCAACATGAAGTCGTTTAACAGAAGTGCATGGAGTTTGCATAAAGACATCACTCCGGGATGTCTTTAAAAACCTTTGATATGCAATATGTTGCCAAGTTTTTTTTAAGGGGATTTGGAATATTATTTATAATATATCAATATTATTCATTAGTTCATACTATTAAATAATTCAATACAAATTGACTCCAGAAGGCTTCTGACTGTAGACAGTATAATGACATCTAGGCTGTTGCACTGTTACATTCACCACTTAGTTCAATGAGTTGAGATGTCAATGTAAATTGACTGTAAATCGCCATGTGTTGATTTATCGCAAGTTGTAAAAAGAGAACATTGCATTGATGACTACTATGCAGAAACAGTCAGAAACTATTGATCTCCTGGATCTCTTTTAGACCGAACTGGGACAAAGTTGGGGCAAATCGAACCTAGGTCAGAGTGACAGAATGCAGATACATACATACACACACGCGCACACGCACACACAAACAATAGGCATATTAATAGGCCTGGGGGTGTTTATTCGAACATGTACCAGCATTGTTTACCCAATGGACATTAATCTAATCTGATCACAGATACCCCAGGATAGATAAGTAGATAAATGTAAACAAATGACCAACAGGTTGTAGGATGTGTTGCTGTGTGATATGCAGTAGTATCTAAAGTATGGCGGCGTGAAACCACAATGCATGCAGCTCTAGATTTAGATTCAGATCTTTCCTCTGGCTAAATTTATGCAGTTTATCCACATTATGTTATGTTAATGTATGTGAATGAAACTTCTTGCACTTAGGTTAGTTATTGTCTATGCAAGTTATCCCAATTAACCAAAGCCTTTATTGCACCCAGTGATGCAAACAGAAATTGGAAATTGCATCATGTAATAGCAAATTAAAAAAATCTATAATTGTTTCCACAGACAAGCTAATAGCTATGCATCTTAAAAGGGAGCGGAGAGCCACTTTGATATCCAGTAAATGGCACCCTATTCTCTATATAGGGCACTGCATACTATATTCTAGTCTATATAATGCCCTATGGGTCCTGGTCAAAAGTAGTGCACTATGAAGGGAATGGGGCGCCATTTGGGATGCAAACCCTCATCTTATTCTCAGCTCAGAGACTCTTGATTGAGAATCGAAGACAGATTCAGAAGCAAAACCGTGAAGACGTTCCGCATTAAGTGATTTTGAATCACAGACAATCAAAAAGCAGCTTGCAGGCCAATCCAAATCACAACCTCTTCTGAAATAACATGTCAGCTATGACTCCTAATAATGTCTTCTCTGCAGTGAATCTGTCTCCATACATGGGCATTCTACAGAAGTGGTACAAATTGTAGTCCCACGCCAAAAAACTATTTTAAAAAACCCCCCAGTTAAGTCTCCAAATTTAGGACATTTATTTACATCATGATATGTTTTATTTCAATCCAAGGCAATAACAAACATATTATAAAATTAACATTGTACATACTGTATATAGTACATTGTACATAATATAGTACTTATAATATAGTACTTATTGCACTTATTTCTATTGAGATGCGTTTGAAAATAAAGCATTTCATTAATTTTTAAAACACTATTATTTCAATAGAAAATCTTGTAGTTTACTTGTAGATTTTTAACAAATCTTAAAAAAAAAAAAATGATGTCCCCTCCGTTGATGTCACTATCGAAACACACACATTGAAAGACTGTAGAATGAATGTGCCTTAAGCCACACCCATACAAATATCACCAGGTGATGGGATTGCACTCCTCTCCAGCATGGCCACAAGGTGAGTAGTCTGTTTGCAAACATTTTTGAGAAAATGAGTTAGCAAGTTGATAAAGCTTCATGTATTTTTAAGTGTCACTATCGAACACCTAATATACGGCAGCGGTTTCGCCATTCTAAAGTTGAATGCACCGTGCTATACCAACTGAGCTACAGAGGACTACCATGTGGGTAGTGGACAAGTGCACACTTCAGGAAAAAGTGGAGCCAGCAGTGGGGCTCCAATGCTCCAAGAGCCCAAACATTTACATATATTTGGCAGAAACATTAGGTGTCTTTAATGTGCTATACTGTACTGTTTACTTGAGTGTCTTACAATTGAAGAAAGGGCCCGTGGACACTTGATCGAGTGGTCTTGGTGTTGGGCCACTCAAGACCACATAAATTCGGTCTTTAATAACCTTTTACTGCAGTGGGTTAAATCAGGGTCACACAGAGTGTTTCTTGGTAGTCTTAAGTCTTAAACGAAGTATAAAAGTATACACCTCACACACATGGTTATGGGCTTAAAAAAAAGAAGACACCTGTACCATGTCAGAGATGTATATGTATTACATTTTGAGTTTGCATACAAATATTATACTTTATATACATCACAGAAGACTGAAATTGATCAAAACCATTTGAAATAGAAACACCAGATTTTCAGTCATTTAACCTCAGGAAAGGGGGACCTTGTCATGGCCTCAACTCACTGGGTCTGGATCTTGGGACCAATCCTAACTTCACTTTGTCGGGCAAAGACTCAACTTCAAAACTCAAAAGAACAGACAATGACTCTTCTGTTTCCCCACTCTCGCCACCGTGTCTGCGTCGCATCAAACGACGAGCATCACATACACCGTAAACCTTTTCCCTCAGCTGGTCAACTTTTATATTTACTGCTACCCCATTTATCACTCCTTTCATTTATGCCCTTTTCTTGAGAACGAAACAATTAACTTTTCTTCCCCCCCATTCGTTTTACTCCAAGCGCATTCCACCTCTGACCAACAGAAACACAAACAATTATCACTAGACCACTTCTGGTTACCCTCACCGATTCCACATTACCCAACTCCTTTTTTCACCCACTGTGAAACCACAAATGGATCAGCCAAAAGGCAAGGGTCAACTTTTTCTAAAATAATTTGGAGAAGGGAAAGGTGAAAAAAATATACTTCTAACATTCAAAAGTCAACTAAAAACTAAAACTGTACTCCTTCAGTCATATTCAAATGTCTATTTAGATCCCTAAACAGGCTCAGGAACCTGGGAGGGGGAACCTCTTTATTCAGTATTCCCTGTAACAAGTTCTGTTTAGGGATCCAGGTGGCCGTTTTAATAATTGTTTATGTCTTGGGGTGGAAGCTGTTAAGGAGCCTTTTGAACCTAGACTTGGCGCTCTGGTGCTGCTTGCCGTGTGGTAGCAGGGAGAACAGTCTAAGACTTGGGTGACTGGAGTCTGACAATTGTTTTGTACTTTTTCTGACACAGACGAGTATGTATGTCCTGGATGGCAGGAAGCTTGACCCCAGTGATGTACTGGGTCGTACGCACTACCCTCTGTAGCGTCTTACGGTCGGATTCCGAGCAGTTGCCATACCAGGCGGTGATGCAACCGGTCAGGATTATCTCGATAGTGCAGCTGTAGAACTTTTTGAGGATCTGGGACCAGGCCAAATCTTTTCAGTCTCCTGAGGGGGAAAAGGTGTTGTCGTGCCCTCTTCACAACTGTCTTGGTGTGTTTGGACCATGAGTTTGTTGGTGATGTGGACACCAAAGAACTTAACTCTCGACCCGCTCCACTACAGCCCTGTCAATGTGAATGGGGGGCGCTTTCAGCCATCCTTTTCCTGTAGTCCACGATCAGCTCCTTTGTCTTGCTCATGTTGAGGGAGAGGTGGTTGTCCTGGCACCACACTCCAAGGCTTGAGAACCTGTTGTGCTTGAGAACCTGTCGAGCCAGCCGAGGCAAGGAAGCCTGATGAGCCAGCTGAGGCATCCCTGTTGCTTCGGCAGTGACACTTGGACCCAAAGTCACCAGTAAAAATATTATGAATCCCTGTTGTTTCCCCTTGGTGAGTTGTTATTCTGTAACGTATACGCTGGGAGTCGGGAAGAAAGTACAGGGAGTGAATTTAATAATAAATGAAACAAAACAAGAAACACAAGTAGCGTACAGAATCAGAATCAACAACTGAGGAAATAACCAAGGGGAGTGACAGATATAGGGGAGGTAATCAGGAAGGTGATGGAGTCCAGGTAAGTGTCATGAGGCACAGGTGCGTGTAACGAGGTTGGCAGGTGAGCATAATGATGAGAACTGGTGACGTAGAGCACCGGAGAGGGGGAGGGGGAGTGGGAGTAAACGTGACAAAAACTGATTTAAGTTTGCCTACATTCAAGTCCCCGGCCGCTAGGAGTGGTTGAGCATTTTCTTGTTTGCTTATGGCCGTATACAGCTCGTTGAGGTCTTAGTGCCAGCATCGGTTTGTGGTGGTAAATAGATGGCTAAGGAAAATCTAAATGAAAACTCTCTTTGTAGATAGTGTGGTCTACAGCTTATCATGAGGTACTCTACCTGAGGCGAGCAATATCTCAAGACTTCCTTAATATTAGACATCTGGACATTGATCTTGTACTGGTATATAGCTCCATTCTTGTGTATTTTATTTAATTCCTCGTGTTACAATTTAATTTTTAATTTTTAAACACTGCATCGTTGGTAAGCGCTCCTAGGGCAAGCATTTTATGATAGTCTACCCCAGTTATATCGGCGCATATGACAAATTTGATTTGAATATAGGCCTTCGTCCTCTATTGAATTACACAGATTTAAGTGTTACTCACTGCTTGCCACTGTGGGTGGAACAGAGGTACCGCAAGGCCATTACATGAAAGACAGTACAGTCAGAGGTTTTCCGGGTACTTGGCCTACTTTTAGTACCAGAATGCAGTTGCGTAATTTGGCCAGCGGAATTTGTACTAAACCCCAACGTTTCTACTCCCATTTACAGTGCCAGTTAAAAGTTTGGACACACCAACTCATTCAAGGTTTTTCTTTCTTTATTTGTACTATTTTCTACATTGTTGAATAATAGTGAAGACATCAAACTATGAAATAACATGAAATCATTTAGTAACCAAAAACGTGTTAAACAAATCAAAATATAATACCGTTCAAAAGCTTGGGGTCACTTAGAAATGTCCTTGTTTTTGAAAGAAAAGCTCATTTTTTGTCCATTAAAATAACATCACATTGATCAGAAATACAATGTAGACACTGTTAATGTTGTAAATGACTATTGTAGCTGGAAACAGCTGATTTTTAATGGAATATCTACATAGGCGTACAGAGGCCCATTATCAGCAACCATCACTCCTGTGTTCCAATGGCACGCTGTTAGCTAATCCATGTTTATCATTTTAAAAGGCTGATTGATCATTAGAAAACCCTTTTGCAATTAAGTTAGCACAGCTGAAAACTGTTCTGATTAAAGAAGCAATACAACTGGCCTTAGACTTGTTGAGTATCTTGAGCATCAGCATTTGTGGGTTCAATCACAGGCTCAAAATGGCCAGAAACAAAGACCTTTCTTCTGAAACTCGTCAGCCTAAACCTGTTGTGAGAAAAGAAGGCTATTATATGCAAGAAATTGCCAAGAAACTACAGCTTTCATATAACACTGTGTCCTACTCCCTTCACAGAACAGAGCAAACTAGCTTTAACCAGAATGGAAAGAGTGGGAGGCCCCAGTGCACAACTGAGCAAGGGGACATGTACATTAGTGTCTAGTTTGAGAAACAGATGCCTCACAAGTCCTCAACTGGCAGCTTCATTAAATAGTACCCACAAAACACCAGTCTCAACGTCAACACCGAAGAGGCGACTCCGGGATGCTGGCCTTCTAGGCAGAGTTCCTCTGTCCAGTGTCTGTGTTCTTTTGCCCATCTTAATCTTTTCTTTTTATTGGCCAGTCGGATGGCTTTTTTTCTTTGCAAATCTGCCTATTAGGCCAGCATCCTAGAGTTGCCTCTTCACTGTTGACGTAGGGTCAGGTAATGCAACGACAAAGCAATGATTTTGCTTTGAAGTTCAACGCGGATCATTCTCCTAATTGCCTGTAGGAGAATCCAGCTCAATCACTGTAACCAGGTATCACCATCTATGTGCCACCTGACATGCCATACTGTAGTTTGTAGGAAGAAAAAGAGAGTGATATGCACATCTTAAATGTAAAAATACCGGTGGTGGACTAAGAAATAATACTGAGATAAAGGAATGAGAGGCCTGCACAACGAATATTGCTTCTCCCCAGCGCTTTATTTCTGCACCCAAGTATACAAAAGTCTTCATCTTTTTGTACAAATATGTTTTTCTATGTGGTTTCTTTGGTTTGTTTTCTAGGCCCGGCTATTCCTGTTGGAGTGGACGTACAAGTGGAAAGCTTGGACAGCATCTCAGAAGTAGACATGGTGGGTTAAGGCTAACCAATTTTTGTACTACCAAGTTATGACACAAAAATGTCCAACTGCGCATTGTGGAAATAAACTTGTAGTAAATTACCCACATCATTAACACTTATGCCATTTCTTCCTGAATCCAAATGGACACGTTTTGTTTGTATTTTTTTGTCCTGGTAAATCCCTTATGTAACAGACTAACATTTGGATTGTCTTTATTTACCATTGCAGATGGTCATCATAATGATGGGTACTCCCAACTGTTGCTAGTCATTACATGAGGGAGAAGGGTGAAATAGGGAGTGAGAGAGGGATGAGCTCTACTTTAGGGGTTTTGTGAGGAGTTGGAGTACGCAGAGGGAGATGAGGAGTAGGAAGGGGTAAAATCTGAGGAGGAGATTTGAGTCTTTTTGTAGTGGAGCTCAACCCCAGAGGCATGAGAGGTTGCAGAGAAATCAAAGAGACTGCTTTGACCATTGACTTTCAGTCAACACTTAATTTCACCCCCAACAGGACTTCAACCCAAAGTGCTATAAGCACTGACAGCTGGGTTGATTTCTATTTACATGTATAAACTGTAGCACTTTTCTCAAAGTGATTGATTTGTGTAACTTACTCATTGGGATGATTACGATTGGGTATAGTTTTGCACAATCACTGGATCATAAAGTTTCTACATTTTAGACCATTCTATTGGTTCACTCACCCTGGGTACTGGGCAATGCATAACTTTCCCCTTCTCTGTTCCAATAGGACTTCACCATGACTCTGTACCTGAGACACTATTGGAAGGATGAGCGTCTGACCTTCACCAGCTCCACCAATAAGAGCATGACATTTGACGGGCGTCTGGTGAAGAAGATCTGGGTGCCAGATGTGTTCTTTGTCCACTCCAAGAGATCCTTCATCCACGACACCACCACAGACAACATCATGCTCAGGGTCTTTCCCGACGGACACGTTCTCTACAGCCTGAGGTGGGTCTGGGATGCTTTGGGGACTAGGGTTGAAAAATTCCGGTCACTTTTCCAAAATACACATGATTTCTGGAATGAGATGGAAATAAGCAGGAAATCCAGAATCCTGGAATTTCTGGAAATCTGGGCATTTTTGTAAAGTTACCGGAATTTCGCAACCTTATGGTATGGATGGAATGGGATGGAGCAAAAGCCTTCACACACTGGGGCCTTCCCTTGCCAGGATTCGCCTCCCCTGCTACAAAGTGATCGACTGGGATTATGAATTTAGCTGTTGACATGTAAGAACGAAATGTAATCAGTTTAGAATGTTAATTAGTATCCTACATTTTAATATTAAAAATAACATGGTTCTGTGCAGGATGTATGATGACATCTAGACAAGAAGATTAATTTGCATTTTGCTTCTGTTTGTTAAGATTTGAAATGTGCTTCTGGCAGATATTTAAAAAAATCAGTTTTTGAAAACTAGGCCAAAGTGTGAAGGTACTACTAAGTTGTTGGTTATGCCAGATTGTTCTATTATGCTTCCAAAAGTCATTCACCAGACATTGGATGCACAAATTGTGTTCTAATGGGTTGAGAACATGTTTATTGTTATTCATGAAAGTGGCCCTGTTTTTTCAGACCATCTACAAAACTCAGCAAAAAAAGAAACGTCCCTTTTTCAGGACTCTGTCTTTCAAAGATCATTGTAAAAATCCAAATAACTTCACAGATCTTCATTGTAAAGGGGTTAAACACTGTTTCCCATGCTTGTTCAATGAACCATGAACAATTAAAGAACATGCACCTGTTGAACGGTCGTTAAGACACTAACATTTTACAGACGGTAGGCAATTAATAAGGTCACAGTTATGAAAACTTAGGCCACTAAAGAGGCCTTTCTACTGACTCTGAAAAACACAAAAAGAAAGATGCCCAGGGTCTCTGCTCATCCGCGTGAACGTGCCTTAGGCATGCTGCAAGGAGGCATGAGGACTGCAGATGTGGCCAGGGCAATAAATTGCAATGTCCGTACTGTGAGACGCCTAAGACAGCGCTACAGGGAGACAGGATGGACAGCTGATCATCCTCGCAGTGGCAGACCACGTGTAACAACACCTGCACAGGATCGGTACATCCAAACATCACACCTGCGGTACAGGAAAGCAACTGCCCGAGTTACACCAGGAACGCACAATCCCTCCATCAGTGCTCAGACTGTCCACAATAGGCTGAGAGAGGCTGGACTGAGGGCTTGTAGGCCTGTTGTAAGGCAGGTCCTCACCAGACATCAACAGGAACAACGTCACCTATGGGCACAAACTCACCGTCGCTGGACCAGACAGGACTGGCAAAAAGTGCTCTTCACTGACGGGTCGTGGTTTTGTCTCACCAGGGGTGATGGTCGGATTCACGTTTATCGTAGACGGAGTGGGCGTTACAGTGAGGCCTGTACTCTTGAGCGGGATCGATTTGGTGGTGGAGAGTCCGTCATGGTCTGGGGCGGTGTGTAACAGTATCATCGGACTGAGCTTGTTGTCATTGCAGGCAATCTCAACGCTGTGCGTTACAGGGAAGACATCCTCCTCCCTCATGTGGTACCCTTCCTGCATGACCCTCCAGCATGACAATGCCACGAGCCATACTGCTCGTTCTGTGCATGATTTCCTGCAAGACAGGAATGTCAGTGTTCTGTCATGGCCAGCGAAGAGCCCGGATCTCAATCCCATTGAGCATGTCTGGGACCGGAGGGTGAGGGCTAGGGCCATTCCCCCCAGAAATGTCCAGGAACTTGCAGGTGCCTTGGTGGAAGAGTGGGGTAACATCTCACAGCAAGAACTGGCAAATCGTTGCAGTTCATGAGGAGGAGATGCACTGCAGTACTTAATGCAGCTGGTGGCCACACCAGATACTGACTGTTACTTTTGAATTTGACCCCCCCTTTGTTCAGGGACACATTATTCAATTTCTGTTAGTCACGTCTGTGGAACTTGTTCAGTTTGTCTCAGTCATTGAATCTTATGTTCATACAAATATTTACATGTTAAGTTTGCTGAAAATAAACACAGTTGACAGTGAGAGGACGTTTCTTTTTCTGCTGAGTTTACATAGTTATAATCGGTATTGAATTGGTTGTATGGAATAATAAGGACAACAGAAAGGACCAACTTCATTTGGTGTTGTAAATAGGTGATGGTGTATGTAGTAGTGAGTCCGCACTCAAAAAATGTGATTTTCAAAGTTATGTCATGCTATTTATTTATTACAAAAGGCAAAAAGAGAAAGTACCATACAACTTTGAAAATCTTGTGCTAGAATACAATAACTTTTTTGAGTGCGGACCCTCTACAAGAACCTTATGTGTTGCAAACAGGCTCATAGAGGAATCTTAGGTTAGTTGATGTCACATCATGGATCTGTGTTGTCCTTACTGTACAGGGTGACAGTGACCGCAGCCTGTAACATGGACTTCAGCCGCTTTCCTCTGGACACCCAGACCTGCTCACTGGAGCTGGAGAGCTGTGAGTAACTGTCATCAACTACTATTAAGGCTGATACTGTCAGAACTTCTCACAATTTTAATAAGGAGATGAATCCTAACTTAGATACACACACACACACACACACACACAAATCTCCATTTGACATCAAAAGATGATGTATTCAAATGCCTACGATATCTCTAGTTAGGATTTTTCCCACTGGGCACAACATTTAGTATTTTTTACTATAGTAAATACACAAACAGAACAATATTATGGAGAATATATCTAATGTTTGTGCTCCCCAGATGCTTATACGGATGAGGACCTGATGCTGTACTGGAAGAGTGGGGATGAGTCCTTGAGTACGGACGACCGTATCTCCCTTTCTCAGTTCCTCATCCAGAAGTTCCACACCACCTCTCACCTGGCGTTCTACAGCAGCACAGGTACACTAAACCACATTACATTACAGTGCAGTACAGTACAATTAAGACGGCAGATCAATGTTACAGACACATAGGGTAATTTTGGTTGAGCTAAATGTATTGACTAAGATTAGGGATCACGATCAGTGGTCAATTAGGTATTGGCACAGGGATCAACCACACTACATGATTTGAGTTAACTCCAATACACAGTCATTTAAGTCATCATCATCACAATAACCACATGGAGGGAATCATAAGCATTGACATTCCCATGATATTATTGACCCATACTTTCCTTTGGTTTTGTGTCCTCCTGTACAGGCTGGTACAATCGTCTGTACATCAACTTTACCCTGCGGAGACACATCTTCTTCTTCCTGCTTCAGACCTACTTCCCTGCCACCCTCATGGTCATGCTGTCCTGGGTGTCCTTCTGGATCGACCGCAGGGCCGTCCCAGCCCGCGTCTCGCTGGGTAAAATTATGGTGGTGCTACCAATAGCTCAGAAGTCTTACAGTTTGTCGTCTCTAGCGCTGCTTATTCCCCTCATTGTCAAATTTCTGGAATTTGGTGGTATTGTGTAAGTATCACAATGGTTTTCAGCGTCGAGCCTTGAACAATAAAGCCCTCTTTGTCAGACCTAATGAAGATATATTGGTGTTGTACGATTACAAGAAAGAATACATATTCTAAAATACTCAGATACTTATAGAAATGTCTGAACTCTATTCTGGTAGCCCCCATTCCATATATAGTTGAAGTCAGAAGTTTACATGCACTTTAGCCAAATACATTTAAACTCAGTTTTTCACAATCCCTGACATTTAATCTTAGTAAAAATTCCCTGTTTTAGGTCAGTTAGGATCACCACTTTATTTTAAGAATGTGAAATGTCAGAATAATAGAGAATTATTCATTTCAGCTCTTATTTCTTTCATCACATTCCCAGTGCATCAGAAGTTTACATACACTCAATTACTATTTTGTAACATTGCCTTTAAATTGTTTAACTTGGGTCAAACATTTCAGGTAGCTTTCCACAAGCTTCCCAAAATAATTTGGGTGAATTTTGGCCCATTCCTCCTGACAGAGCTGGTGTAACTGAGTCAGGTTTGTAGGCTACCTTGCTCACACTCTTTTTCAGTTCTGCCCACACCTTTTCTATAGGATTGAGGTCAGGGCTTTGTGATACCACTCCAAAACCTTGACTTTGTTGTCCTTGAGCCATTTTGCTTCAACTTTGGAAGTATGCTTGAGGTCATTGTCCATTTGGAAGACCCATTTGCGACTAAGCTTTAACTTCCTGACTGATGTCTTGAGATGTTGCTTCAATATATCCACATAATTTTCCTACCTCATGATGCTGTCTATTTTGGGAACTGCACCGGTCCCTCCTGCAGCAAAGCAGCCCCACAATATGATGCTGCCACTCCCATGCTTCACGGTTGGGATGGTGTTTTTCGGCTTGCAAGCCTTCTTCTTTTTCCTCCAAACATAACGATAGTCATTATGGCCAAACAGTTCTATTTTTGTTTCATCAGACCAGAGGACATTTCTCCAAAATGTACCATCTTTGTCCCCATGTGCAGTTGCAAACCGTAGTCTGGCTTTTTAATGGAGGTTTTTGAGCATTGTTATGTCGATATAGGACTCATTTTACTGTGGATATTGATACTTTTGTACCCGTTTCCTCCAGCATCTTCAAGGTCCTTTGCTGTTGTTCTGGGATTTATTTGCACATTTCGCACCAAAGTACGTTCATCTCTAGGAGACAGACTGCGTCTCCTTCCTGAGCGGTATGACGGCTGTGTGGTCCCATGGTGTTTATACTTGCGTACTATCATTTGTACAGATGAACGTGGTACCTTCAGGCATTTGTAAATTGCTCCCAAGGATGAAACAGACATGTGAAGGTCTACAATTAGTTTCACTGAGGTCTTGGCTGATTTCTTTCGATTTTCCCATGATGTCAAGCAAAGAGGCACTGAGTTTGAAGGTAGGCCTTGAAATACATCCACAGGTACACCTCCAATTGACTCAAATGATGTCAATTAGCCTATCAGAAGCTTCTAAAGCCATGACATCATTTTCTGGAATTTTCCAAGCTGTTTAAAGGCACAGGCAACTTAGTGTATGTAAACTCCTGACCCACTGGAATTGTGATACAGTGAATTATAAGTAAAATAATCTGTCTGTAAACAATTGTTTGAAAAATTACTTGTATCATGCACAAGTCCTAACCGACTTGCAAAAACTATAGTTCGTTAACAAGAAATTTGTTGAGTGGTTGAAAAATTAGTTTTCATGACTCCAACCTAAGTGTATGTACACTTCCAACACTAACTGTACATATTTTTAATCCAACAGATTTGAGCTTTTGCTATTTCCTTCTTTTTTCCACTGCAGGTATCACCACAGTGCTCACCATGTCCACCATCATTACTGGAGTGAACGCCTCCATGCCCAGAGTGTCCTACATCAAGGCTGTGGACATCTACCTGTGGGTCAGCTTTGTGTTTGTCTTCCTATCCGTGCTGGAGTACGCTGCCGTCAACTACCTGTCCACCGTGCAGGACCGCAGGGAACGTAAGATGAGAGACGAGATAAGAGAAAGGGCCAGGTCACAGGTAATGAGATGCTACCATCGTACTGTGCATATAAGACACTTTTCAAAGAGTAACTGAATATCTCTTGTGAATACAGTTTGCTCTTAATTTCACGCAACTCGGTGGGACTGCGAGACACTGCTGACACATTTCTTCCTCTTCTGTCTTAGGGCCTAACTTAACACATGCTAACACATGAATGTTTGGTCAAATGTCTCATTGACATGCATGATTTTAAAAAAATGACAGGCATGCATCTCAAGTTAGTTTAGATGCATTTTTCCTGCCATAACCTCGGTCTTCCCTTTACCTTCTCTCCTTTCCTGCAGTCGCTGCCCTGCACCTGTGGCATGTCCCAGACCAGGACCATGATATTAGACGGGAACTACAGCGAGGCGGACACCAACAGCCTGGCCGGCTACACCTCGGGAACTATGGTGTCCGAGGAGGATGTGGAGATGCCACATGAGGTGATGAACGAGAAGCAGACTCCTGGGGAGCACATGGTGGTCCACCTGTCTGTCAGTAGCGAGTCCACAACCACCAAGAAGAAAGGTATCCGTGCCCTCAAAATTATCCAGAATACACATGCCATCGACAAGTACTCCAGGATGTTATTCCCTGGCTCCTATATCCTATTCAACTTCATCTACTGGTGTTCATACTGCATAGGAGCGTAGGTTCTACTGTATAGGTGCAGTATGGGCCCTGGTCAAAAGTAATGCACTACGTATTGAATAGGGTGCCATTTTGGGACACAGACTATGTTTATCATACGACTGTGTTTAACACACTCGCCATGGACAAGAGAAAGGCTAAGAGAGACCGCTATTGGGGTTTACATGGACATTTTGATACTAATATTTGGATGGACTGCTAACTGGTTTGACTTGGGTACTGGCCCATATGAGACTGATCCAAATGGGTTTATGTTTATTATGTATATTAAGGTAAGTGTGACTCACTCACGAATGACGAGGGAGATTGCGAAAGTCTGAGAGACGGAGACTGAGTTATATGTGGATATTTGGCACTGATGGACAAAGAGAAAAGCCTCAGAGAGAGAGACCGAGACAGTCTTCATCATCCCACTGTAGTTTGTGAATTTCTGTCAATCGATTCCACAGGTTGATTCATAGTTCTGCAAGTACGTATCAGCTGTTGTTTAAAAACTATTTTGTCCAAATAACTATAATTTCAAGTCTTTTGTACTCTGGGCTTGGCATTTGACAACAGAGGTGTGTCTACAATGTTGTTAGCTTTTCATTCAGGTCTATTTGGCATTCAGGTCTAAGTACCAGTTCAGTCTGTTGAAACAGCTCAGTGTTTAACAGAGTTGAGTTTAATGGTTGCGTACAAAATGGCACCCTATACTCTTTATAACGGACTACTCTGGGCAAAAGTAGTGCACTATATAGGAAATAGGGTGCCATTTGGGATGGACATGATGCTTTGGATTAGAGAATCTGCTACGTACATATGTGAAATGTTATGATGCAATATACTAGTGTGTATATATATATATATATATGATACCTCTCATATGGTCATTATTGTATGGTTCAAGTGAGGTCTTAGTGGTGCTAAAACAGCTGTGAAGTCATTTAAAGCACAACAGTAACAATAATGTAGAGCATTTCAAGCTGTGAACAACAGTTACTGGGACATTTGTAGCTTACTGTGTAAAGGAACTGAGGAATTGTATATAGATATGTATTTTCCTTTCTCTGATACCTCTCATATGGTCATTATTGTATGGTTATATGCCATTGTAAAAAAATAATTTAGGCCTACAATGTAAATGTATAAATCTAAAAACAAATACCTTGTATCGTGCCACTGTAGCACTTAATAAAGATTTGGGAAATGAATTACATGTTTAAAAACATCTAAGGTGTCCCATGCCATCGTACCTTAACAAGCTACAGCCACAAAAGGCAACACATGGCTTTGCTTGAGATATTGACCTTAAATGTACAGTATAGAAGATTTTTGCCTAAAACTAAATATACTTTTATTTTGAGCACTAGAGGCTTTAATAGTCCGGTGAGAAGCTGCAACCCTAAAATTAGATGAACGATTCTATTTTCATTCTAATTACGTGGCTGGAACAGCTTTTAGTAAACATGTTTTTTTTGTCAATGTGTGAGCAGAAATTGGCTTTAAGTAAATGCAGCTGTAGGCTTTCTTCACTAGACAAGTTCGCATTAGTTTTGTGAAACCATAATACTACTTTAGCCATTCCATTTTGAATAGGGAGTCACTACAGGAAACTATTTTCCTGTATCACCATGTAGATATTTTTCATTATGAAAATAAAATTTATTGTATAATTTGGTGGTATTAAAATATTATTGGTGAAATGTGTTTTATATGTTGCTGTTAGCATTTCTGTTCTGTTTGTTGCAAGCATTACAACTGTTCAGACTATTAAACTTCCCTCCTCCCCTGGCTCCTGCCTCCTATTTAATTTACTGGTGTTCCTACTGTATAGGAGCAGTATGGCTATGGGAGCCTGGTGAATTGTGTGCCATTTGGGACGCTGACAATGTTGTTCATACTAGTGTGTTTAACACACAGCCAAGGACAAGAGGGACTGAAATTGGTGTCCCCTTCTCTCTCTCACACACACACACACACTTGCTCTGTCAATCAGACTGAGTCGAGAAGAACACCGTATCTGTCTAGCTCTTCAGCGCGCGCCTTTCCGTTTGAATTGTTGACGTAATACGCTCACGCCCCACGATTATCAATTGCTCTGCGGATTTGCTGCTCTCGTCTGGCTAAATCCGCTAAGGTTAGGCTATGCAGCTATCGCAGAGGCCTCTCCTACACTTCCTGCGTTATGCTAGAAGTTTACAGTGCATATTAGGTCATTTGTGGACAGGAACGCTAGCTGTTACTTTCACCAAATGCACAGGAATCGGTAAGTCATTTCATATCGTCTATTTCGGTTATTGCTGGGCTGTTCATGTTATGGTTATTTGTACCTTAAATAGCATGATGACAAATGTATTATGGGCTCCATCGTCACAATGTCACGTTGTCAGACTTCAGTAGTATCCTATTATGGATAGACATTTCCCTTTTGTAGACCTATATCACAAAATATGTGAAGTCGAAGTCTCTATTTATTAATATAGGGTTGAAAACGTCCCGAAATAGCTTGCCGTTTCAGTCGTAGGGCTATTTCCATAAAATAGATTTGGATACAGGCAAATGATCAAGTCTTGGGGCAAAGATTGCAGATCCGAATCGTTTCAGTCAATATACAATTATAAAGTCACTGGGGAGCGATGCAATGTAACGTTAGTGAGGACGTGAAAGATATCAATCATGTTGCAAGTCCGTTTACGAAGCGTGAGCTGTCAAAAAACAGATGGCGGGGCGGGAGTAACTTACCCGTAAACTCTGAAAGTACGTTTAAAGTTTAGTCTATTCGACTATTATTGGCTTTGAAACGTAGGTAAAGTTGACTTTCTCCATTAATATAGCGCTTACATTTTTACTATATGTTTTCTTTCCATTTTTCTGTTACTCTATATTGTGGCTCGTTAGAGAACATACAACAAGAGGCACAGTTTAGTATAACTTCCCTAAAAGGGGTATACGTGGGGAGTTTTGATCTGTCGGGGAAAATGAGTCACTCAGAAAAATGAGTTTGGCTTCATTTTCTGACCTGTGGAGAAAAAAAGAAAGAGCTGTGGTGCCCATGCCTTCAGACCACCCCTTCTTTCCTTCCTAACATTGCGTTATCATGACTAGGCCTACAAGTCACACTATTCTAGTCAAGGATTTCAATCCCCTTGAGAGAGGAGCCTAGTAGAAACAAAGATTTCTGTGTTTTTAAAAGCACTTTTTTTTTTACAGACATCACAAGAACAAAGGTCTGCAGCGAGACTGATTAAGCCATCGTGACAAATACACCTTATTACACTATAAGTATCATTGATATGTAAACACACACTCAGCAAGTATGCAAATACATACATATGCTATATTGTCTGGTGAGTGCAATAACGGAACACCCTCATTACTTCAAACCAGGAGTCAACAGTGCACCACTGACTGAAGTATGAGGATTACATCAGTTCAACGATTTATTTTGTGGTGGTGTCTCCTTGAAACAGATATGTTGTGGTAGATCCTCCCTAGTAAGGTATTGCCAATCTTCTCTAAAGAAACCGACGAACCAAGAAGTAGGCCTAGACCTATTGTTGTTGTGTAGTTTTACTCACAGAAAAACAACATGAAGCAGTATAATTTCTCTTCTGTGTTGTGGCCATGTTGAGAGTATAGATTATTTGATGAATTGTGGGAAAATTGTGACTGACTGACCTACAAATAATGAGTAGGTATTTATGATGCAAGGTGATTTGTTGATCAGTCAATCTTCAGTCTCCTATTTTGGCTGCCATGCCAAACAAGCCCATCTCCAGTCCATCACCTGACTAACCTTCAGTTACCAATGCACTATATACAGACTAAACCTCTCTCTCCTCTCTGTGTTTCGCCTCAGTCTGGCTCCCACATGACTGAGCAGGAGCAGCAGGAGTTTATTGATAGCCTGGAGGCAGTTCAGTCCTGGATACATGTCGTTCAGGAGAGGCTCCGGGTCAATGACAACACCCAGGGCCCCCGAGCAGCCCTGCAGGCCAGGCTCAGAGAGACAGAGGTGAAACCTAACCACTGACACAGAACTCTAACCAGGGATGGGAATAAATTACAGTTACAAAATATAACTACAAAATACCTGAAAGACCAATGTATCAAAATAAAAGATACTTTTGTATTTAATTCAAATGCATGTATTTTAAATTACAAAATAGATTTGCAAGTAGCTGGCTGAACAGCAACATTCTTAGTAACAGTTAGAGAAAAGTTGCTTTTTTGCTTTTACTGTGATATGTCGTTTATCTACCTTAGTTGAATGCACTGTCACTCTGGATAAGATTGGCCTTGTTTCTGGGCGGAGCTCATTAGAGAAACTCAGAATGCTTTGAAATTTTTACATATAGTTACAGTGCATTCACAGTGTTCAGACCCCTTGACTTTTTCCACATTTTGTTATGTTAGCCTTATTCTTAAGTTGATTAAATAGTTTTCTACCCCTCAATCTACACACAATACCCCTTAATGACAAAGCAAAAACAGGTTTTTAGATTTTAAAATGTAAATGTGATATTTAAAAAAAATAATAATAATAATAAAAATTTATACATAAGTATTCAGACACTTTACTCAGTACTTTGTTGAAGCAACTTTGTCAGCGATTACAGCCTTGAGTCTTCTTAGCACACCTGTATTTGGGGAGTTTCTCCCATTCTTCTGTGCGGATCTTCTCAAGCTCTGTCAGGTTGGATGGGGAGCATCTCTGCACAGCTATTTTCAGGTCTCTCCAGAGATGTTTGATCAGGTTCAAGTCTGGGCTCTGGCTGGGCCATTCAAGGACATTCAGAGACTTGTCCCGAAACCACTCCTGCATTGTGTTGGCTGTGTGCTTAGGGTTGTTGTCCTCTTTGAAGGTGAACCGTTGCCCCCAGTCTGAGGTCCTGAGCGCTCTGGAGCAGGTTTTCATCAAGGATTTCTCTGTACTTTGCTCTGTTAATTTTCCCCTCTATCCCGACTAGTCTCCCAGACCCTGAAAATGAAAAACTTTCCCACAGCTTAATGCTGCCACCACCATGCTTCACGGTATTGATGGTATTGGCAAGGTTATGAGCGGTGCCTGCTTTCTTCCAGATGTGACGCTTGACATTCAGGCCGAAGAGTTCAATCTTGGTTTCATCACAATAGAGAATCTTGTTTCTCATGGTCTGAGAGTCCTTTAGGTGCATTTTGGCAAATTCAAAGCAGGCTGTCATGTGGCTTTCTACTCAGGAGTAGCTGCCATCTGGCCACTATCATAAAGGGCTGATTGGTGGAGTGCTGCAGAGATGGTTGTCCTTCTGGAAGGTTCTCCCATCTCCACAGAGGATCTTGTCCAATCAATTGAATTTACCACAGATGGACTCCAATCAAGTTGTAGAAACAGCTCAATGGTGATTAATGGAACAGGATGCACCTGAGCTCAATTTAAAGTCTCATAGCAAAGGGTCTGAAATACTGAAGTAAATAAGGTATTTCTATTATTTATTTATTTTTAATACATTTGCAAACATTCCTAAACTGTTTTTGTTTTGTTATTATGGGGTTTTGTGTGTAGATTGATTTAATCTATTTTTAGAACAAGACCATAACCAGTGGAGGCTGCTGAGGGGAGAACGGCTCATAATAATGGCTGTAACGGAGCAAATGGAATGGCATCGAAACCATAAGTTTGATGTATTTGATACCATTCCACTGATTCTGCTCCAGTCATTACCATGAGCCGTTCTCCCCAATTAAGGTGCCACCAACCTCCTGTAACGTAACATAATGTGGAAAAAAGTGAACGGGTCTGAATACTTTCCGAATGCACTGTAACGTACCAGATGCTCTTATCACAACATAGTGCGATCAGACATTTGATACCAATGCAGGCTGAAAGGGGGCCACAAAATTGTGAACCACTATGGGGGAAATGGTATAGAAAAGTATTTTGAAAATGCATATTACAGCTTTTGAAAGTGTCTTGCATTGGAGATGCAGAATGCATTGGAGTGTAGTTCAGCTGGGTGTAATTCAACATACAAAATACTCCCAGTCTCTGACCCCAACTAACCACTGACACTGTTTTAGGAGATGATGTGAGCAAAACTCAGCCCTAACTAACCAGTCATACTTGCTCAGAGGGGAAAGAGGTGAGACCAAACCCTAACTGCTGAATCAAATCAAATCAAATTGATTTATATAGCCCTTCGTACATCAGCTGATATCTCAAAGTGCTGTACAGAAACCCAGCCTAATGAGGGTCAAAGACGTGTTTCACACTATTCAGCCAGTCTGAACCATTCTGTGCAGGCTCAGATAAGTCTCTTCAAATTGTCCTTTCCAACATGGCTGTTATGACTGCCCTCAACCGATCTCTCACCTTTAACTCCTGTAATACAGTGGTATGTGACACCAGAGTCCAGTTTTCCTTTTTCGTTCAGATGCTTCCACCACTCACTCAGTTTCATTGCCCCCAAGGGACGCTTCTGTATACTTTTTAAATTGTTTAATATATATTTTATATATATATATATATATATATATCACACACAGTTGAAGTCGTAAGTTTACATACACTTAGTTTGGTGTCATGAAAACTTGTTTTTCAACCACTCCACAAATCTCTTGTTAACAAACTATAGTTTTGGCAAGTTGGTTAGGATATCTACTTTGTGCATGACATTTTTCCAACAAATGTTTACAGACCGATTATTTCACTCATAATGCACTGTATCACAATTCCAGTGGGTCAGAAGTTTACATACACTAAGTTGACTGTGCATTTAAACAGCTTGGAAAATTCCAGAAAATGATGTAATGGCTTTAGAAGCTTCTGATAGGCTAATTGACATAATTTGAGTCAATTGAGGTGTACTTGTGGATGCATTTCAAGGCCTACTTTCAAACTCAGTGCCTCTTTGCTTGACATCATGGGAAAATCTAAAGAAATCAGCTAAGACTTCAGAAAATAAATGGTATACCTCCGCAAGTATGATTCATCCTTGGGAGCGATTTCCAAACGCCTGAAGGTACCACGTTCATCTGTACATACGATAGTACGCAAGTATAAACACCATGGGACCATGCAGCCGTCATACCGCTCAGGAAGGAGACGCGTTCTGTCTCCTAGAGATGAACGTACTTGGGTGCGAGAAGTGCAAATCAATCCCAGAACAACAGCAAAGGACCTTGTGGAGATGTTGGAGGAAACGGGTACAAAAGTATCAATATCCACAGTAAAACAAGTCCTATATCGACAACCTGAAAGGCCAGTCAGCAAGCAAGAAGCCACTGCTTCAAAACCTCCATTAATAAAAGCCAGACTACAGTTTGCAACTGCACATGGGGACAAAGATGGTAGTCTTCGGAGAAATGTCCTCTGGTCTGATGAAACAAAAATAGTTTGGCCATAATGACTATCGTTTTGTTTGGAGGAAAAAGGGGGACGCTTGCAAGCCGAAGAACACCATCCCAACTGTGAAGCACGAGGGTGGCAGCATCATGTTGTGGGGGTGCTTTGCTGCAGTAGGGACTGGTGCACGTCACAAAATAGATGGCATCATGAGGAGGGGAAATGTTGCTTCAATATATCCACATCATCTCCAGACATCAGTCAGGAAGTTAAAGCTTGGTCACAAATGGGTCTTCCAAATGGACAATGACCCCAAGCATACTTCCAAAGTTGTGGCAAAATGGCTCAAGGACTACAATGTCAAGGTATTGGAGTGGCCATCACAAAGCTCTGACCTCAACCTATAGACCATTTGTGGGCAGAACTGAAAAAGTGTGTGCGAGCAAAGAGGCCTACAAACCTGACTCAGTTACACCAGTTCTGTCAGGAGGAACGGGACAAAATTCACCCAACTCATTTTTGGGAAGCTTGTGGAAGGCTACCTGAAACGTTTGACCCAAGTTAAGCAATTGAAAGGCAATGCTACCAAATACTAATTGAGTGTATGTAAACTTCTGACCCACTGGGAATGTGTCGAAAGAAATAATAGCTGAAATGAATAATTCTCTCCTATTTATTCTGACATTTCACATTCTTAAAATAAAGTGGTGATCCTAGCTGACCTAAAACAGTGAATTTTACTCGGATTAAATGTCAGTAATTGTGAAAAACTGGGTTTAAATGTATTTGGCTAAGGTGTATGTAAACTTCCGACTTTGATTGTACATACATACACTCTACTGGTCAAAAGTTTTAGAACTGTCATGCCCTGACCTTAGAGCCTTTTTATGTCTCTATTTGGTTTGGTCAGGGTGTGATTTGGGGTGGGTATTCTATGTTTTTGTTTTCTATGATTTTTGTATTTCTATGTTTTGGCTGGGTATGGTTCTCAATCAGGGATAGCTTTCTATTGTTGTCTCTGATTGGTAACCATACTTAGGTAGCCCTTTCCCTCCTTTCAGTGTGGGAAGTTAACTTTGTTTGTGGCACATAGCCTTAAGCTTCACGGTTGTTTTGTATTGTTTATTGTTTTTGTGGGCGTCATCCTAATAAAAGGGAATATGTACGCTCGCCACGCTGCGCTTTGGTCTACTTTATTCGATGGCCGTGACAAGAACACCTACTCATTCAAGGGTTTTTCTTTATTTTCACTATTTTTTACATTGTAGAATAATAGTGAAGACATCAAAACTATGAAATAACACAAATGGAATCATGTAGTAACCAAAAAATGTTTAAACAAATCCAAATGTATTTGAGTCTTCAAATAGCCACCCTTTGCCTTCATGACAGCTTTGCACACTCTTGGCATTCTCTCAACCAGCTTCCATGAGGTAGTCACCTGGAATGCATTTCAATTAAAGTTTCTAAAAAGTTAATGTGTGGAATTCCGTTCCTCAAAACCAATCGGCTGTGTTGTGACAAGGTAGGGGAGATATACAACATATCGCCGTATTTGGTAAAAGTCCAAGTCCATATTATGGGAAGAACAGCTCAAATAAGCAAAGAGAAATGACAGTCCATCATTAATTTAAGACACGAGGGTCAGTCAATCCAGAAAATGTCAAGAACTTTGAAAGTTTCTTCAAGTGCAGTTGCAAAAACCATCAAGTGCTATGATGAAACTGGCTCTCATGAGGACCTCCACAGGAGTGGAAGTCCCAGAGTTACCTGTGCTGGAGAGGATAAGTTCAGTAGAGTTACTAGCCTCAGAAATTGCAGCCCAAATAAATGCTTCAGAGTTCAAATAACAGACACATCTCAACATCAACTGTTCAGAGGAGACTGCTTGAATCAGGCCTTCATGGTCAAATTGCTGCAAAGAAAACACTACTAAAGAACACCAATAAGGAGAAGACTTGCTTTGGCCAAGAAACACGCGCAATGGACATTAGACCGGTGGAAATCTGTCCTTTGGTGTGATGAGTCAAAATTTGAGATTTTTGGTTCCAAGCACCATGTCTTTGTGAGACGTGGTGTAGGTGAACAGATGATCTTCGTATATATATTTCCCACTGTAAAGCTTGGAGGAGGAGGTGTTATGGGTGTGGGGGTGCTTTGCTGCTGACACTGTCTGTGATTTATTTAGAATTCAAGGCACACTTAACCAGCATGGCTACCACAGCATTCTGCAGCGATACGCCATCCTATCTGGTTTGCGCTTAGTCCCATATCATTTGTTTTTCAACAGGACAATGACCCAACACACCTCCAGGCGGTGTAAGGGCTATTTTACGAAGGAGAGTGACGGAGTGCTGCATCAGATGACCTGGCCTCCACAATCCCCCGACCTCAACCCATTTTGAGATGGTTTGGGATGAGTCGGACTGCAGAGTGAAGGAAAAGCAGCCAAAAAGTTCTCAGCATATGTGGGAACTCCTTCAAGACTGTTGAAAAAGCATTCCAGGTGAAGCTGGTTGAGAGAATGCCAAGGGTGTGCAATGCTGTCATCAAGGCAAAGTGTGGCTATTTGACGAATCTCAAATATAAAATATAGTTAAATCAAACACTTTTCTTTGGATACTACATGATTCCATATGTGTTATTTAATAGTTTTGATGTCTTCACTATTATTCTACAAAGTAGAAAATAGTAAAAATATGGAAAACCCCTTGCATGAGTAGATGTTCTAAAACTTTTGGCTGGTAGTGTATATAGTTAGGGTTTCAAAGAGCCGGGAAATTTCCGGAAATTTTCCATGGGAAGTTAAGCCCTGGAATTTGTGGAATTTTGTTTAATTCATAAAAAGTTAGAATTTAACAGTGAACCTTTTTTTGTGGGATACAGGCGAGGCAATTCTAGGTCTTGTTGTATATTTTGGTTAAACTATCCCCAATTCAATGGAATTTCATCCTTCTGCATGCACAGTGCATGCTTCCATCACATGTACAGCTGATTCTCAAGATCTTGCACACTAATGAGATGCTATTGAGCCCACACTACTACACTGTCTGAGCCAAGGTTTACATTCTTTCTGGTAAGTTAGTTGTGATTACAATACTGGGTGGGGTGAAAATGTTTTCTGACGTACATTATTTTTTTGTTAACTTGTAAATCGTAGCCTACAGCAAAGTGTGATTAAATCATTTCTAACTTGTTAACAATTTCTGCTAGTTAGTTTTTGCCACAATGTAGGTTTTAGCTTGCTTGAGCCTGCTAACTGAGAAGTGTTAATTCATCTGTTTCCATACATGTTTCATTTTAAAACATGTATCTTACAAAGGAGTTGTTTAATCTAACTGCTTAACTATTTATCTGTACATGGATTTGTGTGTATATATATATATATATATATATATTTTTTAATGCCACAGGCAGTATCTGATGTGTGGACACATTTCACTGCAGCTAATGTAGAAGGAAAAGCTGTGTACATTTGCAAATACTGTGCCAAATCATATGTGAAGAATGCAACAAAGATGCAGAATCATCTGGTCAAGTGCACAAAGTTTCCTCAGCACTCACAACATGCAACATCTGACAAAAGTCCCTCTACTTCTATTCGAAGTGAAAATGATGAATCAGACACCTTATCGATAGTGACCGCTCATGGTCCTCCTGAAATCAGAAGTTTTTTTGACTCAATGGAGGAACTTAGTCAGAGAAATGCTGATGAATGTCTTGCTCGAGTTGTGTATGCAACTGCTTCACCTCTGATGCTCACAGGCAATGTGTATTGGAAGATATTTCTGAATGTTCTTGGCCCAGCATACACCCCTCCAACCAGACATGCTTTATCTACTCATTTGCTGGATGCAGAGTTCAACAGAGTTCAAGTGAAGGTCAAGCAAATCATAGTGAAAGCAGACTGTATTGCAATCATCGCTGATGGGTGGTCGACTGTTCGTGGGCAAGGAATAATTAACTACATCTCCACCCCTCAACCAGTATTCTACAAGAGCACAGACACAAGGGTCAACAGACACACCGGTCTCTACATTGCAGATGAGCTGAAGGCAGTCATCAATGACCTTGGACCACAGAAGGTATTTGCACTGCTGACAGACAATGCTGCGAACTTCAAGGCTGCTTGATCTGAAGTGGAAGAGTCCTACCCTCACATCACACCCATTGGCTGTGCTGCTCATGCTCATGAAAACAATGGATACACTCTACAAGAGAGGCAAGGGAATGGTTAGGTGTGTGACGGGTCATCAAGATATAGCAGCAATCTACCTCACCAAGCAAAGTGAGAAGAATAAGAGCACCATATTGAAGCTGCCCAGCAACACCCGTTGAGGTGGTTTTGTCATCATGTTTGACAGTCTCCTGGAGGGGAGGAGTCTCTCCAAGAAATGTCCATATCACAGTCTGCTGATATGGACAGCCCCATCAAGAGGATCCTCCTGGATTATGTATTTTGGGAGAGAGTGGTAAGCAGCCTGAAACTCCTGATACCTATAGCGTTAGTCATTGCATGGATTGAGGGTGAAAATGCCATCCTGTCTGATGTTCAGACTACTTGCAGATGTAAGAAGAAATCCGTACTGCCCTGCCCACTTCACTGTTGCTCCAAGCAGAGGAAACTGCAGTTCTGAAATACATCAAAAGCATTAAAACTTCTGCCTGAAGCCCATACACGCCGCAGCGTACATGTTGAATCCCATGTATGCTGGCAAGAGCATCCTGTCTGGTGCAAAGATCAACAAGGCCTATGGTGTCATCACTACCGTGTCTCGCCACCTTGGCCTGGATGAGGGCAAGGCTCCTGACAGTCTGGCAAACTACACTTCCAAGCAAGGGCTTTGGGATGGAGATGAGATATGTTGGCACGACTGCTATATTACATCAGCCACCTGGTGGAATGGACTTTGTGGATCTGAGGTTCTTTTCCCTGTTTCCTCCATCATCCTCCAAATCCCACCAACATCAGCTGCCTCAGAGTGCAACTGGTCCTTGTTTGGGAACACACACACCAAAGCATGCAACAGGCTGACCAATACAAGGGTGGACAAATTGGTGGCCATCCAGGCAAATTTGAGGCTTTTTGAGCCAGACAGCGAGCCATCCTCAAGGTTGGTAAGTGACAGTGAAGATGAGGCCTCAGAGACTGATGTTCAAGATGTGGATATTGAGAAGGTCCCGGGAGAAGACATGGAAGCCAAACAACAACTGTCCCAGACTGTGGAATATGTATTTCTTGCACAGAATAGAATATGTCGACTTCTGTACTATGGGGGGATAGTAGATTGACAGGCTACTTCTTTTGCTGTTTGTTAGGCCTACTCATCTGTTTGGCTGATGAAAAGTAAATGTGGACAGTTCTTCCAATATCTTCAATATGCACCTTGGATTTGGATAAGGACGCACGCAGTTGCGTCCCCGATGTGTCTGTCTTCACTTGTAGCCTGTGAGAAAGACCCGATCACGTGATTGAGAGTCTTGTGAGAGATGCTTCAGATTGCACAGCACACTCGGGAAGAAAGGCAACGCAGCACTCCGGGCCGCAAAAGACATGGATTTTTTTAGGATTCATTGTAGACACAAAGGGGATGCCGCTATGAAATTCGAGGCATTATCAAATGCTTCTCAAATTGTGAATGAGAGACTATTGGAGTATGTACAGCCTGCGCAAAAAAACAAAGCAGAGCTCATACCTTTTCAAGATACTTTTTTCAAGTTATCATTAGTCTCGTCATGCAGCCTTACAATGTATTAAAATCTAAACATATAGCCCAATGTTTGTAGAACACCTAAAATTTCAGAACTATAAATTAAGCATATAGGAATACCTATTTGTTAACCGCTCAACACAGAATAGCCATATGTGCGCACTCAAATCATTTGGAGAAAATATATTTTATTCCGCTTGGTTAAATTTTTATACTTATAATTATAAGCAAATCTTGTCTGCTAAATTAACTACTGTAGTGTAGCACACAGCCATTTGGCATTGCCAGATCAGGACCTAACATAAGGACAACTTAGAGTATGCTATTATTTTCTTCTGAAATAGACTACATTTACTTCATTTCATGTTTCTTTAGACCTGTCTAAAATAAATAATGGATTTATTGTGAAGTTGTAGGCTATATTACATGGATGTATTAGACTTTTTTTTAAATGCCTTGTCTTTGTGGAAACCAGAAGATGCTTAACGTTTGTTTATTTGCTTGACAATCACCGGCTGACAATTTCATGATCGCCATAACCCTATGCTTGACCACATTATCTGTCAGCCCAAAATTCATGATCTCATCAAGCATCTCCTGTGTTACTGGTGGACAGAAAATCCACGAGTCTGAGCATGAGGGTCGCATGAAGATGGACATGGTGCTGGTGGCTGCTGAGGTCTTACTGCAGAACGGAGACCAGGAGACCAGGAGCAAAACCCACGCCAAACTCAAAGAGCTCAAAGCATCATGGGAGGAGACCTGCACCTTCATAATCCACTGCCACAGGTAGCTAACCCACGACTCCTCTGACTTTCCATGACCTCCAATGACTTCTGTGGCAGCTGAAAAGGGCAGGTCAATTACTATGTCTCCTTTTAAAAAGGAATTGCCATGAGTTTTATTATCTGTCACATCAGCTAATATTACACACCCATGGATAATGTATGCATGAGGGAATACATTCTATTCGTTCAGTGAAAAATATTTGATTGTTAATGGCATGGCAGAAGGCCTTGTTTTTGTTTAGGCCATATCAACACAATTTTCTAAGGTCTTTGTTTTTCTATGGTCGATATTTACTCTTCATCCCACCCTACTACTCTCTTTCCCAGCCGGATAGAGTGGGTGTGGCTGCACTGGAGTGAGTACCTGAAGGCGCACGAGGAGGTTGAGATGTGGCTGGTCCGCATGCGCCGCAGTCTGGAGCCGGAGGTGGAACTACAGCTGGGGGTGAAGGAGAAACTGTGGCAGGTGAGCGAACACACCTGACACTGGCCTGGGTGTCAACAATGGTAATGTCTATGTTTAGCCAGTCTGGAAACTCTCTAGTGTGAGTGAAGAGGGTAGGCTGTGGTTCCAACGGATACTGAATATAAAGTAATACTACTGATACCATATCAGAAGCTCAACTGTACTGCCATATTTTGAGTTTGGCTGTTTGGTCATAAGAAATAATAAACCTAGCTACATCAAGCTAGCCTTCAAATGCTGCCAATCATTCCTATAGAGCACCCATAAACCACAGTAGCTAACTTGTATGTCTTCCAGGTAGAAAGTATATAATGTAATCTAATGTGTGTGTTCCAGGTGGACCACCAGCATGTCTTGCTGAGTGACGTGCAGAGCCAGGCACTGCTGTTGGAGAGGCTGTTGGATGAGGCTGCAGCCCTGCACAACCGTACCCAGGACCCCAGTGTGGACCAGGAGGCACAGGAGAGACTGCAAGAGGCATACAATAGCATACGGGACAGGGCTGAGGTGTGTGTGTGCAGTATAATGGAGGCTTTCTGATGACTTGTTCAAAATATCCATATATTCCCTTGAATTCTCTGCACAAAACTCAAGCTAGCATTCTTGTAATGAGCTTAGAGGCCTTAACGGGTCCAAAAAGTAGGACCCATTCCCGAAATGGACCTGGGGCTTTCTCACTCGGAACGAATATGCATGAGTAAATATGTTAAATATAGAGACCCGTTCCGAACGGACCCGAAGAAAACTAGACCTGGTCGGATCCAGACCCGGGCCGATAAAGCGTGAGGGAGAGGAGGTAGAGAGAGCTAACGCTCTAGCAGGGGCCGTGCTGTGTATGTAGGCTACTGTGAGTGTGAGCAAGTGACCTGGTGAGCAGGGAGGACGGAGAGAGAGACGAGAGCCCGCAACCAACCAAGCCGACTCGCGCTATAGGAGACTAATAGCTGCCATAGCTAGGTTATTTATAATCAAATATGATTACCTATTACCTGTCTTAACTGCATTAAAATTGGAGACGCTAGCTAATGTTAGCGAGCTAGGCTAATGGAGGCATGCGCTTTCTCGTCCTACACAGTTACAAACAAGAATAACTCCATTCAAAATATTAAGTAGCAGTCTACCTGTTGGCTCTTGGTTGTTGTAGCCTATCCTTCTTCCTTTTAACTTTTAATTGTCATTTTAATTCCATTTTCCATTGATTATATATCTAACACTTGCCACACATGTAGGCTCTATGACTGTAGCCTATTGCCACTTTGATGATTAGCCAACAACAACAATAAGCTACACGTGCCACTGTCATGAAAAGCAAGAGCAGCAGCAAAAATGATTACATCTATTTTTCTCTACTGCAGCAGTCACGTTCAGACCTGTACTAGTCCACCCGGACAAGTCAATTAAAATTACACATACCCGAGATCCATGAGTGTCATATCTGACCCAGACCCGAGATATTATTTAGAATTTTGGATCTGGACCCCTGTAAGCTATATAGCGAACACAATAGAATGATCGAAACTGTGTCGCTGTTATTGAGTGGTATTATTTCCATTCAGACAGACAGGCTGCAGGGTACAGTAACTAACTTCTAGGTTCTCAGAGTCGAGTAACTTGAGTCTCTTGAGCGTTGTTGGTGAATACTCTTCAATTTGTGCCGAGCTTCTTTTGTTGTGTACGTCCTTTTTTATTTTTCTGTAGTCACACAATCAAGGCAATGCCTTTCCTGTTTCTTTCTGTTTCATCTAGGTCTTTGAAACATCTTACAGTCCACAACGGTCCTCTCCTCTCCCTGTCTCTCTACTTTCAAAGGGAACAGTCTTTTGGTGCTCCTCGCCCGTTTGAACATGCTTAGCTCATGGCAGAGCTGTGCGTTTGGTCCAAAGGGGGAATATCATTCTAATGATTTATATTCTCTTTCATATGGAGGTTGTTGCTCAAAAGTGGAGAACATTTGTTCCCCTACTCTTTGAAAGGAGCTAGAACTAGCTAGTTCTACAGTGCCTTCAGAAAGTATTCACACCCCTTGACGTTTCTACATTTTGTTGTTACAAAGCGGGATTACAATGGATTTAATTGTCACTTTTTGTCAACTATCTACACAACATACTCTGTCAAATTGGATTTAAAAAAGCATTTTGTAAAGAATTCATGAAAAATATAACACTAATAGATCTTGACTAGATATAAGTATTCAAACCCTCTGAGTCAATACATGTTAGAATCACCTGTGGCAGCGATTACAGCTGTGAGTCTTTCTGGGTAAGCCTAAGAGCTTTCCACACCTGGGTTGTGAAACATTTGCCCGTTTTATTATTTTCAAAATTGTTCAATCTCTGTCAATTTGATTGTTGATCATTGCTAGACAACCTTTTTCAGGTCTTGATTTTCAAGTAGATTTCAAACAAAAGTGTAACTAGGCCACTCAGGAACATTCACTGTCTTCTTGGTAAGAAACTCCAGTGTAGGTGAATTAATCTCCCAGTGTCTGGTGGAAAGCAGACTGAACCAGATTTTCCTATAGGATTTTGCCTGTGCTTAACCTCTTTGCATCTTTTTTTTTATCCTGAAAAACTAACCAATCCTTAATGATTACAAATATACCCATAACATGATGCAACCACCACTACTGTGCTTGAAAATATAGAGCGTGGTACTGTTGTAATGTGTTGTATTGGATTTGCTCTAAACATAATGCTTTTTATTCTGAAAAAAAGTACATTTCTTTGCCACATTTTTTGCAGTATTACTTTAGTGCCTTGTTGCATGTTTTGGAATAGTTTTATCTGTACAAGCGTCCTTCTTTTCACTCTGTCAATTAGGTTGGTATTGTGAAGTAACTACAATTTTGTTGATCCATCCTCAGTTTTCTCTTATCACAGCTATTAAACTCTTAACTGTTTTAATCCCTGAGCAGTCTCCTTCCGCTCTGGTGACTGAGTTAGGAAGGATGCCTGTATGTTTGTAGTGACTGGGTGTATTAATACACCATGCACAGTGTAATGAATAACTTCACCACGCTCAAAGGGATATTCAATGTGTTTTTTTTTACACATCTACCAATAGGTGCCCTCACTTTGTGAGGCATTGGAAAACCTCCCTGATCTTTGAGGTTGAGTCTGTGTTTGAAATTCATTGCTCGACTAAGGGACCTTACAATTATCTTTATGTGTGGGGTACAGATATCCCACGTGGCGCAGTGGTCTAAGGCACTGCATCTCAGCGCTAGAGGTGTCACTACAGACCCTGGTTTGATTCCAGGCTGTATCACAACCGGCCGTGACTGGGAGTCGCATAGTGCGGTGCACAATTGGCCCAGCATCGTCTGGGTTTGTTCGGCCTGGAATCAAACCAGGGTCTGTAGTGACACCTCAAGGCAGTTTAATTGGGGCATGCTTTTCATCCAAAATTCCAAATGTTGCCCCCTACCCTAGAGAAGTTAAACTACAATGTAGGAACATGTCATTTTCACTTGTGTGTAGACCCTGGTATGTTGCTGGAGTTGATGAATATGTGTAAAAAAGTGGTGGATTTCCCTTCAACAGGAGAGGCTGTCAGTGCTGCAGAAGATAGCTGAAGAGCACCAGATTTACCAGAGCTACGTCCTAAAGTTCCAGGCCTGGCTGGTGTCCAAAGCTAAGGAGCTGAACACACTTACTGAGTCAGAGGACACAGCCGAGAACAATCTCCAAGCCCTACAGGTGAGAGTAGTACACCCTGGTTATACGACTCCTGGGAGGGACAGATGAGCGTTCCCCCTAGTCACATCACTGTTCTTTTTTTCTTTTTGCTGTAAAAAAAACAACAAAAAACATTGTTTTACTAGAAAGTTTGTTATTTTAATTGCACAATGAATTAAGTTTGAGAAGGGTGGAAAATCGTGACACATCGTAACTCTCCTCTCCCCTCTGTCAGACGCTGGACGACAGTGTGGCCAGTGAGGAGCGGACGCTGCAGCACATCGAGGGCATGGTGGAGGCAGTGCGGGCCAACACGTCGCCCGGGGGGGTGGAGGTGGTGGAGGAGGAGGTGGAGGAGCTTCGTCTGGCCTGGCAGAGGCTCCGACAGAGCCTGTGTGAGGCTGGGGAGGGCCTGAGGAGCAGCCTAGACTCCCAGAGCCAGTACCAGAGCCACTGCCAGCGCCTGGGGGAGGACATAGCGCAGCTCCAGGCCCTGCTTCACAGACTGACCAAAGACCTGGAGACAGCCAGGGAGGGAGACAGGACCGAGGAACAGATGGTTGGGCAGTGGAGGAAGTACATGGTGGGCTTTATACACACTCTCTGTCTCTTTCGTTCTCATTGTCTCTCTCTCGCTAGCTCTCTTCCTAATTTAATTTCCTTGTTGTCTACCTCTCTCTCTCTCCAGTCTTCCCTCTGCCTTCCTTTTTTACCCTTCTCTCTTCCACTCTTATCTCCTTCCCCTTACTTGTTCTTTGCTTTCTTTTTCTCTTTCAGTGTCTCTCTGTCAATTTCACTCCTCAACCCAAGGCTTACAGCTTTAGTTACTAGCTAAAATAAGAGTCTGACACAGCATGGGCAGTTGCTCTAACTATTACCTTGCAGGAATTGGCCCTCTGGCTACATGCCTGGGAGATGTCTGGTGGAGATTACATAGAAGATAATAGTTGTGGGACGGTATTGTATCCTCACAGTCAAAACGTACCTGTTGTGGGGCAGGTTCCCACAGTGGATTTGGATATGGATTTGTATTGATTGTCTGAAGTGGCTTCATTGCTCTTCTAATCTCCTTCAATTCACTGATGTCAATGAATTGGACAGATGCAAGGAAATGCCTACATAGGCTTTCAATACATTGCTTTTACCTGTCCTGTGTTTTCAGATCAGAGGGTTCTGGTGAAAAGTAGTCCACTATGTAGGGAATAGGGTTCCATTTAGGACTGTAGATGATGGAGAAGACATAAGGCTCGGAAGCTAGTAGCTATTGAGGTCAGTTTGAGAAACAAAAGCTAGCAGAAGAGTGATAAGATTCGTCAGAGGCTAAAACAATTAGTATAGTCATTTTATCCCAGTGTCTAGACCAGGGTCCAGATTCACAAAACCTTCTTAAGAAGAAAGGTCTTCTTAACTGCCATTTTTTCCCCCTTAACTATAGATTTAAGAAGAACGTTAAGCAAAGTTGTTGTTTCTCAAAAAGGTTATTGGAAAATGTATTGTGCTATTTCTTACAGTATGTTTCTCATTTAGCAAAAAAGTTAAGAAGAAAATGGATTTAGAAAATAAAGTTATTGGAAATGTTTTAATTCCAAGATAGCTAAACCCTCAGGGCAGTGAGAGGAAAAAGCTCATGAAAGCAATTCACTGTTTAATTCACTCTCAAACCTGAGGTTATTATTTAATTATTTTACACCCAAGAACATGTTTTAGAACAGTAATCTCTGTAAGAGTAAAATATGCTAACATGATTGCCATTGCTAGCTAGATAGTTAGCTAAAACAGGGGTCAGGGTCAGAACGACAGATTTTTACCTTGTCAGCTCAGGGATTCAATCGTGCAACCTTACAGTTAACTAGTCCAAAGCTCTAACCACCTGCCTCACGAGGAGCCTGCCTGTTTCACGAATGCAGTAAGAAGCCAAGGTAAGTTGCTAGCTAGCATTAAACTTATCTTATAAAAAACAATCAATCATAATCACTAGTTAACTACACATGGTTGATGATATTACTAGTTTATCTAGCGTGTCCTGCGTTGCATATAATCGATGCGGTGCGCATTTGCGAAAAAGGACTGTCGTTGCTCCAATGTGTACCTAAACATCAATGCCTTTCTTAAAATCAATACACAGAAGTATATATCTTTAAACCTGCATATTTAGCAAAAAGAAATCCAGGTTAGCAGGCAATATTAACCAGGTGAAATTGTGTTACTTCTCTTGCGTTCATTGCACGCAGAGTCAGGGTATATGCAACAGTTTGGGCCGCCTGGCTCATTGCGAACTAATTTGCCACAATTTTACGTAATTATGACATAACATTGAAGGTTGTGCAATGTAACAGGAGTATTTAGACTTATGGATGCCACCTGTTACGGTTCCGTATTTCACTGAAAGAATAAACGTTTTGTTTTTGAGATGATAGTTTCCGGATTCGACCATACTAATGACCCAAGGCTCGTATTTATGTGTGTTATTATGTTATAATTAAGTCTATGATTTGATAGAGCAGTCTGGCTGAGCGATGGTAGGCACCAGCAGGCTCGTAAGCATTCATTCAAACAGCACTTTCGTGCGTTTGAGCCAGCAGCTCTTCGCAATGCTTCAAGCATTGCGCTGTTTATGACTTCAAGCCTATCAACTCCTGAGGTTAGGCTGGTGTAACCGATGTGAAATGGCAAGCTAGTTAGCTAGCTAATAACGTTTCAAACATCACTCGCTCTGAGACTTGGAGTAGTTGTTCCCCTTGCTCTGCATGGGTAACGCTTCTTCGAGGGTGGCTGTTGTCAATGTGTTCCTGGTTTAAGCCCAGGTAGCGGCGAGGAGAGGGATGGAAGCTACAGTGGGGAGAACAAGTATTTGATACACTGCCAATTTTGCAGGTTTTCCTACTTAAAGCATGTAGAGGTCTGTAATTTTTTATCATAGGTACACCTCAACTGTGAGAGATGGAATATAAAACAAAAATCCAGAAAATCACATTGTATGATTTTTAAGTAATTAATTTGCATTTTATTGCATGACATACAATGTGATTTTCTGGATTTTTGTTTTATATTCCATCTCTCACAGTTGAAGTGTACCTATGATAAAAAATACAGACCTCTACATGCTTTGTAAGTAGGAAACACTGCTGATTTAGCAGGTTATCAAATACTTGTTCTCCCCACTGTATACTGTTACACTGGCAATACTAAAGTGCCTATAAGAACATCCAATAGTCAAAGGTATATGAAATACAAATCGTAAAGAGAGAAATATTCCTATAATAACTACAACCTAAAACTTCTTACCTGGGAATATTGAAGACTCATGTTAAAAGGAACCACCAGTTTTCATATGTTCTCATGTTCTGAGCAAGGAACTTATACGTTAGCTTTCTTACATGGCATATATTGCACTTTTACTTTCTTCTCCAACACCTTGTTTTTGCATTATTTAAACCAAATTGAACATGTTTAATTATTTATTTGAGGCTAAATTGATTTTATGTATTATATTAAGTTAAAATAAGTGTTCATTCAGTAATTGTTGTAATTGTCATTATTACAAATAAATATTTTTAAAATTGTCTGATTTAACCGGTATCAGCTTTTTTTTGGTCCTCCAATAATCGGTATCGGCGTTGAAAAAGCATAATTGGTCGACCTCTACCAAGGACCCATGGAAGAGTAGTGGAGAAGAGATGATTTTATTAGCTCGCAAAGTAGCTCTCATCCTAGAAAAGGTGAGAGACCCCTGGTCTAGAAAAACCCACTTAACCAATTACAGCATCAGAGGCCACTTTGTGCCTGCTGCCTTCATTCCACTGAGGTGAATTTCACCCTTGTCAACGAGGATTGCAATAGTGGTTTAAAATTGCTTGACATTAATGTGAATTACGTTAAGTTTAAACATTTTCTCTTCTATGGGAGAAAGATCTTGTATAACAGTTTAACACTGGCACTAAGGAGGAAATTAAGTTAGCGTTTATCACATTTGGTTGTTGGTGTGTGTTTTGTGTGCAGAGAACGAGTTGCCTGGTGCCCAGGCTGTTCTCTGTGATAGGTTTTTAAACAATTGTTCTTATTTTCCCTTTTGGTATTCCCCTCTCAGAATGTTCGGAATACTCTGTCAGCAGAGGAATCCCAGGTGGAGAACCTCAAGGCCCAGCTTAAAGAACTCTTCCGCTTTTCCCAAGATTCCCGGCATCTCTCTGACGACGTCCTGGCTGTGGTGAAGGAGCACCAGAGGTGAGTGGACAATCAGAGCACTTCACAGTGTAGAAGAAGAGTGACGATGGAGAGGAAGATGCTTTTTAAGATTTAACACATGGAATCATATAGTAACCAAAACGGTGTGAAACAAATCAAAATATATTTCAGATTCTTCAAAGCAGCCACACTTTGCCTTGATGACAGCTTTGCACACTCTTGGCATTTTCTCAACCAGCTTCACCTGAGATGCTTTTCCAACAGTCTTGAAGGAGTTCCCACATATGCTGAGCACTTGTTGGCTGCTTTTCCTTTACTCTGCGGTCCAACTCATCCCAAACCATCTCAATTTGGTTGAGGTCGGGGGATTGTGGAGGCCAGGTCATCTGATGCAGCTCTCCTTCTTGGTCAAATAGCCCTTACACAACCTGGTTAAGTGTGCCTTGAATAATAAAAAATCACTGACAGTGTCACCAGCAAAGCACCATCACACCACCTCCTCCATGCTTCACAGTGGGAACCACACATGCGGAGAACATCCGTTCACATACTCTGCGTCTCACAAAGACACGGCACTTGGAACCAAAAATCTCAAATTTGGATTCGTCATACCAAAGGACAGATTTCCACCGGTCTAATGTCCATTGCTCGCGTTTCTTTGCCCAAGCAAGTCTCTTCTCCTTATTGGTGTCCTTTTTAGTAGTTGTATCTTTGCAGCAATTTGACCATGAAGGCCTGATTCACACAGTCTCCTCTGAACAGTTGATGTTGAGATGTCTGTTACTTGAACTCTATGAAGCATTTATTTGGCTGCAATCTGAGGTGCAGTTAACTCTAATTAACTTTTCCTCTGCAGCAGAGGTAACTCTGGGTCTTCCTTTCCTTTGGCGGTCCTCATGAGAGCCAGTTTCATCATAGCGCTTGATGGTTTGTGTGACTGCACTTGAAGAGCATTCAAAGTTCTTGACATTTTCCGAATTTTCCGAGCTGTGCCTGTCAACTCGAAGTGCTGTTATGGTGAAGTGGAAATGTCTAGGAGCAGCAACGGCTCAGCTGCGACGTAGTAGGCCACACAAGCTCACAGAACAGGACGACCGAGTGCTGAAGCACGTTGCGGGTAATAATCTATCCTCTGTTGCAACACTCACTACCGATTTCCAAACTGCCTCTGGAAGCAAAGTCAACACTAACTGTTTGTCGGGAGCTTCATGAAATTAGTTTCCATGGCCGAGCAGCCGTATACAAGCCTAAGATCACCATACGCAATGCCAAGCATCAGCTAGAGTGGTGTAAAGCTCGGTGGCATTGGACTCTGGAGCAGTGGAAACGTGCTCTCTGGAGTGATGAATCACGCTTCACAATCTGGTAGTCCGATGGACTAATCTGGGTTTGGCAGATACCAGTAAACGCTACTTGCCCAAATGCCTAGTGCCAACTGTAAAGTCTGGTGGAGGAGGAATAATGGTCTTGGGCTGTTTTTCATGGCTTGGCTAGGCCCCTTAGTTCCAGTGAAGGGAAATCTTAACTCTATAGCATACATTGAGTTTCTAGACAATTCTGTGCTTCCAACTTTGTGGCAACAGTTTTGGGAAGGCCCTTTCCTGTTTCAGCATGACAATGCCCCCTTGCACAAAGCGAGGTCCATGCAGAAATGGTTTGTCGAGATCGGTGTGGAAGAACTTGACTGGCCTGCACAGAGCACTGTCCTCAACCCCATCGGACGTCTTTGGGATGAATTGGACCACCGACTAATTGCCCAACATCAGTGCCCGACCTCACTAATGCGCTTGTGGCTGAATGGAAGCAAGTCCCCACAGCAATCTTTCAACATCTAGTGGAAAGCCATCCCAGAAGAGTGGATACTGTTATAGCAGCAAAGGGGGGACCAACTCCATATTAATGCCCATGATTTTGGAATGAGATGTTTGACGAGCAAGTGTCCACATAGTTTTGGTCATGTAGTGTATGTTTTCAAAACCTTTTACCTATATTCTGATTATTTCCAGGGATACACACAACATCCTGAAATATGTGTAGATATCTTTGTTAGAAAGAATACTATATTCCCCTTGACGGAGTGATGCTGAATGTAAAAACTTGGCTCAATTTATTCCACTTTCCCTTACTGATTAGCTTTTGATGTTGTATGATAATTCATGCAAACAGTCTTTTTTCTCTCTATAGGGAAAGACAGGATGTCTATGCTGTTCTATAACATAATAACTTATTGAAACATACAGTGATTACTTGGTTAAATGTCAAACAGGCTGAATGTATAAGCTGCAATTTTCCTCTGACTTTTTACTGTGTTTAAATATATACAGTACATTTTGTATTTTGCATGCAATGCACCATATCTAGCCTGTTTGAAGCCCGTCTCCTCTCCCCTGTCTGCCTATAGTGTGAAGTGTCGCGCAATGAAGCTATGTGTGGAGTCAGAGACAGGGCTGAGACTGGTGCTGCAGGACCCTCTGCATGGCTTCTCTCAGTGGAGCCAGCTGGTCTCTCAGGTGCTGGAGGCCTCAGCAGAGGTGTCTGAGTTCTCCCACATCGCCTTGCTAGTGCAGAACATTGAGGTATAAACACCACACTGCACTGCAGGCTGCTACTGATTTGATCAACTATTATTCCACCATGGGAAATGTTTTTGGTCATGTGCTTAAAAGGGATGTAGCAGGACATGATACAGAACATACAATGCAGCTAATTCAACACTGTAAAATGCATCGAGAAAAGGTGACCTTCAATCCCGTCAATCAAGCAGCTAAACCAGGATTGTATTCGTAAGGTAACCCGTTGATGGCTGAGAAACCAAACTTGTAGTCGCTGTGGCACTCAAGGCCTGGAGACCTCCACTGTAATAATGATATACTGTAGTCATGGTACCTTAATTAGGTCAGCTATGGAAATCCATTCAGCCCTACAGACAGACAGTACTTGACAGAGATTGGCTTGGGCCGTGTCCGAAATGGCACCCTATTCCCTGTTTAGTGCACTACTTTTGATCAGGGCCCATAGGGCTGTGGTCAAAAGTAGTGAACTATATATGGAATAGGGTGTCAAAAGTAGTGTACTATATATGGAAGAGACTGCCATTTGAGCCTTCTCCATCATTAAATTGAATCTATGGCTTTCCCTATATAACCTCCTCCCCTCCAGACATGGGAATACTGAAAGCACAGGTCAGGGAGTTCAATCATTTCCTGATCTTTGAAAAAGAGACATCTGAGGATCATGCTTGCTTTTCGTTGACACAGAGGAATGTGTGATTTAGATGCCCCGAGGCACATATTTCTACTTTTTTTTCTGTCTTTGTTTCCTCTATTTCTTTCTATCCCCCTACAGAGGTTGATGATGCAAAGTCTACAGCTGCAAGAGCGGTTGAGTCTGCTGCAGGTGAAGAGAGATCTGCTGGTTTCAGTGTTTGGCTCTGACAGAGCAGAGAGTCTACTGACGGAGCTCAACGCCGCCGTGAAGAACCGAGAGCTACTGCACAGCCAGCTTCTGCAGAGGAAGGGAAGACTGCAGGTGTGTGAGTGCGTTCGTGTGTGTGTCATTGGGCTCTGGTCATATGTAGGTCATTATTAGGGAATGGGGTGCCATTTGGGATGGAATGTAATTTTTGTTATAAACTGGGTGGTTCGAGCCCTGAATGCTGATTGGCTGACAGCTGTGGTATATCAGACCATATACCACGGGTATGAGAAAAATATGTATTTTTGTTCTAATTATGTTGGTAACCAGTTTATAATAGCAATAAGATACCTCGGGGTTTGTGGTATATGGCCAATATACCACGGCTAAGGGGTGTATCCAGGCACTCCACGTTGCGTCGTACAGCCCTTAACCGTTGTATATTGGCCATATACCACACCCCCTCGTGCCTTATTGCTTACGTATGTCCTTAGGGTTTGATCTCAAGGACGAAGGACTTTGGCGACGCCTACGAGTCAATCAGGAGCAAGCTGACCCTCCTGAGAGACAGACTGATCTCAGCAGACATCCTCCAACCAGACATACTGGCCAAGAAGAGCCAGTCAGACCAGCTACGGGTGGGTCACTTAATACATTCTTAACCTGTGGCTCATTCTCAATTAATCTTTCCTTGCATCCTCTCTCCTCACCTCCTTCTCAAAGGCATTGGAGAAGGTTCGAGTGGAGTGACCTTCTCCTCCAATATGGTTGGCAAGGAGGCAAGGAGATAGGATGCAAGGAATTGAGGAAAGATGAATTGAGATTGAGCCTGTGTCCAGGGGGTCCTATGAGACTCATTTAGAACATATAAGCATGTATAAAGCATTCATAAAGTTGCTTTGTGTCTCTCAGGGGATCAAGAAGGACTTGGAGGACTGTGAGGCCCACATCACAGCTCTGGAGACTCTGGTGTCATCCAGCTCCACTAACAAGACCCGGTCTGAGAGACTGTATGGGGACTGGAGGAACCTATACAAGGCAGTCCGGGTAAGAATGGAAGGATTTGACTAAGCAGAAGTTTTGAAAAAGATGATACTTTAGTGGCAAAAAATTGCTTTTGAAATTAATAACATTTCCTATTCATCAATCTGTGTATTTGTGAAGTAATATTTTAGCATGTGATTTCATTTGCTTAATGTGTTGTCTATCCCTGTGTTCATTTGGCTGAGTTTTGTTATCCACTCACCTTCAGACAGTGAGTCATGTGACTTGCTATATAAAGCAGACAGGCAGGCAGGCATCGAGGCATTCAGTTACTGTTCGATTGAACGTTAGAATGGGCAAAACGAGTGACCTAAGCGACTTTGGGCGTGGTACGATCGTCAATGTCAGGCACGCCGCATCCATTATCTCAGAAACGGCCGACCTCCTGGGCTTTTCACGCATGACAGTGTTTAGGGTTTACTGAGAAGGGTGTGAAAAACAAAATGGGCGCAAACAGCTCGTTAATGAGAGAGGTCGAAGGAGAATGGCAAGAATCGTGCAAGCTAACAGGCAGGCCACAAACAGACAAATAACGGCGCAGAACAGCATCTCGGAAGGCACAACTCGTCAATCCTTGTCATGGATGGGCTATTGCAGCAGACGACCACACTGTGTTCCACTCTTGTCAGCTAAAAACAAGAAGAAGCGGCTCCAGTGGGCACACGATCACCAACACGATCACCAACACTGGACAAATGAGCAGTGGAAAAACATTGCCTGGAACATTGACAGCGACTTCAGTTTACTTGAGTGACCTTCGCAGTCCCCAGACCTCAACTGAACAGAGCATCTTTGGGTTGAGATGGAACGGGCTGTTAGCAGCATGAATGTACCGCCCTCCAATCTGCAGCAACTGTGTGATTCTGTTGCGTCAGCATGGACCAACATCCCTGTAGAATATTTATGACACCTTGTAGAATGCCCCAAATAATTCAGGCTGTTCTGGAGGCAAGGGGCCGGGTCCACCCCGGTACTAGATGGGTGTACCTAATAAACCGTCACTGAGTGTATATCTTTTGATATTAACGTGTGTGTGTGTGTGTGTGTGTGTGTGGCAGGTGAAGGGGAACGAGAGTGAGGAGAGCATCAGGGAGCACGAGAGTTTCCATGAAAGCCTGCTGAATGTAGAGAAGTGGCTGATGATTATGAGGCAGAAGCTGGAGTCCTACCGCAGTTCTGCTGGGGAGTGGAGTGTGGACAACAGACAGCATGAAGCTGAGGTACTGACATACCACACATCTGTTATGTGGCACTGATTATGGCTGTTTTGATGAAGATAGACAAACATGACTAGGCACTGGACTACTATGGAGAGGATATCCTGTGTTAAAAAAAATGTAATAAAATGTTCTCTACTGACAAAGAGTTATGGGAAATAAACTGTGACTCTGTCCAGTGCTGAACTTGCATGTAGTTAATATGTCACGTCCCATCCTGTGTTATTCCTCCTCCGGTCCCGTAGAGGGCACTAGGTGAGTTCCCAGAGAAGGAGCTGCAGCTGCACCAGACAGAGGTGGAGGGCCAGGGGGTGCTGAAGAGGACCTCCGAGGAGGGACGAGTACACATCCTCAGGGACATGAAGCGCTTGAGAGAGTCCTGGATGGCCCTGCATGACCTCAGCCTCAACCTCTTCAGGTACATTACGCTATAGCGGGCTTGACGGAAAACTCTTAGAATTAGATATAGAACTTTGGAATCAACAACTATGCTTGACAAAGATGGCTGCTATTATCATCACATTCTAGAGCTTTGCACATGTATCGAATCATCCACCCTTGTGAATGATAGTGTCTCTATGGGAGGACTACTCTAGTACCATTACCACTAATGCTACTTCATCTCTAGTTTAGTGTGTTTCAGTGAAGGTTCTCGACAACCTCATATGGCTTGTGCACATCTATCTCCGAAAACTTTACCGACCATAGCCTTCTACAAAGAAGTCAATATGTTGCACATGCTGTCCCTGCATCTGGGTGAAAAGTGTTTAATGCGGCCAATTACACACCAATCCTAAGAGATTCCTTCAGTTACTGACTGTCTGCTGTTCCATTCCCAGGCTGCTGAATGGGCACAGCTCCTCTGAGGACCATGACTTAGACATCCAGAGGGTGAGAGGTCAGGCTGGGGAGTTGACAGGCCCAGCTAGGGAGCTCTTTCCTGGGGAGGGAGGAGACCTGTACAAAGGAAGAGGCTCCAGCAGCAGGAGGGAGGGTGCTCCAGAGGGATCCCCAGGAGAGGACCATGGTGTCTGGGTCTCTCAGAGCTATGGATCAGGGTCTGGGAGAGGGGGAAGAACAGGGTCAGGGGCAAGGATGGAGCAAAGCGAAGGGGCAAGTTTTAGAGCAGAAGAGGGTGTGTGGGTCAAGGGAGGGTTTGAGGGCAGTGTGGAGGATATGGATCTCTCTGAACATGGGGAGAGAGAGGGCAGTGGTCAACAGGGTCCAATGGCGTTAAGCCAAGGAAGCAGTCAGAGACTGGGACAGGGCAGTGGGGTTGAAAGCAGTGGCAATTGCAGGGAGAAGGGTGGCGGTGAGCACAGCTTTGGTGTTGAGGAGGTGGACTCCATTGCCTGGAGAGGGGGGTATGGTCAGGGAGGAGAGGGGGAGACCAGAGGGGAAACCACAGGGATAAACTCCTCAGGCCACACAGGAGGCAGAAGCCCCCAGTGTGGAGTGGTGGGGGGCTCTGGGTCCAGGAGTAGCAGAGTGGTGGGGGGCTCTGGGTCCAGGAGTAGCGGAGTGGTGGGGGGTTCTGATTTTACAGGTAGCGGTGTGATGGAGGGATCAGGCTCTAGGAGTAGCGGAGTGGTGGTAGTCGGGGTGTCTGGGTCCAGCAGTAGCGGGCGGACAGAGGAGTGGGTGGATGAGCAGAGGTCCAGAGGTGTGGCTGAACCTGTGGCCATGGAGGTAGATGTGGGGTTAGGGCAAGGTCATAGTCAGGGCAGCAGAAGCAGCTATAGAGAGGGAACAAGTGAAATGGGAGACCAGAGTGGAAGTGGAGGGGGACACCCGCGACACAGAGGGTCCTTCATCCTGATCAAGACAAAGATGGAGGATCCAGTCATGGACCAAGGCTTTGCTAGAAAAACTTTTGGAGGGCTACAGAGCTCAAGTCAACACACCAGGGTACGGTTTACTATCTACAATGATTCTATTAACTCACAATCACATACTCATTATTTTCTAGTTAATAAAATAATTTCAACTTCAAATGGGCATGGTATAATTACAGTGGGGCAAAAAAGTATTTAGTCAGCCACCAATTGTGCAAGTTCTCCCACTTAAAAAGATGAGAGGCCTGTAATTTTCATCATAGGTACACTTCAACTATGACAGACAAAATGAGAAAAAAATCAAGAAAATCACATTGTAGGATTTTTAATGAGTTTATTTGCAAATGATGGTGGAAAATAAGTATTTGGTCAATAACAAAAGTTATCTCAATCCTTTGTTGACAATGACAGAGGTCAAACGTTTTCTGTAAGTCTTCACAAGGTTTTCACACACTGTTGCTGGTATTTTGGCCCATTCCTCCATGCAGATCTCCTCTAGAGCAGTGATGTTTTGGGGCTGTTGCTGGGCAACACGCACTTTCAACTCCCTCCAAAGATTTTCTATGGGGTTGAGATCTGGAGACTGGCTAGGCCACTCCAGGACCTTGAAATGCTTCTTACGAAGCCACTCCTTCATTGCCCAGGCGGTGTGTTTGGGATCATTGTCATGCTGAAAGACCCAGCCACGTTTCATCTTCAATGCCTTGCTGATGGTAGGCTTTGTTACTTTGGTCCCAGCTCTCTGCAGGTCATTCACTAGGTCCCCCCGTGTGGTTCTGGGATTTTTGCTCACCGTTCTTGTGATCATTTTGACCCCACGGGGTGAGATCTTGCGTGGAGCCCCAGATCGAGGGAGATTATCAGTGGTCTTGTATGTCTTCCATTTCCTAATAATTGCTCCCACAGTGGATTTCTTCAAACCAAGCTGCTTACCTATTGCAGATTCAGTCTTCCCAGCCTGGTGCAGGTCTACAATTTTGTTTTGTCCTTTGACAGCTCTTTGGTCTTGGCCATAGTGGAGTTTGGAGTGTGACTGTTTGAGGTTGTGGACAGGTTTCTTTTATACTGATAACAAGTTCAAACAGGTGCCATTAATATAGGTAACGAGTGGAGGACAGAGGAGCGTCTTAAAGAAGTAGTTACAGGTCTGTGAGAGCCAGAAATGTTGTTTGTAGGTGACCAAATACTTATTTTCCACCATAAATTGCAAATAAATTCATTAAAAATCCTACAATGTGATTTTCTGGATTTTTTTTCTTCTCATTTTGTCTGTCATAGTTGAAGTGTACCTATGATGAAAATTACAGGCCTCTCTCATCTTTTTAAGTGGGAGAACTTGCACAATTGGTGGCTGACTAAATACTTTTTTGCTCCACTGTAAGCAATAAGGCATGAGGAGGTGTGGTATATGGCCAATATACCACCCCTAAGGGCTGTTCTTATGGATGACGCAATGCGGATACAGGATGCAGCCGTTAGTCGGGGTATATTGGCTATATACCACAAACCCCCAAGGTTCCTTATTGCTATTATAAACTGGTTACCAACATAATTAGAACAGTAAAAATCTTTTCTTGGTTGTCATACCCATGTATACGGTCTGACATAACACAGCTTTAAGCCAATCAGCATTCAGGGCTCGAACACCCCGGTTTATAACAACATTTGACATTTTAGTCATTTAGCAGACGCTGCTATCCAGAGTGACTTAGTGCATTCATCTTAAGATGGCTAGGTGAGACAACCACATATCACAGTCGTATTAGCAAATTTTTCCTCAATACAGAAGTTGGTTGACCTCCTGTAGGGGTGGGACGGCCAACAGACCGGAGGTGGCAGACGAGTGCTCGGGTTGAGATGTGAGGTTTGAGCATAGCCTGAAGGTAGGGAGGGGCAGTTCCCCTTGCTGCTCTGTAGGCACGCACCATGGTCCTCTCCATGCCACCTGACAGGCGCGACCTGCCAGGTTGAATGCAATCCAGGAGTGTGCAGAGCCTGAGATGTACGCACAGCCCTGAGAAGGTGGAGGGGAGGATTTGATGTTTCACGGTGTCGAAGGCAGAGGATAGATCTAGGAGGATGAGAACAGAGGAGAAAGAGTCAGCTTTGGCAGAGCAGAGAGCCTCTGACACAGAGGAGAGCAGTCTCAGTTGAGTGACCCAATTTGAAGCCAGACTGGTTAGGATGAAGATCGTTCTGAGAGAGATAACAAGTTGGTGAGTGACAGCATGCTAAAGTGTTTTGGGAAGAAAATAAAGAAGGGATATCTGTCTGTAGTTTTTGACATCGGAAGGGTCGAGTGTTGGTTTCTTGGGCAGAGGAGCGGCTCTGGCCATCTTGAAGTTGCAGGGGACGCAGCCAGTGTTCAGGGATGAGTTGATGAGGGAAGTGAGGAATGGGAGAAGATCTCCAGAGATGGTCTGGAGGAGGGGATGTTGTCGGGTGGCTGGACATCACTAGTCGCAGGATGGAAAAAGATGTTAGTTCTGTTTAAGTGGGACCAGTGGACTCAATAGGCTGAGTGAATGAGGAGCGGATGTCGTCAACCTTTTCTTAAAAGTAATTGACTCATCACTCAATATTCTCATTAACTGATATTACACTTCCGTTATAAACCAGAATATTTAGAAAATTAGATAACTGATTCTCTTTTGTGAAATATCACCTCAAGTAAGTTGTTGTGGTCCTTCAGGCAGATCCAGGGTCAGCTCTGAGTGCAGCGGAGTACGAGGACAGGAGGAGTATTTTTGAGGCCTGGCTACAGAAGGAAAACGATACTCTTTCAGGGATTCTCAACACCAAGGGACCGCTGAGCACCAGAGAACTCAAGATCAGGCAGAACACACTCAAGGTTGGTGCTAATGAATTCTCTCAGAAATATACAGTATTCCACGCCTGTTTTATATTCACACAGAAATAATGAGGTACTCAAGTGCTGTAGCCATCTTATGGTTAGACTTTAATCTTTTTTAAACATTTATTTCAATTTTATTTAACCAGGTAGGCCAGTTGAGAACAAGTTAACATTTACAACTGCGACCTGGCCAAGATAAAGCAAAGCAGTGCAACAAAAACAACAGAGTTACACCTGGGATAAACAAATGTACAGTCAGTAACACAATAGAACATCTGTATACAGTGTGTGCAAATGAAGCAAGGCAATAAACAGGCCAATAGTGGCAAAGTAATTACAATTTAGCTATTTACACTGGAGTGATATATGTGCAGATGAGGATGTGCAAGTAGAAATACTGGTGTGCAAAAGAGCAGAAAAACAAATATGGGGATGAGGTAGGTAGTTGGTTGGATGGGCTATTTACAGATGGGCTGTGTATAGCTGCAGCGATCGGTAAGCTGTTCTGACAGCTAACGCTTAAAGTTAGTGAGGGGGGGGGTTGCAAGTTGTTCCGGTCATTGGCAGCAGAGAACTGGAAGGAAAGGAGGTGTTGGCTTTGGGGATGACCAATGAAATATTCCTGCTGGAGCACGTACTATGGGTGGGTGTTGCTATGGTGACCAGTGAGCTGGTGTAGGCGGAGCTTTACGTAGCAAAGACTTATAGATGACCTGGAGCCAGTGGGTTCGGCGACGAATATGTAGCGAGGACCAGCCAACGAGAGCATACAGGTCACAGTGGTAGGTAGTATTTGTCATTTTGGTGACAAAATGGATGGCACTGTGATAGACTACATCCAGGTTGCCGAGGAGAGTGTTTGAGGCTATTTTGTAAATATCATTGCCCGGAGTCAAGCATCGGCAGGATAGTCAGTTTTACGAGGGTATGTTTGGCAGCATGAGTGAAGGAGGCTTTGTTGCGAAATAGGAAGCCAATTCTAGATTTAACTTTGGATTAGAGATGCTTAATGTGAGTCTGGTAGGAGAGTTTACAGTCTAGCCAGACACCTAGGTATTTATAGTTGTCCACATATTCTAAGTCAGAACTGTCCTCCGTAGTGATGCTAGTCGGGTGGGTGGGTGTGGGCAGCGATCGGTTGAAGCGCATACATTTAGTTTTACTAGCATTTAAGAGCAGTTGGAGGCCACGGAAAGAGTCTTGTATGGCGTTGAAGCTCGTTTGGAGGTTTGTTAACACAATGTCCAAAGAAGGGCCAAGATGTATACACAATGGTGTCATCTGTGTAGAGGTGGATCAAAGAATCACCCGCAGAAAGAGCGTCATCATTGATAAATACAGAGGAAAGAGTCGGCCTGAGAATTGAACCCTGTGGCACCCCCATAGACTGCCAGAACAGGCCCTCCAATTTGACACACTGAACTCTATCTGAGAAGTAGTTGGTGAACCAGGTGAGGCAGTCATTAGAGAGACCATGGCTGTTGAGTCTGCTGATAAGAATGCGGTGATTGACAGAGTCGAAGGCCTTGGCCAGGTCGATGAAGACGGCTGCACAGTACTGTCTTTTATCAATGGAGGTTATGATATCGTTTAGGACCTTGAGCGTGGCTGAGGTGCACCCATGACCAGCTCGGAAACCAGATTGCATAGCGGAGAAGTGGTGGGATTCGAAATGCTCAGTGATCTGTTTGTTCACTTGGCTTTCGAAGACTTTAGAAAGGCAGGGCAGGATGGATGTAGGTCTGTAACAGTTTGGGTCTAGTGTCTCCCCCTTTGGAGAGGAATCTTTAGGAATCTCAGACGATGCAAAAGAGAGGTTGAACAGACTGGTAATAGGGGTTGCAACAATGGCAGCTGATAATTTTAGGAAGAGGGTCCAGATTGCCTAGCCCAGCTGATTTCTAGGGATCCAGATTTTGCAGCTCTTTCAGAACATCAGCTATCTGGATTTGGGTGAAGGAGAAGAGGGGGGGTTTGGGCCAGTTGCAGCGGGGGTTGCAGAGCTGTTGGCCGGGGTGGAAAGGTGGAAGGCATGGCCAGCCGTAGAGAAATGATCGTGGATTCATCAGTGGTGACAGTGTTTCCTAGTCTCAGTGCAGATGGCATCTGGGAGGAGGTACTCTTATTTTCTATGGACTTTACAGTGTCCCAAAACTATTTGGAATTAGTGCTGCAGGATACAAATTTCTGTTTGAAAAAGCTAGCCATTGCTTTCCTAACTGACTGTGTGTATTGGTTCCTGACTTCCCTGAAAGGTTGCATATCGCGGGGGCTATTCGAAGCTAGTGCAGTACGCCACAGGGTGTTTTTGTGCGAGTCAAGGTCAGTCAAGTCTGGAGTGAACCAAGGGCTATATCTGTTCTTAGTTCTACTTTGTAAGGGGCATGCTTATTTGAAGATGGTGAGGAAATCACTTTTAAATAGCAACCAGGCATCCTCTACTGACGGGATGAGGTCAATATCTTTCCAGGATACCTGGGCCAGGTCAATTAGAAAGGCCTGCTTGCAGAAGTGTTTTAGGGAGCGTTTGACAGTAATGAGGTGGTCATTTGACTGCAGACCCATAACGAACGGACGCAGGCAATGAGGCAGTGATCGCTAAGATCCTGGTTGAAAATAGCAGAGGTGTATTTAGACGGCAAGTTGGTCAGGATGATAATTATGAGGGTGCCCATGGTTACGGATTTGGCATTGTTCCTTGATCATTTGTGTGAGATTGAGGGCATCTATCTTAGATTGTAGGAGAGCCAGAGTGTTAAGCATATCACAATTTTAGGTCACCTAGCAGTACGAACTCTGACGATAGATGGGGGGGGGCAATCAATTCACATATGGTGCCCAGGGCACAGCTGGGGGCTGAGGGGGGTGAGGGACTTATTTCTGGAGAAATGGATCTTTAAAAGGAGAAGCTTGAACTGTTTGGGCATAGACCTGGATGGTATGACAGAACTCTGCAGGCTATCTCTGCAGTAGATTGCAATTCCGCCCCCTTTTAGCAGTTCGGAAAATGTTGTAATTGGGGTTGGAAATTTCAGAATTTTTGGTGGCCTTCCTATGCCAGGATTCAGACACGGCTAGGACATCAGGGTTGGCTTAAAACAAGTTCCTTTGTCAGTAATATACATGCTTTGTGAGAACTTCTGGAGGATGTTATGTTCAGAGTGCACCAAACAAAGCTCTAGGATGGTCGAAAATAATCTTCTGGCCGGCGGAGTTTCTTTAAGAGCCCCGATCACTTGCTGTACGGTTTTGGAAACATAGCAACTTTCATATTAGCGAGAAATAATTTTCAAAAAACAAAAGGTTAAATTACTACACCCTTATAGGGCTGATTGGGGTTCCCGCATCCATATTTCCATGTTACAGCGCTTGTTTACTGACGTAGCTATATACGTCTCCGAACACCTGTGTGTAAACAGAAGGCGGATGCGGCAAACGTGTTGTCACTGAAAAATACTGGCGGCTGCAACTGTGTTAAAACTGGTTGAAACCGTGTACAGTAAGTGTCTATTTGTGAAATTATTCTGATGTGATAAGAAAGTAGAAGGCTTTATTTCTAAAACCGTACCACAGTTGAGAATCATTTTACGTTTCAGAGGATTTGGCTGTTTTGGCTGCCAGAGCCAATTTGCCTCTAAACAGAGCATGTAAGGTCCTTGGACTATAAGGAGTTGTGTTAGGCTCTTTTAGTTTATTAATGGGTTAGGTAGAAACATACCTTACAGCAAGGCCCTAACAAATACACACCGCAACCCTTCCAGCGTTCCTCTAGACGGCTAAAATAACTTTTGGCAACTGACGTCCAGTACACTTACATCCCAACCAGAAGCTGCCTGACAGTCAGGCAGGTTGTGTCCTAAATGCCATCCTACCCACTTGGCACACACTGGTTGAATCAGCGTTTCTACATCATTTCATTTCAATTAAATTTCCAACGTGAAATAGACATTGGATTGTCATCTGGGTGTATTCTCTATATATACTTTTCATATAGGGCACTGGCCCAAAATAGTAAATAGGGTGCCATTTGGGATGCCAGCAGGCCATGTTAGTGGTTGGAATGTTTTTGTCAGGATAGGATAACAGAGCACAAAGCATGCCTTAATGTCAGCAGACATTGAATCAATGCAGAAAGGGGATTGAAGATGTTTGCTTCTTTGTTTGGGGATATACAGTATGTATGTGCTGCTGTGGTTTCAGTAGAGAAAAAGGGTTAAGTATTCCTTCAGTATTTACTGCTGTAGCTATTCTTCTGTGCAAAGATCCTGTGTAGACATTACACACACACACACACTGCTTATTGTTATTACTTTATGCAACAATTCCTCTGCTTACCCCTCAGCCATATGCAACTGTTTAGTCTTCTTCATTCTCCATCCCCCTGTTGTTCACTTGCCTCTTCTCTCCTCCTCCTCTCTCTCTCTCCCGCTCTCTTTCCCACAGACTTTGCGGTCCAGTGTGGGCTGGGGTCAGGAGCAGTTCCAGCTACTGCTGATGTCTGGGGCGGCTGCATCCGGAACCGGGGACGGGGCTGACCATTGGGCTGAGGATGTGGGTATGGAGGAGATACGTTATCGCTGGATGCTCTACAAGTCCAAACTGAAGGATGTAGGAGACCTCAAGGCTCTGTTGAATGTCAAGGTAAGAGATGCTATAGGATCTATATGGTTCTCGTCAAAAGTAGTGCACTATATAGGGCAGTGGTCACCAACTCCAAGGAATTCCTAGTCGATCACCAAACATTTCTGTTAATAAAACAACGATAGGGCCTCCCGAGTGGCGCAGCGGTATAAGGCACTGCGTCACTACAGATCTGGGTTTGGGAGCCCCATGAGCTCTAGTGGCTCCTTGTGGTGGGCACATGCACGCTGACTTCGGTCGGCAGCTGTATGGTGTTTCCTGTATCGGCTGGCTTTCGGGTTAACCGGGCAGTGTGTGAAGAAGCAGTGTGGCTTGGTGGTGTCGTGTTTCGGAGGACTCATGGCTCTCGACCTTCGCCTCCTGATTACTACTCCCATAACACAAAAAGGGGTAAAAGTACCCTAAAACAATTGGTGTGTGTGTACAATGTAGAACATAGTACAAGTAACGGAAACCCTTGGAATGATAGACCATCAGATGCAGGCCATCAGTCCAGTAAAAATAAAGTATGTGTATTTTATGCGCACTCAGCTGTGCATCACAATTAATACAACAAATGATCTATTATCAGTTTGATCATATACCAACATTTTTTTAAATATAATTTCAAAATGGTCTGAGAAGAACAACACTGGCAGGGCAATTCAAGCATAGCCATGTATTGGACCTATAACCTACTGCACAAACCTTGTTGCGACAGAGCTCTTTTTAATTGGTTAATGTTGCATAGGCTTACATTTTTCAAGTCATGTTTTTAAACAATCTGAGTGGTAGGTCACGGTTTGCATTTTGACCCGAAAGTGATCTTGACTTAAGGAAAGGTTGATGACCTCTGATATAGGGAATTAGGGTGCTGTGTAAAATGTCCATGCAGCAGAGTGCGTTGAAGAGTATCCCATAATAAAGAGATGATACATTGGTCTACCACAAGGGTGCAGTGTATCATCATTGTTAGGTCATGGTCTGACTGAACTGTACTGTATAAAGCATAGTTTTACAGTATTTTTTTCACAGTATAGTTTTCTGGGTTTATTTCCATTAGGGTGCAAGTGCTGCTGGACAGGAGGAACACACCAGGACAGCAAAGGTACAGTTATCAATCCAGCTCAGAGCTTGTGTCATGGTCAAACATTCCTTTTAATATTCAGTGTAGTTCAAACTGGAAAAATGTGTGGTCTGGTGGTCCAAGCTGCGGCCTTTGGAACACATATATTGCTACAGCATGGGTTTGTCTGCATGGGTTTGTCTGTCTTTGTCCTATTAAGAAAGACAACATGCCAGGAGTGGGACTGCTCCAGAGAGTTTAAAATCAGTAAAAGTACCTCTTCAGGGGAGTCTTTGAGCCTCCCCACTCCTCTGGGCTTAGAAAACACAGCTCTAGGGCCACTTGTCTGACCACCCAAGACTGGCACCAAGTCAAGCCTGCTGTCTCCAACAAACCCCAGTTAATTTGGCAGCCCAGTGGGGTGGAGCAACCTGGTCTCAGAGCATTCTGTGTTATTCTGTATGTAAATTCAGGACACTACATTTACTATATGTTTCGTATGGTATATCTTAATTTTTGGATGTCCATCATCCATTTCGTATGATATGTTATGAATTACAATTCTTATGATGCGTTACGAATTTGCAAAATGTACCATATATTTTCAATTCCCAAACGTAAAATATTTTACGAATTACAATTTGTTGTGGCTAACATTAGCTAGGTGGCAAAAGTTAGATAGGGTAAGGGTAAAGGTTAGGAGTTAGGTTAAAGGGTTTGTGGAAGGGTTAGCTAACATGCTAAGTAGTTGCAAAGTAGCTAAAAGGGTAATGAAGTCCTGATGGTATACGAACACGCAACCTTTGGGTTGCTAGATGTTTGCGTTATACGCCCACACCGATCAACCACCCTCCTTTCATTTTTACCTTAAGTAACCTTCTGTGTTATGTAACCATATCAAACGTAACATATTTTACTAATTTGAGTGTCCCGGATTTACATTTACTTAGTTACATCTAGTCTTTGAGACCAGACTGGGTGGAGAAGAGATTAAGCAATGCCATGCTCCGTCACTCCCTCCCTCGCCCCCCATCAGGTCTCTCTTTCTCTCTTTTTTTCTCTCTCTTTCTCTCTCCCCCCCCTTTGGTGGAGCGTGGGGGCCCTCGATATTACACAAAATTCCAGAGGATTTGCACCATGTTTTGCGTAGGTAGATGTAGTTCTGAGGTCAGTTTAAGGGCAACTTGTACCTGGAGCCTTGGTTTCAAACCTTGTCCTCCTCTCCATCTGTTGATGGCTAAGTTAGTGGACAGCCTCATCCCAGTCCTCTCTGCTCTAGGTATACGTTTCCTTTTGGCACAGATCTAGGATCAGGATACCCTTCTACAGTCATCACCTTAACCATTTGGAGAAAGGGGGGAATGGATATCAAATCCTTGTCTAGGAGCAACCTCATTCTACTCTGTCTTCTTCTGGTCTCTTGTCACTCGCACTCTCTCTCTCTCTTTGCTCTCGCTCTCTCTCTCTCTTGCTCTCTCTTTCTCTCGCTCTTTCTCTCGCGCTCTCACTCTCTCGCTCTCTCTCTCTGTCGCTATCATATAGCTGTGAACGCAGCAGGTGCATGGATGGTAAAAAATAAGCAGAGTAGCTCACCGAGTTTACCCCCAGGTTGTTGATTATGAGTAAAACAGCAGACACAGATGAAAGACAAATATGGTAGTGTGACTCACAGCAAAGACAAAAAGTACATGCCTAAAGTACCCCAATGACAAACATCAGTGCACTGCAGCATCTGCGCTAAGATATGGAAACTCATCCATCCACAAATCACTGTATAGGAATTGTGGTTGCTAGTTTTGCGGGCTATGAGTCTCTACATCTGTCATAACTTGGATTTTCACGCTGTATAGACGGCTGTTATTACTTCCCTTAGTTATTTTAGTCATGTTTTAAAGGTGCTTGTTAGCATTCTTAATACACACTATCCTATGATTGTAGATATGGCTCCTGTACCTCACACATGCCTTTGTCCCACGTACACACACCTATGGAGATAACAAGGGAGATAACTCTTCTGGTCTCATTCGCTAGTTTCAGTTCCTTTCTGACCTGTCATTACTTTGGAGTATAAACATAGGGTTGTTTACATAATTGCGCCCCCTGGCCTACAACCTTCCTATCTACTGAAAAAGGCAAACCCAACAACAACTTCCTGGTCAACTTTAACACAAACATGCAGAGGATGGCATGAGAGATTGCAGAGGACCCCTCCAATTTACTAAACTCAGAGTTCACACACCACCTGGCCTGCATTATACCTCTCCACTGCCCAACAAACTCAAACCCCCTGGCCAACAGCAATCTCCTTCACTGGCTACACACAATCCTCACTTACACCAGATAATGAATTACCCAAAAATTAATCACCAGTGTCATTTATAATTGAAGTGCATAAAAATGATAAAATAATCCTCTTCATCACCCCTATTCCCATTAGAACAGCTCTGAGCAATTTTCACTCTGAACATAGCTATCTATAGGTCTGTCAGGCAGGGGGTTGAGCTTAACAGTGCTTGACTAGCTTAGAGCTTGTATACAATGATTGATTGATTGATCTCTTTAAGGGCGCTTAACACCTGTCTGTCAAATGGATTGCTATTGGGACTGTTTAGTTTGAGTATCTGGGACTGAGGTGTTAGCAGTTGTTGTTCAATAACACAGACCCCAAAGGAAATCGGGGGGAGAAAATATATTTATTCAAAGAGAACAATCATAGTTTTTATGCTGGGAAGTAGATGGGAGATTCTTCCGTCTGCAGTGTTTTCTTCACTGAATAAAGAGCCATGATGCAGTTTATACCCAAGCCTAGCCAGTGGTTGACCAATATAATTGGGCCAATAGCCAAATGCCAAGTATCCCGTTTCAGGCACAATGTATAGATAATTTGGACCAATGAGAACTTGCCACATTTAGCTATGAGTCCTGGACTGAAACCCCTCCTGTGTCCCTGACCCGTTAATCGTCAGTTCCCCGTTACAGAAAAACAACTATTTCCATTGATACTTAATTCCCTCTTGACCTCTGCGTTGTGTATTTATCTTCGAATATTCTTAGAGGTGATGGGAGTTTGGATGTAGAACGAGGAAAGGTGCAGGCCTGTTGAGAGGCTTTCTCTTGCCCTTCCTCGTCTTCCTCCTCTCTCGATCCTAGGTGCTCTGGAAAGTAGTTTGAGAGAAGGAGGGAGAGGTGGTTGATGGAACTGAGTGAGTGAGCATAAAAAGGTGGAGTGCAGAGAGGACAGAGTGGGCGAGGATTTACTCTCTTCACTTGGAAGAGCACTCTGCTCTGTGGTGTGTGTTAATGCTCTGTGTGTGCCATCACAACCCTGATTATATTGAAAGGGCTGTGAGCCTTTACTGTTTGTTTACTTAGCGAGCGAACACTGACCCTACTGTATGAGTCATCTTAAAAGTGACTTAGTTTAACACTCCCTGGGATATCTGGGAAATGTACATCAAACTGGTACATAAAACTAGAATTGTACTATAATGGATTGTCAGTCCATAACTCTGTCTATGAATTTGAGTGGTGACATTTCTCAAGCCTAGCCGACTACCAACAAAATGTAGCTGAGCAGTCAGATGTACCCCTTTTTAAACATTGGCACGTTGTTTCATTATGAACCAGTCAAATGTGGCATCATTACCTAGCAAGTATGAGAAGCATTTATTTAAATTTCAGCATCACAGAATGTTCTTCCACGTTGAGAGGCAGATGTACAGGGAGTCTGGTGCATTGGATTAACATTAAGTTGGATGGGAGACAGAAATACTCTGAGAGTGAAACACCTACTTTTGTATTAGTTTTGATGTCATTTGGGGTTGAATTTGAGGCATTTCTGTTTCCCATATAATTACATGGCCCCTCTAAAAGGGTTTACGGTTTATCCTCAATCACTGGTTGTTTACTTGTGCACTTAATGGAATAGACAAGGAATGTACAACAGTATGTGCATTTGAGAGAAAGTATAAGAATGGGATTTGATGGGTTCAATTACCGTACTCACAACTATTGATGTCTGTGAGTGTTTGTGTAAATGTATATATACACACAGTGTATGTGTTAACATCTCTATATTGTCTCCCTGTAGGGGAAGACTCCAGGCCTGCTGTACCGTGTGTGTCGGGTGGCCCTGCCCCTCTGGCTCCTGCTGTTGGCCTTACTCCTCTTCGCCTTCTTCCTGCCCTGGATGGACGAAGGCTCCAGCTGCTCTCTGTCCAACAACTTTGCCCGCTCCTTCAACATCATGCTACGCTACGACGGACCTCCACCCACATAGAAGAATCATATAAGTTGATTCCTCTTCATCCTCAATCCATTGTGTGTCTGTGTGTGTGTGTTAAGGCATCCGCATGCTTCCCAGCCGAAACAGTTCGGAGAAGTTTGTGCATATATTATGACGACATTTTGTGAAATTTTTGTCAGTTTTGGGCTTTTTCGGCTGTTCGGGCACACGCATTTCTTTTCTGGATGCAGGCTGAAGTTCGGAGCCAAAGTCTACGCCCCTTCGTCGGTGATTGGTCAACAATAGGGATTCTTCAATAAAGTCTTTGTTGTCATTCAACGAGGCGACTCGTTTTCATGCAAATTCTTTCATTGAGAAATACTGCACCAAGCATCTTAGTTAGATGTAAAATTGTGCGACTAAGATCTCTGCAAAAAAAAAACGTCAAAATGAATGACAGATTTCTTGGGTTATCTTGAATTAGTTCTTACTATTTTGCGGAAGCGTATACTGGCTACGGCGTTTCAAATTGACACACAATGATGTTGCTGTTTTTTTCCCTCATTTTTCAAGCGAATGTCTTTTTAAGGGAGTATGCGAGAACACTCGTTCGGCTAGGCGCCAGTCGAACCGACGCATGCTGACGCCTTTAGTGTGTGAATGTGTGTCTGTGCTGGATGTGTCACTGTGTGGGCGGGTAGCCTCAGCTCTTTCCACCTGTTCCTCTTGACTCAAGCTGTTCTCCACTCTGCAACCCACACGATCAAGCCAATTCACACAGGCTGGCAACACTTCCATCCATCCACAGAGTAGCTTACTCCACTCCCTCTCCTTTTCACAGTACTACAGTAGCTACAACAATGGCCACCAAGCACTTTAGGAGAGGATGAGGATGTGGATTTTTATTTCCTCTATTTGGAGGGATTTGATGTCTTAGAAAATTACTGCGTATGATCATACACTCCCCAAAAATATCATGTGAATACTTTTAAACTGCTTTTAAACTGCACAAATAGCGTTATGCTTTTTTCTATTTTTGTGTAATTGTAAGCTTTATTTTTTACCTGTACATAATGCCTTTTGCATACAGTACCCTTATCAATTTTAGCACTGTGTTCATAAGCCTAGGCTGGCTTCAATTTTAGATGCCGGGTGTGCTCACATCCCAAAACACAACGTCTGGGGTGTATTCATTACATCTTGCAACGGAAACCCTTTACCGTGTTCAACAACCAAAAGGAAGCAAACCTACCTGAAATTGTCAAGTAGGAACTCTCGTTTTTGTTATTTGGCGTAAACGGACGTAATGTTTTGCAACAGAATCAGCGTAATGACTACACCCCTGTTCTATCATGTGTCAATTCAAATTAATCAATTTGACATGTTTTGTTCCAGTGTTAATACAAAACAGTCAATTTGTGAAACTGACCATACGGAAAATCAGTCAGTGCTGGTATACATGATGTACCTACTTTTGACTGTTTTAGTATATTGTATTTGTACTGAACTGTAGGTATGTTTGAACAATATGCTTTTCTTTCCTAAAGGTGCTATGCTATATTTGAACACTGTCATAATGATCCCTTCGCACAGTTTAACTTCTATCTTGGCCCCTGACGTTTTCTTGGACCACAGAGTACTTTAGATGCTAAGTTTACTTTCTTTATAATACACCATGTTCAGCAGGGCCCAGATTATATCATGGAAATAGCTCCTGTTATGGGAGAATATCCTTTTTTGAGCAGACTCTTAAAACGACGCAATGACCCAGTCAACCTTTTCTCTCTTTCCTCTCTCTTGCATCCCCCTCTCTTCTTTCATTCACTTTTGTACTTTTCCCTCCCGCACATGTTTGTTTTACAGACCCGAGGGTTGCTAGGGCAACGGAAACCAAATCGCATTATATCTATTAGTGTCCTATCACACAGCACAGATATTTTTGTTACGACAGCAAAATTAGGTTATAACCCACAAATAGTTTTTTTTTTTTTTTTTTACATTTGATTAATGTTGAACTGTTAGCTTTTGTTCAGAATGAGGGAGAGCGTGTGTTTAGTTTTAGTTTGACTGTCTTGTCTCAGAATGTTGCACAATCTGTATCTGTTTTCTCCGTCAGGGAAGGTTTCAGAGGGCTGTCTTAGTCTGTCATCATGAATGTTGACAAACTGAATTTTAATGAAAAAATTGAAGGAAACCCGCATGCCTGCCCTACCTGTACAAAGCAGACTTGAACCGAAATATTTATACCATTCTACTGTTATCTATACACAAGTTATGCAATGCTCTTATTCAGTCTTCATACATATTAATGAAACATATCTAGCTCTTTTAAATGTGAGAATATTAAACGTAAATGCTAAACTAAATACAGAGTACTAAACATCACCATAATATGTGGCATTCATTTGAGTAGCAATTAGCTACAAGATAGGTGAGAGGATAGGTGAGCGATAGTGGTGGAGAATGAAGGGAATCTCATGGAATACTGTATCAGATTACTCCGCAGTGTGCAAAGGAAGTAGGGTTGAAGAATTCAGCTTTTTTTTTATTTTTTAACAGACCTCCAGGTTGGAATATTTCAGATACCTCTTGATTCCGGGAATATTCCAACCAGGATTTATGGAAAACTTTTCCAAAATTCCCAGGTTATCAACATTTTCCAACCCTAATCAGATTCCTCTGAGTGTTTTACAAGGAGTTTGATACATTTAGCAGAGCACTTAGTAGACAAATGTAATACAAATGGACAAATTAGATTAGATTGGAATAGCTTGTCCTGCAAATGAGTATCTGCTTTGCAATTTTTTTAAATGCACATGCATGCAGGAATGAAGATTCAAAGCTTTTGTAAAATGGTACAATATTATGCTCTATTTTATTACTATATTTTGAAATGAATGAAATGCTTAAAATGTATCAACAGGGCCTAACCAATATTTTTGTATTGTACTCAAAACTGGCAATAAAATATGCAGTGTGTATAATTGATATCTGAGTCTGTATGGTGTTGCTCATGGTTGAGCTACTGTTGGGAATTACTGGATCAGCATGAGTAAAATGACTGAGTTACCAGGTCTTCATCTCAAATGGCACCCGATTCCCTACATAGTGCACAATTTTTTGACCAGAGCAGGGCTCTGGTGAAACCTAGCTAGCCATGTGTATGTGACAAATACATTTGATTTGATTTTATGTAGGGAATTCGATTTGATTTTATTTGGATCTCTTTTGCCTATTTCTCTTTTCTGTCTGGATAACGCATAGATGGTGGACAATCTATTCCTAGTATTTACAGAATGTCTGTCTCTTACCAACTGAATACCGTTGTGAATAGAACTTGGCCGTTTTATATGGTGCCATTTGGGATGCACCCGGGTTTAAAGTGTAGCATGCTGTTTAGTTTCACAAGCCTCTGGTTAGTCAATGATTTGAAAGGCTATGAGCATGTCTTGGAGTAAGCACACATTTCCTTATCACATACCAGGATGTTAGGTGAGGTTGTGAACTTGTTCCTATACAAGTCAAAAAAAAGACTTAATGGCGGCCAGTATGATATAGCAAAAATTGCGAATTATTCACAAAAATATGAACACAAATAAACATAGGAGATCAGCATATTATATTACAACAGGTTGCATACTAATACACATAGGTTGCACCTCTAAAAGTCATTATTTAATTCCAAAAAATATCTTTCCTCCTTTCTGCCCTTTTTGGATGTGAGATGACTGAACAGCTGTACGCATTCGCTTCTACACCTACTTTCCACCATCTTGCTTTCACCTTTCCAGTTGTATCAGCTCGGGGGAAGGGGGGGTGAGCAAAGGGCAGAAGGGAGGGGACAACATTTTGGGATGAAATACAGCCCAGCTAGTAATATCTGATAGGTGCAGATAGGTTTTCCTTAACCTGTGTTGAATAGAGAGTTAGGACTAAACGGGTCTAACAAGGTGGACACCACTGAACAAACCAGACACACTGACACCCAAAACCTGACACACAGCCACAGCCTCACAGTCAAATATGAAGCATTTACTAGCTTTTCTACTGCTTGCCTTGCCATTTCTCTCTCTTTCTGCAAAACAGCTCACGAGATGTGCAGTTGTATCGCAGTATGACATTCTCAGTAAATTAATTTGGCTGTGATTTAGGCCACCAGTGAAGCAAGAGCATCTCATCCGAGGAAGACACAGTAGCTGCCCTGCCAAAACATCTGATTTGTTAGTTACAGATGAGCTCCCAATTCTACACACACACACCCACGCACACACACAACCTCTTGGTAGACAAGCAATATTTATGTCTGGTGCTTGTGCATGACAAGCACTCTGTTGCAACACTCAGGTGACCGTTTGCCTTCCAGGTGTGTGTGTGTGTGCCAGCCACTAGGGGCAACAGTGAGTACTATTACCATCAAGTAGGCTTGGGTTTGCTTGGGCGTTGTGGACGGGGTTGGCAGATGGCCGTAATCCCATGACTGGATCCGAATTCATTACGAATGGATCCAAAGGTCATGACTGGATCCGAATTCATTACAAATGGATCCAAAGGTCATGACTGGATCCGAATTCATTACGAATGGATCCAAAGGTCATGACTGGATCTGAAGGTCTCGTGTTCAATCCCACACATTTTTTTTGTTTTAACCCAATCCCAAACCTTAACCCTTGACCATTCAGAATGAATTTCGTAACATACTGTTTTAACACTATCCCACACCTTAGCCCTTCACTTAAAAACACGTCGACATTTCGTTTGGAGAAATGGAACGACGCTGCGCTGGAGGAGCAGGGTGTCAAAAATAATTAGAAATGTAACTTTGGAGCAACTTTGAAACTTGCCATTTGGATAAACGTGGATAAATGTCAGAATCTGTAGTCAAATTGGTCAATCTTGTTGGTCTGTATGGACTCTGCCCTACCTGGCAGAGGCTGAAAGCGACAGTGGCACACTTTGCTATGTGCACAAGCCCTTGTTTGGCCTAATTACTTCAAGCGGAATTCCCTCTTGGTGTAGTGGGACTGTTTTCTCTTCTCTCTCTGTTCCATGTGTGCGGAATACCACAATCCCACTCACTGATATGGGTAGTAGTGCTGAAATCACTGTCCCTGTGAATGTGGGTGGCTGTGTATGTGTACTCCTGTGATTCTGAATGTGTTTTCCTACTACCCACGTACACTACAGATCACAAACTCTTACCTAATACATCTCTTGTGTGAGTGTTTCACTGATTGTTTCCTCAAACCCACGTACACAGTACCTCACCACACTCTCGATCAGTGTACATGTACATTCCACTGCCTCTACCCATCCACCCACTCTCTGCAAACTGCATCCTCACTCACACACAACCCTGCTTTTCTCAGCTACACCACTGAGACTCAATCTGGCATGCTAAATAATCTGTGATCGAAATACTCTACTCCTTCCTACTCACAAAGCCTTCCTATATGATATTTAGCACTTCCCAGAGAATATATATAGAGAGACACAGTATTACACAACAGTGGCGGTCTGTGCCATTTAAGATGGAGGACATTTTTTTTCATGAGCATGGCCTTATTTCTATTACAGAAAATTGGATGACTCTCATTTATATTCCATACACCCAGCTCAATGTAACATCGATAGGTTTAGGCTACTACATGTTACTAAAATTTTCCCTACACCCATCATGAGGTTGCTACAACCTAGCCTATGAAGGAAAGTTTATAACAGATGCACATGTCGAGATACATTTTTGTAATCAAGGAGACATTGTGTAAGGCAGTATTGAATGTGTCAATCTTGCCTGCACCTAGCTGATATACTGTAGGATGTCATCATTAGTCCAACAGTTGCAAACAAGAGTTCAAGTATGTTTATCTCTGTTCCGTTTGCTTCCGTTTAAGAAACGTTTTTCAACAGAATTGGCAGAATGAATACACACCTCATCACACGCAAACACAGTTAACTTTCATATCAGCCACACACAAACAGCGTGGTCCCTTTCATCGTTCAATAATTCCATCTCGCATCTACACACTCTCCTCCTCTTACCATTTCCCTTCGCTTGTGGACTTCAGTGCACAACACATCAGCTGAGTGACCAGGCCAAAAAACCTAAGGCACAGCTTACTTCGTTGACACCATATTAGCTAATGTCAAGTCAACATAGCTACTAGAACTAACATGTTAGCAAACCCGCTACAATTGTGCAGTACAGTGTACAGTCAGCAGGCAGATTAGCAGTTAAACCGGCGGGCCCCAGTGGCAAAAAATTAATTAAACCAAACCTTGACTTGGAAGAGTTCCCGTGTTGGATAGCCATAGCCAGCTAGCTAACATAGCATCCCTCTCTCTGTTTCAGCCATGTGTTTGAGTAGGCTAAACTAGATAGCTGCATTGGCTAGCTAAGTAAGTGGAAAAAAATATGAAATATAGCTAGATCTCTCTCTTGCTTCTCCTTCATTTTGGAAGAAATTAATTTGTTCAAAACTATTCTACTATTGTCCTTCTCTCTCTTTGAGTCAACTACTCAAATCATTTTATGCACTGCAGTGCTAGGTAGCTGTAGCTTGTGCTTTCAGTACTAGATGTATTCTCTGATCCTTTGATTGGGTGGACAACATGTCAGTCCATGCTGCAAGAGCTCTGATGATAGGTTGGAGGACAACCTCCGGAAGTTGTCATAATTACTGTGTAAGTCTATGGAAGGGAGTGAGAACCATGAGCCTCCTAGGTTTTGTATTGAAGTGAATGTACCCAGAGGAGGATGGAAGCTAGCTGTCCTCCGACTACATCATGGTGCTACCCTACAGAGTACTGTTGAAGCTACTGTAGACCTTCATTGCAAAACAGTGCATTTTAATCAGTTATTTAGTGAAATATGAATGTATTTAGTATAGTTTTATCTAAAAAGGATCCCATTTTTAATGTTTCACTATTTTATTTTTATGAAATTCACTGAGGAGGATGGTCCTCCCCTTCCTCCTCTGAGGAGCCACACACACACACACACACACACACACACACACACACACACACACACACATACACATACACACACACACACACAGCATCTTCAAGGCCTGGCTAAATGATATTATACAATGAATTATCCTCTTTCTCTATAAGGGGTGATTTGTCATCATACATGATAGACCATTCTTTATATAGTAAGATGGGAGAGAGTAAAACCAAAGCAATGAATGGTCTGTCATTTACAGTGCATTCAGAAAATTATTCAGACCCCTTACCTTTTTACACATTTTGTTACATCAGAGCATTCTTCTAAAATTGATTTTTAAAAGTATTCCTTAATCAACCTACACACCATAATGACAAAGCAAAAACAGGTTTTTAGAAGTGTTTGCAAATTTATAAAAAATTAACAGAAATATCTTTACATAAGTATTCAGACCCTTTGCTATGAGATTCGAAATGAGCTCAGGTGCATTCTGTTTCCATTGATCATCCTTGAGATGTTTCTACAACTTCATTGGAGTCCACCTGTGGTAAATTCCATTGATTGGACATGATTTGGAAAGGCAAACACCTGTCTATATAAGGTCCCACAGTTGACAGTGCATGTCAGAGCAAAAGCCAAGCCGTGAGGTCGAAGGAATTGTCCGCAAAGCTCAGAGACAGGAATGTGTCGAGGCACAGGTCTGGGGAAGGGTACCAAAACATTTTCTGCAGCATTGAAGGTTCCCAAAAACACAGTGGCCTCCATCATTCTTAAATGGAAAAAGCCTCGAACCACCAAGACTCTCCCTAGAGCTGGTCGTCTGGCCAAACTGAGCAATCAGGGGAAAAGGGCCTTGGTCAGGGAGGTGACCAAGCACCTGATGGTCACTCTGACAGAGCTCCAGAGTTCCTCTGTGAAGATGGGGAAACCTTCCAGAAGGACAACCATCTCTGCAGCACTCCACCAACAGGCCTTTATGGTAGAGTGGCCAGACGGAAGGCACATGAAAGCCCACTTGGAGTTTGCCAAAAGGCACCTAAAGGACTCTCAGTCCATGAGAAACAAGATTCTCTGGTCTGATGAAACCAATATTGAACTCTTTGGCCTGAATGCCAAGCGAAATGTCTGGAGGAAAGCAGACACCATCCCTACATTGAAGCATGGTGGTGGCAGCATCATGCTGTGGGGATGTTTTTCAGCGGCAGGGACTGGGAGACTAGTCAGGATCAAGGGAAAGAAGAACGGAGAGAAGTAGAGAGAGATCCTCAGACTGGGGCGAAGGTTCACCTTCCAACAGGACAACGACCCTTAGCACACAGCTAAGACAATGCAGGATTGGCTTCGGAACAAGTCTCTGAATGTCCTTGAGGTGCCCAGCCAGAGCCCGGACTTGAACCCGATCGACCATCTCTGGAGAGACCTGAAAATAGCTGTGCAGTAGCGCTCCCCATCCAACCTGAGTGAGCTTGAGAGGATCTGCAGAGAAGAATGGGAGAAACTCCCCAAATACAGGTGTGCCGAGCTTGTAGCGTCATACCCAAGAAGACTCAAGGCTGTAATCGCTGCCAAAGGTGCTTCAACAAAGTACTGAGTAAAGGGTCTGAATACCTATGTAAATCTTTCAGTCGTTTTTTTTATTCTTTATTTGTAAAAATTTCTACAAATCTGTTTTTGCCTTGTCATTATGGGGTATTTGTGTGCAGATTGATGAGGAAAAAATACAATACAGCCTGTAACGTAACAAAACGTCAAAGGGTCTAAATAGTTTCAGAATGCACTGCATGATGCCTGAAGGGCACATGTTCTGTAGATAGTGCATAAACACCCACACACACACACACATTTGTCCTTTCCATTCTCCAGATGATCAATCATGATTCCACGTAACCACCATGTATCAGTATGTTCCCCTGTCGGCTGAGAGAGCACAGCAGCATGCTGACTGCTGTTTACACACTCCAAATGTTCCTCCCTCATTCACTTTGGTCACATCCATTCCCTTTAGAGATATCTCCTCAAAGCAAGACTACAAACACAATTACTGTTAAAGGCATAGCTGGTCCCCGCAGCAATGTTCCTAAATCTAGTGGAGAGCCTTTCCCAGAAGAGTGGAGGCTGTTATAGCAGCAAAGGGGGGGACCATCTGCCCATGATTTGGGAATGAGAAGTTTGATGAGCGGGTGTCCACATACTTTTGGTCATGTAGTGTATTTCATTTCATCTTTTTTTTGTGACCTTGGTCAGTGGTTTATGTATATTTCTGCTATGTGTTTTTATAATGACCTAGATGAAAGGAGGAAATGCTAGCGGAAGGTTGAAAGTCTACCATTGTTTGCATTCCAAATGGAACGCTATTCCCTATTTTGTGCACTACTTTTGACCAGGACCCATATCTCTGGTCAAAAGTAGTGCACTAGTTAGGGAATAGTGTTTCGGATGTATGACCTGTGGCTGGACAAATGACTAGTGAGCTAGCTGCCTGCCTTCCGGAACAGTAGGTTGCTGATTTTATTATGGTAACCGGATTCAGACAATTCTCATTAGACTGCAGAGTAAACAGAGGAGAGAGCTGTATTCAGGGGGCGGAGGGTAGACACAGAATCAAGGTAAACACCCAGCTAGCACATTTGGTTCATTGGGAGTTGTGGGAACGTATGTTTTGGGTTCCACATTGTTTTTGGGAACGAAGCCATACGTTTTCTGACCAGTAAAACTGAACTTTTTTATTTTTAAATTAACATTTTGCCTGTTCTGGGAACGTATTTATAGGTTGCAGGGGGGGGGGGGGACACACACATACTGCTATTAGCCCATACGAAATCATTGAATAACAGATTCACTACATGGAACATGATAGTACCTCAAAAAAATCGAACGGAAGTTTGTTCCGAAGTGTCTTTCCTATATGTGCGAGACAAGAAAGATCAGGAAAAGTATATTTTTTTAACATGTATTTAACCCCTTAAATACATGTTCTTCTAAGATATATGGAATTATTTTAAGGTCATACCAAGGACCATTTTTCTGTTTGATTTGTAATTTTTATTAAATAAAATATATGCAAAAATAGTTTGATCAAAATGTTAATTTGGCCTTACTGCTATTAGCCCATACAAACACATTGAATAACATAGTGCAGTAGTCCTTGCACAGTCAGGGCTCTCTCTCAGCTCAAAGGTGCTCCACAGCAGTATAGTCCCATGATCACTTAACCTGTAAACAACTCTTAGGAACTCCAATTTCCCTCTTACTGCACCTGGCCCCTTTGTCCTGCTACTGCCGTCTGCTGACCACCTCCAGTTTGCAGTTTGATTGACTGACCGACACTTCACCACCCACATGGGTAAATATTTAATCCTTTCACTACGTTGCCATAGCAGCAGCTGCTTACTGGGTTCCCACTAGTTACCACAGCCACAAAGTCAACATTGGCTATATCGTACAAATGTATGATATCAACAATTAGCTTTTTTATATTCATCTATGGTTAGGCTTAGGCATTCACATTTGAATAAGATACATTTTAGAAATAGGCGGGGTTTATGACTTTGTGACTGGTAGCTAGTAAAAAACACATTGCTGTCACAAGGTGTTGACCTCGGGATGACCTCATAAATCTTGATATGATGACCCTGTAAAGCTACACTAGTCTAGGTTTGGAAAATTGAATATCTTTCTCTCCTCTTTCTTCTCTTCTCACCAGGTTAAGCACTAATGCTGAGGCCTCTTTATAGTCTAAGTCGGTCTGAGTATGTTTTTGTTTTAACTGTGTGATCTTTGGAAAACAAAACATTAATTTAAAGGTGAGGTGCTAGTCCAGTGCATGTGCTGTGTTCTGTCTCTGCCCCCCATGGAATGTGTGTGTGTGTTTGTAGAAAGAGTCCTGTCATGGAATGTGACCTGCCATCAATCTGTCCGAGTAGATTTACAGCTCCCTCTCTGATAGGTTGCTTTCACCGTACTGTCACCATCCTCAGGCCATCCTTGTTTTTTCTTATTTTTGAACTCCTATACATTCATCTCAGTTCAGCCATGATGATAACTGATCGTTATCTAATCACATTGTAAGAAGATAAATTGTAGAAATTGGGAGAGACTTTGTGTCTGTAGTAAGTAGTGACAACCGTGTTGCTGTCACAGGGTCTTGACTTCGGGGATGACCTTGTGACACTGTAAAGTTACACTAATCTAGGTTTTGAAAATTGAATATCTTCCCTGTAAGCAACTCCAGTGTAGATTTGGCCTTGTGTTTTAGATTATTGTCCTGATAAAAGGTGAATTCATCTCCCAGTGTCAGGTTGAAAGCAGACTGAACGAATTGTTTCTCTAGGAATTTGCCTGTGCTTAGCTCCATTCTGTTTATTTTTTATCCTGAAAAACTCGCTAGTCCTTAACGATTACAAGCATACCCATAACATGATGCAGCCCCCATTATGCTTGAAAATATGGAGAGTGGTACTCAGTAATGTGTTGTATTGGATTTGCCCCGAACATAACACTTTGTATTCAGGACAAAGAGTTAATTGCCTTGCCACAAACCTGATGCATGTTTTGGAATATGTTTTTGTATTTTTTACAAGCTTCCTTCTTTTCACTCTGTTAAGTATGTTAGTATTGTGGAGTAACTACAATGTTGTTGTCCATCCTATCACAGCCATTACACTCTGTCACTGTTTTAAAGACACCATTGGCCTCATGGTGAAATCCCTAAGCGGTTAATTCTTCTCCGGCAACTGAGTTAAGAAGGATGCTTGTATCTTTTCAGTGACTGGGTGTATTGATACACCATCCAACGTGTAATTAATATCTTCACCATGCTCAAAGGAATATTGAATGTCTGCTTTCTTATACCAATCTACCAATACCAACCCTTCTTTACGATGCATTGGAAAACCTCCCTGGTCTTTGTGGTTGAATCAGTGTTTGAAATTCACTGCTCGACTGAGGGACTTTACAGATAATTGTATGTGTGGGGTACAGAGATGAGGTAGTCATTCAAAAAGTATGGTAAACACTATAATTGCACACAGAGTGAGTCCATGTAACTTATTATGTGACTTGTTAAGCAAATTTTCACGACTGAACTTATTTTATTTAGGCTTGCCATAACAAAGGGGTTGAATACTTATTGACTGAAGACATTTCAGCTTTTAATAAACTTGTAAAAAATATATATATATATAAAAAAAGCATAATTCCTCTTTAACATTATGGGGTATTGTGTTTAAGCCAATGACAAAAATCTCAAATTAATGCATTTTAAATCCAGGCTATAATACAACACAATGTGGAAAAAGTCAAAGGGGTGTGAATACCAGGGCGGCAGGGTAGCCTAGTGGTTAGAGCTTTGGACTAGTAACCGGAAGGTTCCAAGTTCATATCCCCGAGCTGACAAGGTACAAATCTGTCGTTCTGCCACTGAACAGGCAGTTAACCCACTGTTCCTAGGCTGTCATTGAAAATAAGATTTTGTTCTTAACTGACTTGCCTAGTTAAATAAAAGATAAAAACTTTCTGAAGGCACTGTCTATGAAAGGGAAAGGGGGATACCTAGTCAGTTGTACAACTGAATGCCTTCAACTGAAATGTGTCTTCCGCATTTAACCCAACCTCTGAATCAGAGAGGTGCGGGGGGCTGCCTTAATCGACATTCACGTATTCGGCGCCTGGGGAACAGTAGGTTAACTGCCTTGCTCAGTGGCAGAATGACAGATTTTTACATTGTCAGCTCAGTAACCTTTCTGGTTACTGGCCCAACACTGTCTACGAACATACAGTACCAGTCAAAGTCTGGACACACCTACTCATTCAAGGGTTTTTCTTTATTTTTACTATTTTCTACATTGTAGAGTAATAGTTGAGACATCAAAACTATGAAATAACTTATATGGAATCATGTAGAAACCAAAAAAGTGTTAAACAAATCAAAATACATTTAATATTTTTGATTCTTCAAAGTAGCCACCCTTTGCCTTGATGACAGCTTTGCACACTCTTGGCAATCTCTCAACCAGCTTCATGAGGAATGCTTTTCCAACTGTCTTGAAGGAGTTCCCACATATGCTGAGCACTTGTTGGCTGCTTTTCCTTCACTCTGCGGTCCAACTCATCCCAAACCATCTCAATTGGGTTGAGGTTGGGTGATTGTGGAGACACGGTCATCTGATGCAGCATTCCATCACTCTCCTTCTTGGTCAAGTAGCCCTCACACTGCCTGGAGGTGTGTTTGATAGTCCCACTAAGCACAAACCAGATGGGATGGCATATCGCTGCAGAATGCAGTGTGACTTGAATTCTAAATAAATCACTGACAGTGTCACCAGCAAAGCACCCCCACACCATGGCACTTCCTCCTACATGCTGCACTGAGGTCCAGTTAACTCTAATGAACTTATCTTCTGCAGCAGAGGTAACTCTGGGTCTTCCTTTCCTGTGGAGGTCCTCACAAGAGCCAGTTTCATCATAGCGCTTGATGGTTTTTGCGACTGCACTTGAAGAAAAGTTAAAAGTTCTTGAAATGTTCCAGACTTACCTTCATGTCTTAAAGTAGTGATGGACTGTCGTTTCTCTTTGCTCATTTGAGCTGTTCTTGCCATAATATGGACTTGGTCTTTTACCAAATAGGGCTATCTTCTGTATACCACCCCTACCTTGTCACAACACAACTGATTGGCTCAAACGCATTAAGAAGGAAAGACATTTCACAAATTAAATTTTAACAAGGCACACCTGTTAATAGAAATGCATTCCAGGTGACTTCCTCATGAAGCTGGTTGAGAGAATGCCAAGAGTGTGCAAAGTTGTCATCAAGGCGAAGGGTGGCTGCTTTGAAGAATCTAAAAAATTAAATATATTTTGATTTGTTTAACACTTTGTTGGTTACTACATGATTCCATGTGTTATTTCGTAGTTTTGATGTCTTCACTATTATTCTACAATGTGGAAAATTGTCAAATAAAAATAATAAAAAATAAAAACTTCAGTAGGTATGTCCAAACTTTTGACTGCTCCTGTATGTGTTTTTTTAAAGTTATTCAAGTATAAATGACAAAAGTTACAATAGGTTTCCATAGATTTTCTGTTAATTACTAAAATTACTGAAGATTCCGGTAACTTTGGTAAATTACCGGTATCTTTTCAACCCTATCCATTACAAAAACAAATTTTAAAAACGTGACAGTTTTGTGAGTGTTGTGAGGAGCTGTGACGAACCAGTGTGGTTTGGGTGATTTGGATTGGGCAGTGAAAATTTGATTTGATTTGATTTGATTAGGATCTCTTTTAGTCCCCATTTGGACTAATCTTCCAAGAGTCCTTAACATTAAAATACAATTTATAATACAAACACACTTTCACATATAACACACAATTACAAACATACATAATACACTAGCATAATGACCCAATAAATACTCAATCTAAAAAAATATTGATTCTTCATCTACTATAGTCCCACAACATTTCTATATACTATATTTAAATTGTTTTTAAATAATGTTTAAACTGATATATTGAAAGGTTTCTACTTTGCTCAGTTCATTTATTCCATTTCTTTATTGCTCTAAATCGAAATGTTATTTTGCCCATTTCTTTTTTCTGTCTGGATAACGCATAGATGGTGGACAATCTATTCCTAGTATTTACGGAATGTCTGTCTCTTACCAACTGAATACCATTGTGAATAGAACTTGGCCGTTTTAAATGATGTATATTATAAAATATTATATTATAAAATAAGATTTTCAAATATCTTGTCGATTGATGACCAACCAAGAACACTGCGCATTACTGCAACAGAAGAACCATATCTCCACCTTAAAACAATCCTTGCTGCTTTATTCTGTGCATTCTGCAGCCTCCTAACTTCACTAGATGATGCATTTCCCCAGACCACCGAACAGTAGTTCACTTGACTGTCAACCAATGCCTGTGTTATTTGCTGAAGGATTTTCCTGGTAAATATTTGGCTATCCTTCTGATTATGCATGCTGTTTTAATATTTTTTTTTACATAGATTAGTTATTTGAGACGACCATGATAAGTAGTTGTCTAGCTGCACTCCCAGTAGTTTGGTTTCTGCCACTTCTTCAATTTGTACTCCTCCCATACTTAATTGTATCCTATGCTGTTTTGGCCTTTTCCTAGTTGAACAGACCAACATAACGTTGGTTTTCTTGGTGTTTAAAGCAAGTTTGTTTTGGCAAACCCATTTCCTGATAATCTCCAAATCTCCTTGCAAAGCTTGCTGTACCTGTTGAACCGATTGTCTTGCTGCATAAGTTGTAGTGTCATCTGCAAATATAGTAGCTTGAGTTTCAACCAAGGCATAAGGAAGGTCGTTGGTGTATATTAAGTAGAGAAATGGCCCAAGGCAGCTGCCCTGCGGTATTCCACAGTTTAACACATTAGGGGAAGAAAATGAACCATTGATATAGGTGGACTGTTTCCTGTCAGTTAGATATTGGACAATTGAGACAATTAATTGGTAAGAAAGCTTTCAGGAGAGCTCGATAATACAGGCGGTAAATTGCTGTCACCAAAGATGTCCCAGACTATTATACTGTAGGCCTATAAGGTTATAGTATATCGTTACAGTTTATCCACTCAGAATCTTGGTCTTTTTTTTCTTGTTCACTGTCCGCTTTAGTGCTTGTTTAGTCCTTGATTCACCAACACCCTTTTTTAGCACTGAAATGCTGTATTGTTTCAATGAGCACTTTGTATCATCTGGTAGGCTGTTTGATTCAGTGTCCTCTGTCTCTGTACAACCCTGTGTGGATGAACCAGTGTGAGGAGGAGGAGGTACAGTGTGTGTGAACAGCTAAAATAGTTCTTATTTACTAACTCTATTTTGTCAATGTACCAATCAGGCTTCAGGAAGAAGCATAGCACAATTACAGCAGCCATGAAGGTTTTAAATTATATCACTGAAGCGCTTGACAAAAAACAGCACTGTGTCTCACTTTTTATTGATCTCTCTAAGGCTTTTGATACAGTTGATCATGCTATACTAAGGCAGAGATTGTCGAGTGTAGGTCTTTCAGAGCATGCAGTTGCATGGTTTGCTAACTATCTGTCTGATAGATCTCAGTGCACTCAATTTGATGGGCTTATGTCTGTTAAATTGTCTGTCTTTAATGGTGTGCCCCAAGGCTCTGTACTTGGTCCTCTCTTATTCACTATTTATATAAATTATTAAGACAAAAATGTCCAAAATGCGCAACTTCATTTTTATGCTGATGATACTGTTGTTTACTGTTTGCCTCGTCTCTTACAAAAGCTTCCCAGAACTTGCAAACTGCTTTTTATATTGTTCAACATACCTTGTGTCAATTGAAGCTTATCCTCAATTCTGACAAAACTAAACTAATGGTGTTTTCTAAAGCAAGAAATAGACCTCTGAACCTTTCACCCATTATTACTACCCGTCAGGGCAAGGATATGGAGGTTGTAACCTCATATAAATATCTTGGAATTTTAATTGATGATGGCCTCTCTTTAAATTGCATATTCAACAACTTACAAAAAAATGTAACATGAAATTGGGATTTTATTTTAGGAATAAGGCCTGTTTTTCTTTTGAAGCCAGAAGGAGGCTAGTAATCAGCTACATTTATACCTTTACTAGACTATGGGGATATTTTATATTTGAATGCTTCCGCTCAGTGTTTGAGATCAATTGACACCCTTTACCATGGCACTTTGAGATTTATTTTAAACTGCAAAACCCTTACACACCACTGCACTTTGTATACCAGGGTTGGCTGGCCTTCTCTAGTCACTCGTAGGCTCAGGCACGGGTATACTTTTATTTACAAAGCCAATTTGGGTTGACTACCCTTTTATTTGGGCATTTTTATTGGTCAGAAATGCGGTGGGTACTCTCTTCGTTTGCTGGACTTTATCCTGCTAACTGTTCCAAATGTCCGAACTGAATTTGGTAAAAGGGCTTTTATGTACTCTGTGCCATCGTCTTGGAACACCGTACAAAATACTTTTAAACTGGAAGAACTTGTCCCGATTGGTATTTTTAAATCACTGATGAATGATCTTGAGACTGATTCCCTGACCTGTCAATGTTTTTAATTTGATATTTTTTATTTTGTTATACTCTTGTGAATTCTATGGTTTTTACTAGATTACTTGTAGTTTTTCATGTTGTTTTTCTGTAATTTTTGTAATAACTTGGTGCTGCCTATCTTGGCCAGGACACTCTTGAAAAATAAATTTTAAATCTCAATGAGCCCTTCCTGGTTAAAAAAAAAATATATATATAACATTTTTATCTGCAATTTTATGGCACATCTGTATATTCCTAATCCGCACACATTTTGTGTTGACTAATCCAGACAGATCATCGGTAAGTGTCACACAAATCGTCTTTCTATCTGCTCATCAGGACCTACCAGTTCTGTCAAATGAAACTTCTACACACTTGCTGACTGTAGAACTACACACAGGGAATCTAGGTCTAGAAAATTAAGTCTCCGTATGGTGAAACTATGTCACGATGACACAACAGGGTGAGAGTGGGAGAGGATGTTTTCACACCTGACACCTCCATTCATATTGTATTTGTATCATGTATTTGGCCCAGCTGCTGTAATACATTCGAGTCTAGACTGATGCATAAGATTGTGTGTAGACTAGAGTAGTGTCTGTGTACTGACACAGTGTGGTTGACGCATGCTCAGTATGTCTGTGGTTAAAATCTTGTTCTCCCTCTGATCATCTAAGCTCCATATCCAGCCAATCAGGAGGACAGAGAGACAGAGAGATGGATGCTGAGCCACTGGAGGGGTGGGGGTGAGAGGAGCTGTTTATTTGTTTATGTTTGTGAGCATGTGAGCTAGGCTCTATGGTTTTGCATGTGTGGCTGTTTGCTATGCACAGTAGTACTACTGAATGTAGAGTTGAAGTCGGAAGCTTACATATACCATAGCCAAATACATTTAAACTCAGTTTTTCACAATTCCTGACATTTAATCCTAGTTAAAATTCCCTGTCTTAGGTCAGTTAGGATCACCACTTTATTTTGAAATGTCAGAATAATAGTAGAGAGAATGATTTATTTCAGCTTTTATTTCTTTCATCACATTCCCAGTGGGTCAGAAGTTTGCATACACTACATTAGTATTTGGTAGCATTGCCATTAAATGGTTTAACTTGGGTCAAACATTTCAGGTAGCCTTCCAGAAGCTTCACACTACAGTTTTGGTGAATTTTGGCCCATTCCTCATGACAGAGCTGGTGTAACTGGGTCAGGTTTGTAGGCCTCCTTGCTCGCACACGCTTTTTCAGTTCTGCCACAAATTTTCTATAGGATGAGGTCAGGGCTTTGTGATGGCCACTCCAATACCTTGACTTTGTTGTCCTTAAGCCATTATGGCCAAACAGTTCTATTTTTGTTTCATCAGACCAGAGAACATTTCACCAAAAAAGTACGATCCTTGTCCCCATGTGCAGTTGCAAACCGTAGTCTGGCATTTTGACGGCGGTTTTGAAGCAGTGGCTTCTTCCTTGCTGAGAGGCCTTTCAGGTTATGTCGATATAGGACTCATTTTACTGTGGATATAGATACTTTTGTACCTGTTTCCTCCAGCATCTTCACAAGGTCCTTTGCTGTTGTTCTGGGATCGATTTGCACTTTTCACACCAAAGTACATTCATCTCTAGGAGACAGAACGCGTCTCCTTCCTCAGCGGTATGACGGCTCCATGGTCCCATGGTGTTTATACTATTGCATACTATTGTTTGTACAGATGAACGTGGTACCTTCAGGCATTTGGAAATTGCTCCCAAGGATGAACTAGACTTGTGGAGGTCTACAATTGTTTTTCTGAAATCTTGGCTGATTTCTTTTGATTTTCCCATGATGTCAAGCAAAGAGACACTGAGTTTGAAGGTAGGTCTTGAAATACATCCACAGGTACACCTCCAATTGACTCAAATGATGTCAATTAGCCTATCAGAAGCTTCTAAAGCCTTGACATCATTTTCTGGAATTTTCCAAGCTGTTTCAAGGCACAGTCAACTTAGTGTATGTAAATATCTGATCCACTGCAATTGTGATACAGTGAATTATAAGTGAAATAATCTGTCTGTAAACAATTGTTGTAAAAATTACTTGTGTCATGCACAAAGTAGAAGTCCTAATTGATTAGCCAAAACTATAGTTTGTGGAGTGGTTGAAAATGAGTTTTAATGACTCCAACCTAAGTGTATGTAAACTCCCGACTTCAACTGTATGTCCACTGTTACACCTGCTTTTCTAGATGGAGTACAGTGGTCCATGTTCGTTACATCTACAGAAATAGAGTCCTCCTATTTCTATTGTTAAAACCTCAGAGCCTCTATCTCCTCCAAAGCTTTTCTCTGCAAAGGACATACCCCTCAAAGGACATACTCCAAGTTTACTTACAGCTTCATTACAAGCCAGTATCCATTATTGCCAAGCACAGAGTGACTAATGAGTCACACTCGTCCCACGCTAGTCCCTCCACCACATTAGCAACCCCACTGGGGATTCATAAACATTCCCGGCTTTCTCTTATAACAACAAGACAGGAAATAGAGGTGTCACATCTCCCAGAAATAAGGAAGTGTCCCTGCCTTATGAAGTCACAGGACTGTCCCAAATAGCACCCTATGTGGTCCCTGCTCAGAAGAAGCACAATTTTAGGGAATAGGGTGCCATTTGGTACACAGACACAAAGACAGTTGTCATCTGCCGCCACTTGTCATCTGTGCCCAGAAACATCAAACCCCTGCAGATTGATAAGGTAAATTAACCGGGCCTAATCTATGGATTTCACATAACTGGGAATACAGATATGCATATGTTGGTCACAGATACCTTTAAAAAAAGTAGGGGTGTGGATCAGAAAACCAGTCAGTATTGAGGCTCCCGAGTGGCGCAGTGGTCTAAGGCACTGCATCTTAGTGCTTGAGGTGTTACTACAGACACCCTGGTTTGAATCCAGGCTGATTTGGGAGTCCCATAGGGTGGCACACAATTGATCCAGCGTCGTCCGGGTTTGTCCGGCGTAGGCCGTCATTGCAAATGAGAATTTGTTCTAAACTGACTTGCCTAGTTAAATAAAGGTGAAATATATATTTATTTATTTTTATTCACGTGTGACTACCATTTGCCTCATGCAATGCGACACATCTCCTTCTCATAGAGTTGTTCAGGCTGTGGCTTGTTGAATGTTGTCCTTCTCCTTTTCAATGTGTGAAGTTACTGGAAGTTACTGTGTGAAGTTACTGGATATTAGCTGGAACTGGAACGCGCTGTCGTACACTTCAATCCAGAGCATCCCAAACATGTTCAATGGGTGACATGTCTGGTGAGTATGCAGGCCATGTAAGAACTGGGACATTTCCAGCTTCCAGGAATTGTGTACAGATTCTTGCAACATGGGCCCGTGCATTATCATTCTGAAACATGAGGTGATGGCGGCGGATTAATGGTACGACAATGGACCTCAGGATCTCGTCATGGTATCTCTCTGCATTCAAATTGCCATCGATAAAATGCAATTGTGTTCGTTGTCTGTAGCTTATGCCTGCCCATACCATAACCCCACCGCCACTATGGGGCACTATGTTCACGATGTTGACATCAAACCGCTCGCCCACACGATGCCATACACGCTGTCTGCCATCTGCCCGGTACAGTTGAAACCAGCATTAATCTGTGAAAAGCACACGTCTCCAGCATGCCAGTGGCCATCAAAGGTGAGCATTTCCCACTGAAGTTGGTTACGACGTCGAACTGCAGTCAGGTCAATGGAAGAGAAATTAACATTCAACTCTCTGGCAACAGCTCTGGTAGACATTCCTACAGTCAGCATGCCAATTGCACGCTCCCTCAAAACTTGAGACATCTGTGTTGTGACAAAACTGCACATTTTGCACATGCCTTTCAACTGAATTGTAGAGTTACCACCCATGACTGTATTTGTTCATTTAAAAAGGCCTTATTTTGAGGGCCTAGTTTTCCCATAGTACAGTGGCAAACTCAAGGTTTACAGGCCTGCAAGTCACATTATGATGGCTTGCAAAGTGATGTGTAATTCCTACTGGAATCCAGCCAAAGTGGGGATATCCAGCATTTGGAATTATTATTCACCCATAAACATTCAGAATGATATGAGACTACCTAAACCATCTAAACTGGAACAACCATTTCAGTAACTGGTGCAATAAGTCCACGTAACAGATTGGATTAGAAAATAGAAAATATATATAATATTTATATTTGAGTAGCATAAGACTAATTAATAAATCAATGTATATGAAAAAACAAAGATATTGAAACAAACCTTTTTTTAACCTGCAATACAGCATGCTGGGGAATATGGTAATGATGGGCATGGTTTTTGTATAACACTGATTATTAACACCAACACTGTGTTACGTCCGTCTTTAAATGAAGACCAAGGTGCAGCGTGGTAGGCATACATTTTCTTTATTTTTTAAATGTTCCACCAAAAACAATAAACAACTCTACGAATGAACGAAACGCTTAGGAGTGCAACCCATGCAACAAACAAAGACAAGATCCCACAAGAGAAGGTGGAAAAAAGGGCTGCCTAAGTATGATCCCCAATCAGAGACAACGATAGACAGCTGCCTCTGATCGGTAACCATACTCGGCCAACAAAGAAATATAAACATAGATTTCCCACCCTAGTCACACCCTGACCTACCAAATAGAGAATTTAAAGAATCTCTAAGGTCAGGGCGTGACACACTGGGGTTCTTTTACACCGATGACTGTTAATTTAACACTTACAGAATTCATTTAACACCTGAATCAACACTAGAAATGTCACACTGAAAAATCAACACTAGGTAACACTGTCAATTTGCTGTGTAGTTAGCAATGTTAAGAATTCAACTCCAAACTGCTGTCAACATCAGGATACGACTTGAGAGCACTAATTGTCTCCAAAAGTGGCTATAGCTTTGACTGCATGCTAACAGTGAATTCAGAGCCATTCAGTGGCTAGCTACACAACAAACATAATTTTCCCAGGTTCCCGTGAAGCAATTGTAATGACAGTCCATCACGACAGACCCAAGAGTTTCCTAATTATATCAAGGGGTAGTCTGTGTTTAATTTAATTGTGTATTACAAACACAGTTTGAGATCATTGTGAGGAGTTTTCGCCAATGGTTGCATGGGGAATTGGGCTTCCCGGGAAAATGGCCCGAGGTTGTAATGGTAAGCATGGAGGCGGGGCTTAGCAAAGGGTCAATTATGTACCTTAGGGTGTTTTCAAATACAGTCCTCTTTAAAATAACCAATCTCAGTCCTCTTTAAAGTGAACTCTGGGATGAAAAAAGCTAAATAATGAAATTATATTTGTATTCACACTGCTCTTGCTTTTAAAATGAAGACTCAACTCTTTTGCCGGTTCACTTCACCTATTTTGTGGGCTGAGTACTCTTTGCATTCACATTTCTATGTTTAGAAAGGAACCAAGATCTTTTTCCGACATTCACTCAATGCACTCTGGGTTTTTAGCAAGTGCAGGACAAGCCATTTCATTAGAGCGTGTTATCAGACAGCTAGATATACCTACTCAAATTTTATTTAAGCTAATAGTTAGCATTTTGTTAAAAGATCAGATATAATATTTATAATTAGAAGATGTTATTGGTAACAGAATAAATAGCAGAAGAATAACTGCAGATTAAATAATGCTGTATTTGAAAATGATGCCCCTTTAAGAGCTAGCACTGATTCCCCAAATATGTTACCTTCTATTCAAGGTTTGTAACGCCCTTTCTTTTTGGTCTATTTAACTAATTGTTGCAATGGAAGTCCAAAACTCTATCCCACCAAAACAGGCAGAAATTTCAGGCGGTCTTTTCAAACAGCTCTTATGCTAGAATGGCATTGTCATAATTTTCACAATTTCACAGTAATATTCCAACCACATAGCGTGGAAATATACACTACCGTTCAAAAGTTTGGGGTCATTTAGAAATTTCCTTGTTTTTGAAAGAAAAGTACATTTTTTGTCCATTAAAATAACATCAAATTGATCATAAATACAGTGTAGACATTGTTTATGACTATTGTAGCTGGAAACGGCTGATTTTTAATGGAATATCTACATAAAGAGGCCCATTATCAGCAACCATCACTCCTGTGTTCCAATGGCACGTTGTATTAGCTAATCCAAGTTCATAATTTTAAAAGACTAATTGATCATTAGAAAACCCTTTTGCAATTATGTTAGCACAGCTGAAAACTGTTGTTCTAATTAAAGAAGCAATAAAACTGGCCTTCTTTAGACTAGTTGAGTATCTGGAGCATCAGCATTTTCTGGGTTCGATTACAGGCTCAAAATGGCCAGAAACAAATAACTTTCATCTGAAACTTGTCTGTCTATTCTTGTTCTAAGAAATTAAGGCTATTCCATGTGAGAAATTGCCAAGGAACTGAAGATCTGGTACAATGCTGTGTCCTGCTCCCTTCACAGAACAGCACAAACTGGCTCTAACCAGAATAGAAAGAGGAGTGGGAGGCACCGGTGAACAACTGAGCAAGAGGACAAGTACATTAGTGTCTAGTTTGAGAAACAGACGCCTCACAAATCCTCAACTGGCAGCTTCATTAAATAGTACCCGCAAAACACCAGTCTCAACTGTGATTTTTTGCCCATCTTAATCTTTTATTTTTATTGGCCAGTCTGAGATATGGCTTTTTCTTTGCAGCTCTGCCTAGAAGGCCAGCATCCCAAAGTCGCCTCTTCACTGTTGACATTGAGATGTTTGATTTTATTTTTTAAAAACAAGGACATGTTTTTGACTGCACCGGGCCGTTAAAGGGATTATGTATTAGGAACCACTGTAGAGTACTATTTAGATGTAGCTAAGTGATGGAGTTGATTTGGGTTTATTTCTCTGAAATTCAACCACTTTCTGTGGGAGTAAAATCACTTTCAGCTCTGTGCTGTGTTATACAACAGCTGCCTCCGCATGGTACTCAGAGTGGGCTGGGGAGCATTGACCCAACGCTTCATACATATGACTGTACTGATCGGTTCTGAGCAAAGCAGACCCTGAGATAGAGAGAGAGAGGCTCTATTATTTGAACTACAGCTCTGAGAAAAACAAAACAAATATGTACTTCTATTCTCGCTTCTGGGACTGGGCTGTTTTTCAGCACTGCACTCTCTAATTTTCTTTGTTTCTCTGTCTTCCCCACCTGTCTCTCTCTTTCTCTCCCTCTCTGTCTTGCCCACCTGTTTCTCTCTCCCTCTATCTCCCCCATCTCCTCTCTCTCTAAGGTCTCTTACGCTTCTTCTTTAAATTTTGTATTGGCGGATTGCAATCAACTGAAAGGTACATATACCGGCCACCTACAGTACTGTACTGGAGTGTGAGGCTGGCCATGGCCTCCCTATTTATCTATTTCTCTTACCTAGCCCTGTGTTTCTGCCTACTGTTCTGGAGTGTGAATTCATTACACTTTGTGACACAAAAATGGTAGGGACAAAGGATGGGGAAAAGGGAAGAGGGAAGAAAAACCTATTAAAAACTCCCCACCATTCCACTACTTGGCTCTATCTGATCCTACACCATGCAAGCAGACTCGGAGGACATGACGCTATCGTTCAACGCACCTTGTAACTCTTCTGCAGTAAAATCTCGTACACCCAAGTACTTCCCTGCAGCTGCCACTCTTTTCTGTGATTTACATTCCATTTCTGCCATACAGTTGATAACCATGGCTATGAACTCTAAGAAACCAACCTTACTGAAGTACATGTCATTCCCATCACTCTTTATTGACCCTCGGCCTGCTCACAGGGAGCCTCTTAGGATCCTTTGCCCTGGACCCGTCTTCCTCTAATTCTCTATTCACATCCTCAGCTTACGACAACTTCTGTACGACTCTGACCCTGGCATCCTCAACATGCCTTTCTCTCCCCGGACACCTCTGATCTCCAGCACCATGGGTACCCCTACAGTTAACACACACCGATACTACACATTCCTTTGTCTCATGCCCTCCAGTACACTTCTCACAACTAGGAATCTCCCTCCTACACACTTGGGGAACAGGACAGGAGGAGGGTAGTTTTCTCACCTGCCCTCATCCCTCATGACAACAACAAATTCTGCAAAAGATGTCAGGTTGAAGAGGAGAAAGGTCATTAAGAAGGGTTCCTCATACCCAACCTAGCATCAATATAGTACTGTGTGTGTGTGTGTGTGTGTGTGTGTGTGTGTGTGTGTGTGTGTGTGTGTGTGTGTGTGTGTGTGTGTGTGTGTGTGCACTAAGCCTGTGTGCACTAAGCCTATCGGCTACTCTGAGGAGGTGACAAATGATTCATTCCGCAGGGCATTCTATACTGCTGTTGAGAGCTGAGTCGCTATGTTTCTGTGCTTCTGACTTTGCTGCCCTATTTGTCTGCTCAACACTCCTCTCTCCGCATCTGTCTAACTGCCTGTCTGTCCTCTCTGTGTGCCTTGTTCGAACCAGCAGCAGCTGGTGCCCCGCCTTAAGCTGTGCCTTCTACTGCCCAGATGGGACCTAGCTGGCAACGAGTTTGTCAACAAACAAACAAACAATGCTATAGAGTCATACTGTAAATCCATTTCTACTGCACCCCTTTGACATGCTCTCCTGAGTTCTCCTGAACTTTCTTTCACGGATGTTGAAAAAAGACGTGTTATTCCTCTCTTGCTGACAAACAATTGCTTCATAAAAGCAATCCTAACATTTCACACACACATGGCATGAGTGCTACACTGGAGCACAGTATGAGCTGTAGTGTGTCTTGAAAGCAATCAAATGTACCGTTTCTTACCAAAAACACTCGGACACCTGTTTCTTATCAACTGCAGTACTTGAGCTTCTGTCTCCTCCTCCTCCTCCGACTATGTGTCAGAAATGGAATAGGCTGTATAGTACTGTAGACATCGAAATATCTGTCCTCGGAACTACCCTGCCCTGCATCGTGCTGCATAAACACTCGCTTCACTAATTATTGATTCACATTTCCTGAGAGGCAAAGCACAGCACAGTACTGTACAAGCCAGACAGACACCACCGTTAAGGCTTCATATGACTTCAGTCCTGGAAGGAGAGACCAACCGAATTGAATATCCATAGCTGACAAAATGTTGCTTATTTATACAGTACCATTACAAAACATGTGAACAGAGAAGAGATTCAAATACATTCTGTGAGTGCTTGTTTAATTAAGTAACCAAGTGCTAGTGCTACTATAAAAACGTATAATAGAATATGTCCATGCTCCCTGTGGGAGAGCTCATCTCCATGTAAGGGCTTTTAATCTAAAATAGATGAACCACCTGCAAGGTATAGGATTGTTCAGTGTGTGTAAACTGTGTGTGCGTGTGTGTGTGTGTACGTGCGTGCATGTGTGTGTGTGTGCGCGTGCATACGTGTGCAGGGGCGTCATGCATCCCAAAACTCTGAGGGGGCACCAAATATGTGAGGATGGCTTTTTTTCTGGATATCTAAGCATACATCTTGAGCTGTATGTATCCTGGTTATAAAATGTAAAAAATACTAAATATGCTTGCAACCCTAGTAGCAACGTTATATATTTGCTCCAGCAGTTTCATATTTTCTAATGGGTTTACTTTTTGTATTTTACACTATAGAGGTCAATCATCCTTACTGTAAGAAAACACCCACTATGAACACTGCACACTAGCCATTTAGAGGGTTGTTAGATACAGATCTCAAATACCGTAAAACATTATACTAACAGGTGTTGGTTGTACATAATTCAGGTGAAGGCAGGTGTCAATGCAAGTGTTAGTGGTACGTCTCAACTGAAGGCATGTGTAACGTTTTGACAGAGGGTTTAGAAAGAGCTGAAAATGGCATGCAAGTTCATATCAGTCATACAAGAAGGGCTTTCATGGGTTTCTTTAAATATTTTGCTCTTTTTGTCGTTAACCATTGTCACAAGTTGACTTCCATCTACATTTTATTACAAAGTAGGTCTACGGTTTCTTCTGTGCTTGAAGTTCCTATGGACTGGACATAGAGACGAGACCTGCAATTTTAGAATATCTTACAGTGCATAATCCTGGTTGAAGTTTATAATTACCAGGGCTTTAATCACTGTTTGTAACTTTAATAACGCCTGCTAGCATACAGAGCACACATCATAAGGCCATTCTAATGACGTGGCCCTACACAGGAGCCAGGTTATATGGGCCAGCTACCCACAGAGACCTGGGGACGTCCCAAATGGCACCCCATTTCCTACAAAGTGCTATACTTTTTTTGTACCAAAGCCTTCTGGGTTCTTGTCAAAAGTAGTGCACTGTGTAAGAAATAGGGTGAGGGTGAGTCCAAATGACCACTGAATGTAGTGGACTATTTCCTCCCCTCAAGGTGGGATAAAGGTTATTTTTTTTACATTTCAGAATGTTCATAAGCTCCTCATGTGGCTTCATATTTCTATTTTCCTCATAGCTTGATCAAAGGGGGCATGAAGATTAAACCAACAGTGGTACAGTCAGTAGTCCTGTAATGTATTGCAAGCCACCGACATAGGCTACAGTAGGCCTACATGTGTTCCTGTACTAGTTTGTATGGGCTACAGTAGTAGGCTCAAGGGTTACTTAATTGGCCAACATTCCTTACACCTGTTGGACATTTCCTTTATAGTGCCCCCTGGAACTCTCTCTCTCCTCTTGACAAATGTTGATGTGTGAATAGCAGGTTCTACTTTACATTTTCCTTGATGGCGAGTGAAATGAAAATGAGAAGTAGTTGTTTGAATGAGAGAGGTATTGAGTACAGGATATAATGCAGTACCATACGGGTGGCGCCCATGCTCGTTTAGTGCTGATGCGCTATATAACTGTAGCGTTGTGGTCCATCAGTTTTTTTGTAACATAAACGTAGTCTACCGGCAGAAGAAAATGTTTATTATTATCTCGGGCAGGGAATCATACTAACGCGCCGTGCAATTCTAACATAATGCAATTATGTTTATAGCGGAAACGGTCTATCTATGGTACTATTCATAGCCATTCTGAGAACCATATCAGTCATTTTCTCGCTCTCTTTCTGAGCTGAGACTGGCTCTCCTTTCCTTGAATATACAGTGGCGGGATGGTGAGTATATACTGTAAGATACAACAGCCCACCTCGAAAATATTATCCAGGTGCTGTTAATAATTCCCTTCCTCTTTCCTTGTAGTTTGGTCATCTGTGCCATTTTCCGCGTCCTCGCTTTGCGCCGTAGTGCTATGTGGGTGCTTTCTACGTCACCAGGGGGAAACTCAACGAAAACAATGATCCTTCGCCAGAAACCGTATCTACGGAATAGCATTAGAGTAGATTAGACCTTCTCTATGCTATAGCCTACCCCACTCGTGGCTCAGCGTCCGGCGACCGCCACAATAGCCAGCTAGACAAGGGTAGAACGAAGGGGGATAAATAGGGTTGCAATCTCAATCGCCTCCAGATCACACGGGACTGGATGTAGCTTAGTCTGTTTTTTTAATATATATATCGAAGTCCAGTCTGCAACTTTCCCCAGGGTACCGTCCTGATGGCTGGACACGAGTGGGAGTATAAGGACTGGTTCGAACGGGAGGAATTTATCGGACAGATCAGCGACATCCGAGTGCAGAATCTTCAAGGTATGTGGGGCAACGGTGGCTACCATGTGAAATAGAATGGAACCACTGCGTTCATTAGGCTTTATGTTAAAGCTTTGCATTGGTTGATTAGATTGAATCGGGGGACCCATAGTAAGTCAACCTCATCCGAATACCTTTCATGGTTGTAAAAAATGGTTTGTAAACATTCTACCGGTGCCATGCACAGACGGCTGAAGTTTGAACTTTTTGGGGTTTGTATTTTACCTCACTCCGTCCGCGGCTATGGTTGATCTCATATCTCATCTAATTTCATCAAATCAGTTCGCGACGTGTAGGAATCTGAAAATGAAAGGGTGACAATGGTGAAAAACTGAAGACGGCTATGCACCACTAGAAACCTCAAAGACAGGGAGACCATGTTTTCTTTTATAGCAGACAATACACTTTCAATGAGGGGGCAGACAATATTTGATTTCTAATTCACAGCTGCGTGTCTGTAAAACTTCTAGAGCTACAAAGTTGCACGTCAAATCAAATTGTTTTTGTCACATGCGCCGAATACAACAGGTGTAGACATTACCTTGAAATGCTTACTTACAAGACCTTAATTAACCACTATGTAGTTCAAGAAATAGTTAAGAAAATATTTACTAAATAAAATAAAGTAAAAAATGAAATAAAAAGTAACACAAAAAATAACAATACCGAGGCTATATACAGGTGGTACCGAGTCAATGTGCGGGGGGGGGTACAGTTTAGTCGAGGTAATTTGTACATGTAGGTAGCGGTAAAGTGGAAAAGCAAACGGTGGGGTTGGTCAATGTAAGTAGTCCAGGTGGCCATTTGATTCATTGTTCAGCAGTGTTATGGCTTCGGGGTAGAAGATGTTAAGGAGCCTTTTGGACCTAGACTTGGCGCTCCGGTACCGCTTATCTTGCGTAACAGAGAGAACAGTCTATGACTTGAGTGACTGGAGTCTTTGACACATTTTTAGTCCTTCCTCTGACACCGCCTAGTATATAGGTCCTGGATGGCAGGAAGCTTGGCCCCAGTGATGAACTGGGCCATACGCACTACCCTCTGTAGCGCCTTACAGTCTGATGCCGAGCAGTTGTCATACCAGGCGGTGATGCAACCGGTCAGGATGCTCTCGATGGTGCAGCTGTAGAACCTTTTGAGGATCTGGGGACCCATGCCAAATCTTTTCCGTCTGCTGAGGGGGAAAAGGTGTTGTTGTGCCCTCTTCAGGACTGTGTTTGGACCATGATAGTTTGTTGGTGATGTGGACACCAAGGAACTACAGCCCCGGCGATGTGAATGGGGGTGTGTTCAGCCCTCCTTTTCCTGTCGTCCATGATCAGCTCCTTTGTCTTGCTCACATTGTTGCATGTGACATTGTTACTTCTCTTCGCCCTGTTGTTTCTGACAGTTTCCCTGTGGTGTCAGTCTGAGTCGGTAGCCTATAGCCTGCCCTACGGTAGCATAGCCATTACTAGTCATTACAGACTATGTGCAGTGAATAAACAAGAATTGGGCAGCAAAGTGGAAAAAATATATTTAATGAGTGTTGAGAATGAGAGCTTTGTCTCAGTCTCAAGAGGACGGATCACACACATTAACTGAGGCCTCCGCAATGGATACACACACACGCACATTTCTCCAGACGGACATATGAGCCATCAAACACACTTTGTGGCTGCTATAGCCTGCCAAATGCTTTTCACTGTAGCCAGATTGAGCCATCCACTACAACAAACATTATGTCTGTCTCTGTGGTTCACCTAGTAGTGCAATTTAAATAAATGTAAAACGGTCTGATAATGCATAAGATATGTAAGACATGTTGGATTGTTTGTGTGTGTGTGTAATGCACACGTTATAGGCCTATGCATATCCATGAAGAAGAACCTAAGACATGCTCTTGACATTTGAAGTGTGAAATGGTACATGAGGAGAGGTACCTGTTACTGTTCTGCTCTGTCAAGCATCTGGGGTTGCTCCCCCCCCAGCTCTCTGTCGTTTTATCTTCCCCACTTTCTCTCTTCCTCCCTCTCTCCGTCCCTCTCATAACACCAACTGGTTTGACACTTCCATCTGATGACTAGCTGGCCCTGGAGGCTTTGTGGTTGGAAGAAAACATACTGAGGAGAACCCAGTGCATTAAAAAAATGCTCTGAAGGGCCTTATATAACTAATACTCTCTCACCCATCAGAGAAAAGAGCAATGTCCCCCCTCTCTTTCTGTGTCTGCATTAGAGCGCTGAAATCTCAGAACTGTACATTCCCACACAGTACTCACTCACTCACTCACTCACTCACTCATTCACTAAGGATCTACCATGGTCCACACACACCAACACAGTCATGAAGAGGGCACGACACGCCTCTTCCCCCTCAGGAGACTGAAAAGATTTGGCATGGGCTCAAAAAGTTCTACAGCTGCACCATTGAGAACATCTTAACTGTCTGCTTCACAGCTTGGTATGGACACTGCTTGGTATGGACACTGCTTGGCAGTGGACCGCAAGGCGCTACAGAGGGTGGTGCGTATGGCCCAGTTCATCACTGGGGCCAAGGTCCCTGCCATCCAGAACCTCTATACCAGGCAGTGTTGTCAAAGACTAACAATTGTCAAAGACTCTGGCCAGCCAAGTCACTTTATTGATTCATCACATATGCTGCTCCTACTGTTCATTATCTGTCACTTTATTCCTAGTTGTATGTACATACATTTAAAGTCAGAAGTTTACATACACTTAGGTTGGTGTCATTAAAACTCGTTTTTCAACCACTACACACATTTCTTGTTAACAAACTATGTTTTGGCAAGTTGGTTATGACATCCACTTACCACAGGTCATTTTTCAAACAATTGTTTACAGACAGATTATTTCACTTATCCCAATTCCAGTGGGTCAGAAGTTTACACACACTAAGTTGTATGTGCCTTTAAACAGCTTGGAAAATTCGAGAAAATTATGTCATGGCTTTAGAAGCTTCTGATAGGCTAATTGACATCATTTGAGTCAATTGGAAAAAGACCTCAGAAAAATAATTGTAGACCTCCCCAAGTCTGGTTCATCCTTGGGAGCAATTTCCAAACACCTGAGGGTACCACGTTCATCTGTACAAACAATAGTACGCAAGTATAAACACCATGGGACCACGCAGCCATCAGACCGCTCAGGAAGGAGACTCGTTCTGTCTCCTAGAGATGAACGTACTCTGGTGCGAAAATTGCAAATCAATCCCAGAACAACAGCAAAGGATCTTGTGAAGATGCTGGAAGAAACAGGTACAACAGTATCTATATCCACAGTAAAACAAGTCCTATATCAACATAACCTGAAAGGCCACTCAGCAAGGAAGAAGCCACTGCTCCAAAACCGGCATCAAAAAACCAGACTACGATTTGCAACTGCACATAATTTTGGAGAAATGGCCTCTGGTCTGATGAAACAAAAATAGAACTGTTTGGCCATAATAACCATCGTTATGTTTGGGGAGGCTTGCAAGCCGAAGAACACCATCTCAACCGTGAAGCACAGTGGTGTCAGTCTCATGTCGTGGGGGTGCTTTGCTGCAGGAGGGACTGGTGCACTTTACAACGTAGATGGCATCATGAGAAAGGGAAATTATGTGGATATATTGAAGCAACATGTCAAGACATCATTCAGGAAGTTAAAGCTTGGTCGCAAATGGGTCTTCCAAATGGACAATGACCCCAAGCATACTTCCAAAGTTGTGGCAAAATGGCTTAAGGACAACAAAGCCAAGGTATTGGAGTGGCCATCACAAGCCCTGACCTCAGTCCTACAGAACATTTGTGGGCACAACTGAAAACGTGTGTGCGAGCAAGGAGGCCTACAAACCTGACTCAGTTACACCAGCCCTGTCAGGAGGAATGGGCCAAAATTCACCCAACTTATTGTGGGAAGCTTGTGGAAGGCTACCCAAAATGTTTGACCCAAGTTAAACAATTTCAAGGCAATGCTACCAAATACTAATTAAGTGTATGTAAACTTCTGACCCACTGGGAATGTGATGAAAGAAATAAGAGCTGAAATAAATCACTCTCTCTACTATTATTCTGCAATTTCGCATTCTTAAAATAAAGTGGTGATCCTAACGGATCTAAGACAGGGAATTTTAACTATGATTAAATGTCAGGAATTGTGAAAAGCTAAGTTGATATGTATTTGGCCAAGGTGTATGTAAACTTCCGACGTCAACTGTATCTACCTCAATTACCTCATACTCCTGCACATCAACTCGTTACAGGTACCCCGTGTATATAGCCAAGTTATCATTACTCATTCTGTATTTATTATTACTTTTATTATTATGTTTTTAGATTCATTATTTATTATTTTACTTTTCTGGTATTTCTTGTTTTCTTTCTCTCTGCATTGTTGGGAAGGGCCCATTAGTAAGCATTTCACTGTTATTCTACACCTGTTTACAAAGCATGTGACAAAAACAATTTGATTTGATTTGACCCTGAGAGGCTCCCAGCTCATTGAGATGCCCATGGACCTCTTTCTGAGCTGGTGGGTATCTCTGTACTGACCTGAAGCATCTTTCATTTGAAACACTCCACTCATCACTAGTTTACAGAGAAGAATGACTATTGAAACATCTCAACTGCCTACAGTATATCGGGAATAGGGTGCCATTTGGGATGCAGACAGTGGATGGAGGGGGGGGATGTGTCTCTGAGCTCAGCATGAATAAATGATGCATAAAAGAGTTAATCAATATCGGCCATGTTGTGCTTGACAAAGATCGTAGTAGCTGAGCTTTAGGTCACTAGCACGGCTCAGGAGTGCATGTGTGTGTCTGTTTTGTGTACGTGGACACACCTGCTGCTAAGTAGAGAGACCAGCCAGCAACAGCAGTGTGTACACTCTACCTTTAGGGACTGGACATCTGTTGAAATAGTTTATGACCGTCCTCCACTGAACGGAGCCTTCTGCTGATGCCATACAGTACCTCACAAAACGCTCAGACAAGCTAGAGCCGCTGAGCCAGAGTGAAAGTCTGCAGTCACTGCTGCGGTGGACTTGACTTTCTACTCAGAGAGAGAGAAGGCTTTTCTTCTAAAGCCCAGTGACGGAACACATTTTCATACGATGTGTGGGGCGAGGAACTGCTTGTTTGAATGTGATGTTCTTGAACGCTCACCAGGCCAGTCGAGTCCCCCACATCTCAACACTTTTTCAACACAGAGTGACTAAGGGGGAAAGGCTGAGCACACACAGTGCTGCTTCCCTCACATTCTGGTATGAGTTTGAGGAGGGTAGGGTATAGAGAGAGAGATGGGGGTGGAGGCTAAAGGACAATGGTCTCTTCTCTTTCACTCACCCCCTGGCTTATTATCATTTTTGTTCCTCCTAAATTCTGTGTTGGTACTCAGGCAAGGCAAGTAAACGAACTCAGATGTCCTCTTGATTCAGAACAAATTCAGTGTCCCTTTGATTCTCCCCCTGAAGCCCCCCATGTTTATTCAACTATACTGAAATCGTTGGTGAGACACACGAAACGCACTATCAATGCACGCCATCCATCGCAGTGTTTGGATAACCTAACAGCAGTACAACCTTACATTATTTGTTGTGTTCCAAATGGAACCCTATTCACTATATAATGCACTACTTTTGACCGGGGCCCATACGGCTCTGGTCGAAAGTAGTGCACTATCTATGGAATAGGGTACCGTTTGGTTTCCTTATGTTGTGTGCATGACCATCACTGACCTTCAGCTTGGTTTTCTCTTGGACAGAGCCATTATATTGCAGTGTAAAAAGGGAACCAACTCAGATTAAATCAGTGCATAGTAGAGGTCGACCGATTATGATTTTTCAACGCCGATACCGATTATTGGAGCACCAAAAAAGGCAGATTGCGATTAATCGGCCAATTTTTTTATTTTATTTATTTATAATAATTACAATTACAACAATACTGAATGAACACTTACTTTAACTTAATATAATACATCAATAAAATCAATTTAGCCTCAAATAAATAATGAAACCTGTTCAATTTGGTTTAAATAATGCAAAAACAAGGTGTTGGAGAAGAAAGTAAAAGTGCAATATGTGCCTTGTAAGAAAGCTAACGCTTAAGTTCCTTGCTCAGAACATGAGAACATATGAAAACTGGTGGTTCCTTTTAACATGAGTCTTCAATATTCCCAGGTAAGAAGTTTTAGGTATAGTTATTATTTGGAATTATAGGACTGTTTCTCTCTGTACAATTTTGTATTTCATATACCTTTTGACTATTGGATGTTCTTATAGGCACTTTAGTATTGCCAGTGTAACAATATAGCTTCTGTCCCTCTCCTTGCTCCTACCTGGGCTCGAACCAGGAACACATCGACAACAGCCACCCTCGAAGCAGCGTTACCCATGCAGAGCAAGGGGAACAACTACTCCAAGTCTCAGAGCGAGTGACGTTTGAAACGCTATTAGCGCGCACCCCGCTAACTTTGCTAGCCATTTCACATCGGTTACACCAGCCTAATCTCGGGAGTTGATAGGCTTGAAGTCATAAACAGCTCAATGCTTGAAGTATTGCGAAGAGCTTCTGTCAAAACGCACAAAATTGCTGTTTGAATGAATGCTTACGAGCCTGCTGCTGCCTACCACCACTCAGCCAGACTGCTCTATCAAATCATAGACTTAGTTATAACATGATAACACACAGAAATACGAGCCTTAGGTCATTAATAAATCATCTCCCGTTTGGCGAAGTTTGCTGTCTTTGTTAGGAAGAAATAGTCTTCACACAGTTCGCCACGAGCCAGGCGGCCCAAACTGCTGCATATACCCTGACTCTGTTGCAAGAGAAGTGACACAAATAAATTCATGTTAGCAGGCAATATTAACTAAATATGCAGGTTTAAAAGTATATACTTGTGTATTGATTTTAAGAAGGGCATTGATGTTTATGGTTAGGTACACGTTGGAGCAACGACCGTTGCGAATGTGCACCGCATCGATTATATGCAACGTAGGACACGCTAGATAGACTAGTAATATCATCAACCATGTGTAGTTAACTAGTGATTATGATTGATTGTTTTTTATAAGATAAGTTTAATGCTAGCTAGCAACTTACCTTGGCTTCTTACTGCATTCGCGTAACAGGCAGGCTCCTCGTGGAGTGCAATGAGAGGCAGGTGGTTAGGGCGCTGGACTAGTTAACCGTAAGGTTGCAAGATTGAATCCTCGAGCTGACAAGGTAAAAATCTGTCGTTCTGCCCTGAACAAGGCAGTTAACCCACCGTTCCTAGGCCGTCATTGACAATAAGAATGTGTTCTTAACTGACTTGCCTAGTTAAATAAAGGTGTAAAAAACATGTTTTTTTAAAATCAGCCAAATCGGTGTCCAAAAATATCGATTTCCGATTGTTATGAAAACTTGAAATCGGCCCTAATTAATCGGCCATTCCGATTTAAACGGTCGACCTCTAGTGCGGAGGATTTTGTTATTGCTCTGTATTATTGCAGCCTATCCTGTCTGCCTGTACAGAGTGAAGTTCATACAGTATTCAGACATTATCATGCAGTATTCATTTGCTTAGACGGTTCTGCTGCTGCCTTCGCCTCCTCATCTCTTTCTCTCCTTTTCTCGGTCTCTCGCTCCCATCCACTCTGAGCCTCTATGTAAAACCGTGGGATCCGCGGTGGGTAAAAGAAAATCAGAATTAAGGTCATGTGCTCTCTCTCTCTCTCTTACAATGCAGTTCTTGTAAGCACAGGAGAAAGAACCACTTTCATCCTCCCCTGCTCCTCCTCCACCTGCTCGTTATTCGAGGATTGCCTCGCTGCACGGTTCTCCAGAGCATCACTGATGTAGCGAGGTTCCGGGAGGCCGTAGATGTACAGCAGTGGACTTCTGAGTTCTGATGTCTATATTTAGTCTATTTACCACTTTCTCTGAGTAGCATGCATGAGGGGCTGACTTCCCTGACACGTACCAAGTGTGTGTAGTGTGTTGAAAAATATGCAGCTGAGAGCTAGAAGCCTGCGCAGCAGAGCTATTATGTAAGCCGTGTTAACCCTGTCATATCTGGATACAGGAGCATGCTGTTGCTGACATATACTAAGCGTGTGTGTGTAATGTGTGTGTGTGCGCATCTAGGGCTGGGTTGATACCAGTATCGCGATACTCGTTAGTATTGTGGCAAGGAAACAAAACGCGAAGCGAATTCACATGGATTCATTTTCCAACTATAGCACACAATATTTTACATACAGAAGGTGTTTTAAAGGGCCAACGAGTTAGATCTGCTTCGTGTTTTCATTTATGCCATGGAAAAGATATTGCAATACTGTTATCGTCCCGGCCCTAGCGCATGTGTGTGTAGTACAGAGGTTCAGTAACATACTGTCACTGTAGCAGCCAGACAGTGAATGTGGAGTGTATCAAATATGGACGATTGCATCACTATTGCAAAGTCTCAGTTGACATGCAAGAAGGGGAACAATGTTATTGTGAACTGAATAGTGAATAAACTCAACTGAATGGTGTCCGTATCTTTGAAGAAGCAAGTATAATGTGGACAACACTGTCCTCATAGCGGTGGTTTTCTAATGGGCAGAGATATTGCTAGGGCCAGACCAACAGTTCCAGGATGATGGTCGGTCCAAGTCAACTGTTCTTATTTTATCTTGAGTGATGATAAGTCTAAAGTTACGGTATATGCTTCAAAAAGCACTCCTTTTGTAGGAGGCCCATTTTCCACTCTAAAAATACCATGGCGCATTTTAAAAGGTCAACGGTTATATTGTCAAATAAACCTGCGGAGAGAGAGAGTGACGTACACGGGGTGGGTTTACTCTTTGTCTGAGGTCTGTATAAGTGCCTGTTTTATTAGATGCAGGTGTTTCTACCAATGGGCTGAAGAAAGAAACGGTCCAACAGAACTTTGAATAAGTAACTCTCATGGATTGCAGTGATGATGACAAATCAGGGCCGTGCTCTCTCTGCCTACAGCTCTGTTTTTCTAAAAAAGCAATGATTGTTGTTCTCAGGTTGACCTGTAGCTGTCAGGGGAAGGTAATGAGTAACCAGGTTTCTATCCAACCTTTTTATGCGATTTAAAGTACATGTGGGGAAGAAAATGTGATGACAGGACGGATGGAAACAGAACATTTGTCGGTAAACTTTCAAATGTCGACGGAACTAAATACGCTAGACAAGATGGGATCTTTTTGTGTCTGTGAAATGTATAATTCAAGAAATATCCATGGAAATGCTTTTACGCATGTTGTGTGGTCCTCCCACTACGACTCGTGAGGAACGCTTGCAATTTATTAGGGTGCAGATTCAATAATTTATGATGTACTTTGCAGGGTGGTGAAAGTGCCAGGTGATGAGCTCCATGCTCCCTTTGCAATAAATACTGAGGGTCTTATTCTGGTGGCATGATCATTGATGCTTGTCTGCAGTTTGACAAATAAAAATATTATCGCTCTTTTGTCTATAATAATGTAACATAGACGCTGGGAGTCGAGAAGCAGTCGCAGGTGGTAAGTTTAATTAATATAACAAGTAACATGGAACGATACAATGTAGGAGTAGCGTCTAGACATGAACAACAGAAACGCTACTGCCCGGGGAAAGAACCTAAGGGAGTGCCAGATAAAGGGGTGGTAATGAGTGAGGTAATAGAGTCCGGGTGTGCCTAATGATAAAGCGCAGGTGCGTGTAATGATAAATGCCAGGTGCAAGTAATGATGGTTCCCAGGATCGGTGGTTAGTAAACCGGCGACTTCGAACGCCGGAGGGGAGGAGCGGGAGTAGACGCGACAAAGAATCTCATCATGTAGGCTATACCCACACTGTATCTGTGAGCTGTTGGCTACAGTTGAAAATGCGAGTAGAAAATGCGATGGAAACCCATTTCACTTTGTATTTGTAATTTGGGGGGGGTGGTTTAACCATTCCATTAGATTTTTTTTTATGTACACTACGTCATCACACAGTCTTTTATCCCAACTATTCAATTGGATGGAAACACATCTCTGATGGGAAAATGCGCATATTGTTTTTATGCCGATTTTAATTTTTTATTTATATATATATATATATATATATATACATAATTTTTAAAAATATTCGCATGAAAGTCTGTCACTAATTGCATGGAAACCTAGCTAGTGAGTAGGTATGAAAAACAAACACACAAAGGCTCTTTTTCCTTCCTCCTTTTCACCAAGTTATGCTCTCCTTGATATGATCTGATTTGAACTTCACTTTTAAAGCATTACTGATCTATAGTGCACTATATTTGGGAAGACAAAACAAATATTTTCCCCCCTTTTTTTTAACCAAAGATGACTCCTTCCACCTGATCACTCGAAGTTATTCATGATTTGAACTTCACTTTTCATGTAGGTTACATGAATGTCATTACTACATAATTACTGATGAGGCAAAGATTTAGCATGGGCCCTCAGATCCTCAAAAAGTTATACAGCTGCACCAGTGAGAGCATCTTGACCGGCTGCATCACCGCCTGGTATGGCAACTGCTTGGCATCCAACCGCAAGGCGCTACAGAGGATAGTGTGTACCCTTGAATGAGTAAGTGTGTCCAAACTTTTGACTGGTACTGTATATATTTAACATTTGTACCCAAATTCACACTAACTGATCTGTATACGAGCAAACAGCACAGTGCATACAATAAGCATAGGCCACGTTGGTTTTTGTTCAAAATGTGGACTAGATTTGTATCTTTTTGGTCTAGTTTAGTGGAAGCTTGTCTTTTGTATCTTTGTGACTGTACTCATCTTGTTTAGATATTTAGTCTGTTTGGAATGAGGAAGATGCAGCCTGTGACATCAGCACATATTTTCTTTATCTTCTCGAGCTATTCAATTGCCGGTGTGGCTAACATTTTCTTTAACTCAATCGTCTTTGGGAACAATCATCTTGTTCTTCAAGATAATGCCACTGTCAAAAAAAGACCTCTGTGATTTGAAGAATCAACCAGCACATTGTTGCCTCTGTTCTCCTTGGCAGTCTTTCTGTCGTCGCCCAAAGCACGGAGAGGTAGAGCCCACACTTTTAACCCTGATCTCTGTGAAAGGAACCTACCTGCACTTCAAACAAATTACACACCAAAAATGTGGGTTCCTCAAGGGTTCTTTGTGAAGGACGATGGTTCTATGTGGGACCATAATGACTCAAAGTACCCTTTTGAGCTCTTCAATGGTCCTTTACAGTTCACAAAATCATTTTTTGCTCTATTTGTGATCATTCAAATGGTTTGCGCACAGCTCTTATTGTGAAACTGTGAGTGAGTGTTATTCCAGTTTGTCTAATGTGTTGTGGTATGCCATTACGTAGTAAGTCTTGTGCAAGACTCATGTATGGGCTTGTGTCAATTGAGAACGGTTGACTAAATCAGTCAGTGGCTCTCTCCTCAGGGACCCCCCAGCTGTTCCAGAGCTGCCACACCTGATTCCACTAGTCAATTAACACAATAATAACAGCTATGGAATTTTACAATATAATATGGCTGACCAGAATAGTTTCTATAGAAAAACATAAAGGGTTCTACATAGCTCCAAAAAGGGTTGTATCCATAGTAGAACCCTTTTTTGGTGTTTCTTTATAGACCCTTAGGGAAGGGTTCTTTTATAGTGCCATATAGATACAATTTAGAACCTTATGAGCATGGTTCTTTACAGATCCTTCAAAAAAAGGGTTCAATATAGCACCAAAAAAGGTTTCGCCATGGTAACAACAAGCCAAAGAACCCTTACCTGGTACTACAATATTTAGAACCATTTTTGGGGGGTGTGTAGCTTTGACCTCACAAACACACTGGCTGAGACCCAAATGGGAGTCATTTAGATTGAATACAAAATCCTGGAATTGTTTGCATATGGAAATGCTTCCATGAGAGTGTTTTGGTTTCCCGGTATTGTCCATGTTGGATTCCCGGCACTCGCATTTACGTAAAGTTTGAACAGAGGTTGTGTCCCAAATGGCACCCTACTAGATGTGTACTACATAGGGGAATACGGTGCCTTTTGAGACACCGACAAACTCACTTAACCCACATTATAAATGTCCCTTCCTTTCCTGTCAGGAATGACCTTCAACTACAGAATGTTTAGTAATTTAAATGCAATTCCCTTACAATGCCATGCAAACCTGTAGTTCTGTTGGATGGGAGGGGGGGGGGGTCTTAGAATTAATTATTGGGCTATGGAGTTTAAGAAGCTACAGGTCTGTACTTCAAAAGTAGTGGGACCCATGCTTTCAGCTAGTCAACCATGTTGGACCAGCTACCTCAAGGAACAACGCATGCCTTTCTGGTATGAAGAGTGATTGTGAAACATAAGCAAATACTAGATAAGGTGAAGGAAGGAGTGAACAGACTTTTTTAGTTCAGGTATAGTTCAGGTTCACAGGTCTCTGTCTCACCCAGCTAATAATTGGTGATCGAATCACTACACCCCTCTCTCCTTTTATAATGGTGTGAATGGCTGAGTTTATAGGGCCAAAAATAACCTGATTGATCTTGGCTCTGTGACAATGAATCTGCACCAAGAATCACAATGAATGTATCCCACACTTACTGCTCATTAGTTTGCTGTATTAGTGATTGTAGTTCAGAAGATGTAGTTATTCTTCAGATGAAGTAGGCTAAATGTTGATTTCCTGGCTGTCAGTTATGCAAGCAAAGGCAGCATTAATTCACACAATATATGCAGAAACTATATAAGGATATTGATTTCACAAACCTCTGTCTGAACTATTGGTTACCTGTCAAATCATGTTGAGTCACGCTGGGAAAGAATCAAAATATTCTTCTTTTCTGTTCGCTAATTTTCCCCAGTGGAGGCGTGCAGACAACAAATGAACACTTCCTTTTTGAGTCATGTTCCTTTCTTCTAAAGGGGCCATCCGGGATTGGTACAGTACATCAATTTTTGGACTTTTAAATTAATGCTGTATAGCTATTGACTCGAGTGACCGCTTTGTTGCTTTTCGAATCCGAGACCCCCCTTTTAAGGTGTGAGCTGAGGTAATTATTATGACACGGGACTGTTTCTATTGTAATCATACGCTGTTGGGAATAGTTATTTGTATCCCATTATCTTCTTACAGAAAAATACATACGCTGCATTTATATTGGCTAATCCCAAACATGTAGAATAAGACAAAGTCATTTTTCAATTCGACGTGGATGGTGAGGCCTATATAGAACCAGGAAAGGCACTCTAAAATGTGAACTAAAGAGAATTGATATTATACACCCCAGCAACTCTTCTAGTTATACAACCCCTTTGGTTAAGAGTAAGACACCAGCAGCAGTGTCTTTAGGGAATCCCCTATCATGGCAGTTTTTGTTTTAATATTTTAATATAAGATGAGCTCCACTTTGTGTAGCACAGTTGTATTGTTACTCTACACAATGCAGAACGCAACGGCAGTAATGTGATGAACCAAGCCAACCCACTGGGCACAGAGTTCGGTTCATCGTTTTGGTTTTACATTTGAAATCGGCAAAATATTTCAGTCTCATTGGATTTAGGGTGAAAGTTGGGTGAAAAGCAAATACGAAATCCCCTTTATGTTGATGACTTTTTGCAAATCCAATCAGTTTTCCATGTTGTTTCAACGTCATCACATTGAATTTTTGTTGTTGAAATGATGTGGAAACAAGGTTGATTCAAGCCGTTTTTGCCCAGAGGGGACCTCATCTTAATGCAAAGCAACATGAATCAACAACAGGGATATATTGAGGGAGGGTGAACCCAGCACCCATCCGTTCAGCGTATTTAATTTCATCCTTCTTTCTGTAGATTTATCCAGCACATTTATTTCATCTTTCTCACCTACTTTCAAAAGGATTCTGCACTTTCTGTTCCTTCCGAGTGTTCTGAGGTGCGTAGGAGGTGGTGCCAGGCAGGCAGTCAATCATGGCTTCTTCCGACATGGCACCCTATTCCCCCTATGCCCCCATAGGGCTCTGTCCATATGCAGTGCACTATATAGGGAATAGGGTGCCATTTTGGTTTGAGATGCGCCCCAGGACATCTGGAGACATTCTGTTACCCAGGGAGGAAGATTCCTGTACCCCCTCCTCCCTGTGTTTTTCCTCTTCACAGCCTCTAATTGGCTGGCAGTGAGGCAGAACTCTGGAGAGGTGCTAGCTGCCCACAGAATTGCCCCCAATCAGACTTTGTTTTGTTTATTAGTGGTAATTATTCTCAGATGGAGGAATGGGACTGTTTGTCATATTGTGTACTTTGTTGGTGGTGTTGTTGTTGGTGTATCTATTTTACACACTCCAATGGTCAGTGAAGGGAGTTATGTTGCTGAAAAAGGATGTCAGTATTGGATCAGATACTTTTCTCTTAGGCCGGGATTCAATCCGATCGACGATCGACAATTCACCATTTCGAGTTAATTCCCAGTTTAGCAATCATATGCAGCATTTACCATGAATGAGGGAACAAAGCTGCATCGCCGACAAAGTGCGATCGGATTGACTCCCAGCCTTCGTCTCTTACACTTGTTTTTGCACACTTCCCTACGGAATATCTGCAGATTATTTTGATATGTTTACATCCAGAGTTTCGTCGACTCTCAGCTCTCACATCTACTGTTTGTTCCTTTAAATGAGTGGATAATCACATGAACAGTAGGTGAATTTACACTCCAAAGAGACACTAACTAAAAGGCCTAGAAGAAGTGCCTTTATCAGCACACAGCTAGTATATACAGATCTGTGTCAGTGTCATTATACACATCTAGCATGTACAGATCTGTGTTCAACAAAAGCACTGAGTTAATTGCCTCCTAATGATATTTGTTCAGTCCTACAGGGTTGTCCCTTCTCTGTTCAACTCTCTGCGATTGCATGAAAGAGTAACATTATGACTGCGTACCAAATGGCACCCTATTTCCTGCATAGTGCACTACTTTTGACTAGAGACCTACGGGCCCCGGTGAAAAGTAGTGTGTTATGTATGGAAGAGTGTGCCGTTTGGGACGCTGTTGCAATGTTAATCAGATCATTCACATCCCAGTTAACCCCCACTCTTTGCATGGCGAGTAAAGGAGAGCTACCCCATTGCTCCCACCGAGTCTGGGATCTTGTCTAGAGCCAGTCCCACCACACTGAGACAAAAGAGAGGGAAAGGGGTTATAGAATAGAATATGTACGTCTGGTTGACAACTTACTATATCCCATTTCGTTATATGATAATTTAGGATTATTAGATTGCAATCATATGATTTTCTCTGCTTCTCCAGACAGTGTTGCTTCAGTTTCCCCTCTATACTGAGTTAAATCCGATCAATCCTAACAATAGAAATGAGTATCAACGGCAACAGCAGCAATATGTAGTAATGTTTGATCCGCCTTCGAAACTAACAGTAGCCTAGATAAGATTAGGGAAGATAGCGTGCATAGAGAATTGCTTGTCACACTGTACACATTGACACGTCAACATTCACTGTAAGCTTGTGTTCAACATGCCAGTCAGACAAGAGGTACCGGTCCTTGGCAGTGTCCCAAATGACACATTATTCCCTACATAGTGCACTACTTTCTACAGAGGAAAAATAGTGCACTATATAGGGAATAGGGTGTCATTTTGGATGTATCCCTCATGTCAGTCAGTCTGGCCTTATTTCCACACAGAGAATGACCTCATCTTTAATGGCAGTGCAGCTAGAGAGCTGAAATAATGACACCGCTCTGCATTCACCTGTGTTACTCAGGATGTGATCATCCATGTATACAGTATGTATCCTATTCATTGTGCTCTTACCTTCTGAGACAGAGAGGGAAAACCAAAACAAAACCACTGAGAACATTGTGTTCACGTAAACTATTGCTAGTCTATGGATTAAGGTTAGAGTTGGACTCTCTGTGGGTGTTAACCCCGATGTCCCGGATACATTCCCAATCTGGCCCATACCATCATGACCACCTAATCATCCCCAGCTTCAAATTGGCTCATTCATCCCCTCTCTTCTCCCCTGTAACTATTACCCAGGTTGCTGCTGTAAAAAAAAAAGTGTTCTCAGTCAAATAAAGGTAATATTTTAATAACACTCCCCCCGCCCCTTACCATACTAGAATCAAATCAAATCAAATCAAATTTTATTTGTCACATACACATGGTTAGCAGATGTTAATGTGAGTGTAGCGAAATGCTTGTGCTTCTAGTTCCGACAATGCAGTAATAACGAGCAAATAATCTAACTAACAATTCCAAAAAAACTACTGTCTTATACACAGTGTAAGGGGATAAAGAATATGTACATAAGGATATATGAATGAGTGATGGTACAGAGCAGCATAGGCAAGATACAGTAGATGATATCGAGTACAGTATATACATATGAGATAAGTATGTAAACCAAGTGGCATAGTTAAAGTGGCTAGTGATACATGTATTACATAAGGATGCAGTCGATGATATAGAGTACAGTATCAACGTATGCATATGAGAAGAACAATGTAGGGTAAGTAACATTATATAAGGTAGCATTGTTTAAAGTGGCTAGTGATATATTTACATCATTTCCCATCAATTCCCATGATTAAAGTGGCTGGAGTAGAGTCAGTGTCATTGACAGTGTGTTGGCAGTAGCCACTCAATGTTAGTGGTGGCTGTTTAACAGTCTGATGGCCTTGAGATAGAAGCTGTTTTTCAGTCTCTCGGTCCCAGCTTTGATGCACCTGTACTGACCTCGCCTTCTGGATGACAGCGGGGTGAACAGGCAGTGGCTCGGGTGGTTGATGTCCTTGATGATCTTTATGGCCTTCCTGTAGCATCGGGTGGTGTAGGTGTCCTGGAGGGCAGGTAGTTTGCCCCCGGTGATGCGTTGTGCAGACCTCACTACCCTCTGGAGAGCCTTACGGTTGAGGGCGGTGCAGTTGCCATACCAGGCGGTGATACAGCCCGCCAGGATGCTCTCGATTGTGCATCTGTAGAAGTTTGTGAGTGCTTTTGGTGACAAGCCGAATTTCTTCAGCCTCCTGAGGTTGAAGAGGCGCTGCTGCGCCTTCCTCACGATGCTGTCTGTGTGAGTGGACCAATTCAGTTTGTCTGTGATGTGTATGCCGAGGAACTTAAAACTTGCTACCCTCTCCACTACTGTTCCATCGATGTGGATGGGGGTGTTCCCTCTGCTGTTTCCTGAAGTCCACAATCATCTCCTTAGTTTTGTTGACGTTGAGTGTGAGGTTATTTTCCTGACACCACACTCCGAGGGCCCTCACCTCCTCCCTGTAGGCCGTCTCGTCGTTGTTGGTAATCAAGCCTACCACTGTTGTGTCGTCCGCAAACTTGATGATTGAGTTGGAGGCGTGCATGGCCACGCAGTCGTGGGTGAACAGGGAGTACAGGAGAGGGCTCAGAACGCACCCTTGTGGGGCCCCAGTGTTGAGGATCAGCGGGGAGGAGATGTTATTGCCTACCCTCACCACCTGGGGGCGGCCCGTCAGGAAGTCCAGTACCCAGTTGCACAGGGCGGGGTCGAGACCCAGGGTCTCGAGCTTGATGACGAGCTTGGAGGGTACTATGGTGTTGAATGCCGAGCTGTAGTCGCTGAACAGCATTCTCACATAGGTATTCCTCTTGTCCAGATGGGTTAGGGCAGTGTGCAGTGTGGTTGAGATTGCATCGTCTGTGGACCTATTTGGGCGGTAAGCAAATTGGAGTGGGTCAAGGGTGTCCGGTAGGGTGGAGGTGATATGGTCCTTGACTAGTCTCTCAAAGCACTTCATGATGACGGATGTGAGTGCTACGGGGCGGTAGTCATTTAGCTCAGTTACCTGGGGACCTTCCAGGTGACTGCTGTTCTAAGGACAGACCCCATCAAGGCCTTCCAAGAAATGTAAACTTCTGTGTTGTACTGTGTGTATAATAGAAAACACCTCATCAGAACTGACTGTTAACGCTGCTCTTTCAGGGGGGAAAAAAAGCTTCGGCTCAGCATCTTGCATTTTTCCCAGTACAGAACCTGACCTCAACACTTAACTGACTTACTAAACCCATGCTCTGGCTTTACAGCGTTATTTCACAGTACGGTGTCGTGGGAGAAGAAACAACATAATCGTAAATTCCTCTATTTCCACCCCTGAGTTCAAATGTCAGGGGCTCCTGAACACATGGCTCTTGGAAGGCCGTGTCCATGTTTGCCTGTGGACTGGTGGAGGCTTTCATTGAATGGAAGACATCTGGAGTTGACACATGTTGGTGGGCTAACAGACAGATTCCCTGGAGAATAGGGCCTGATTTATACAAGCCTTTTGACAGATTGTCCCCAGACTGTCCCTAACAGGCAATGTTTCAACCAGCCGAGTCCACACTCCCCCGGACTCCTCTCCGGCGCGGCACTTGTTCGTATTCAAGAAGTCACCTTTTGTGTCGTAGGAATCTGAATCAGACACAGCGCTGTGACAGAGCGCGAGAGAGAGAGAAAATAGGGTTCATTCTTTTCCATGTAGGCCTGTCTCTCATTGCCTAGACGTTAGGTGTCATTCCCGTCATTCAGCACTGTGCTGTCCACACATTTGTGGGGACGGAAAAACAAACAAACGGTCTGGTTAGGAATTCTAGGCGCACAGCCACACACATGCTATAAATCACCACCAGCGCACAATGGTAGACATTCACAGCAGCACACACACTCCAACAGACTGAGGTATCCGAGTGGGTCCGGATGCATCGTGCCATAGTAAGTCTCTCTGTAGAGCCCTCAGATCTGACGATACGTGCACCTTTCTATTTGGCCCAGGCTCTGTTATTCCTAAGAGAAACCAGTGCAGCGTTTTGGATAATGTACCTGGAAAATTAGATCAACAGTTATGGATGGCCACAGTTATTAATATTTCCAGTGGGCAGTTGGGTTTTCAGACGTTTTTGGTGTGTTTTTTATTTAACTAGCCTTTCATGACGTGGGCATTTTCTCACGTTGGCTAATTGACTACAGAAATGACACTTCTCATCACAGGGGAGGTGTACATGTCATGTACACTACCGTTCAAAAGTTTGGGGTCACTTAGAGATGTCCTTGTTTTTGAAAGAAAAGCAAATTTTTTTTGTCCATTTTAAAATAACATAAAATTGATCTGAAATACAGTGTAGACATGTTGTAAATGACAATTGTTGCTGGAAACAGCAGATTTTTTAAAATGGAATATTTACATAGGCGTACAGAGGCCCATTATCAGCAACCTTCACTCCTGAGTTCCAATGGAACATTGTGTTAGCTAATCCAAGTTTATCATTTTAAAAGGCAAATTGATCATTAGAAAACCCTTTTGCAAGTATGTTAGCACAGCTGGAAACTGTTCTAATTAAAGAAGCAATAAAACGGGCCTTCTTTAGACTAGTTGAGTATCTGGAGCATCAGCATTTGTGGGTTCGATTACAGGCTCAAAATGGCCAGAAACAAAGAACTTTCTTCAGAAACTCATCAGTCTATTCTTGTTCTGAAAAAGGCTATTCCATGCGAGAAATTGCCAAGGAACTGAAGATCTGTGTACTACTCCCTTCACAGAACAGCGCAAACGGGCTCTAACCAGAATAGAAAGAGGAGTGGGTAGGCCCCGGTGCACAACTGAGTAAGGGGACAAGTACATTTCAGTGTCTAGTTTGAGAAACAGATGCCTCACAAGTCCTCAACTGGCAGCTTCTTTAAATAGTACCCGCAAAACACCAGTCTCAATGTCAACAGTGAAGAGGTGACTCCGGGATGCTGGCCGTCTACGCAGAGTTCCTCTGTCCAGTGTTTGTGTTCTTTTGCCCCTTTTAATCTTTTCTTTTTATTGGCCAGTCTGAGAAATGTTTTTTTTTTCTTTGCAACTCTGCCTAGAAGGCCTCTGCCTATGAGGCATCTCAACATTTTCATAAACTATGAACAAAGAGGATACAATAGAATAGAACAGTCTCATAGAATGTAAACATTCGTTTATGATGACTAATAGTCTTATAAGCATAGTGTGATACTACAAACAGAAATACATGGAGTACATTGTTCATCTCTTGGGTTTCTCCTGACTGAAGCTCTTTCTCAGAGTAAGAGCAGGAGCCTGCTTTTACTTCTCTGTGTGTGTGTGTCACTTTTTTTTCTGTGTCTGCATGTCTCTGCCTGATAGTGTGTGTGGAGTGTCTCTGTGTGTGTCTAAGTTTACGTGTAGGTGTGGCTGTGTGTCTGTTATTGTGTCCGTCTGTGTGTGTATAGGGCATGTCGCTATAATAAGGGGGCCATTTCCCAGAGCTCCAGCGCCAGCAACCAGCCAGCAACCATAAAGACACAAAGAGCCTAGCTGCTCTGGTCTGGGCCAGGGGCTGGGGCTGGGTGACGGCTTTGAGCACTCAGCTGTGAAAAATAGGGAGAGAGAGAAAGAGAGGGAGCGAGCAAGGGAGAAAGAGAGAGAGAGAGAGCGCACATTGCCAAGGCTGAGAGTGAGGCCTACTCAGGGCCCAGTGAGAGCAGCAAAGAACAGTGTCCAAACTCCAGATGAAACTTTGTTTGGATATGAGGACTAGCAGTACTTCTGTGTCTCAGCTGGAGTCAGCTGTTTGTGTTTTGCTGAATGGGGTGAAGGAACTCCTACATCTGTGAGTAAATGCCTCATTTTAGAACAAACACACACCAGAGGAATGAACAGATGACCCCATACTGAGAATTGCCTGGTGGCTGGTCATGGCAAATGAGGTTGTCATGAACACGAATGGTATTTCGAGAATGAATAAGGATGACGATTTCATTGCTGCTGGCAATTTTTTTCTTAATATGGCACGTTATTAGCCTGGTTGCCAGTCTGTTTCTGCTCTCTTGCCAACTCCTTATGCAATTATCATGTTTGGTTTGAAAATAGAGTAGGCAAGAGCACAAACAGATCTGGGACCAGGTTGGGACATTATTGATTGTCTCTCCTTTTGTCTAATTACTACTCACAGTATGACTGTCTGTCTTTTCCCTATGTCTATCAGACCTCAGGATAAGACCCAGATGCAGACAGTTCGAAATAACAAATGTTTATTTACAAACCAGGGGGCAGGCAAAAGACCGGTCAGGGACGGGCAGAAGTCAGTAATCCAGGGCAGAGTCTGTAAAGTACAGAATGGCGGGCAGGCTCAGGGTCAGGGCAGGCAGGCAGGGGTCAGTAATCCAGGGCAGTGTCAAGAGGTACAGAACGGCAGGCAGGCTCTGGGTCAGGGCAGGCAGAATAGTCAAAAAATGGGGGAACTAGAAAACAGGAACTAACGAGAAACATGAGTATGGGAAAAAAAACACGCTGGTAGGCTTGACAAGACAAACTGGCAACAGACAAACAGAAAACACAGGTATAAGTGCACAGGGGATAATTGGGAAAATGGAGAGGGGTGGAGACAAGCACAAGACAGGTGAAACAGATCAGGGTGTGACATTACCCCCCCTCTGGGGATGCTACCTGGCGTCCTACCAGGGCACGTACCTGGTTAACCGGGGTGCCGGCGGTGGAATTCAGCGATTAGGGCTGGGTCCAGGATGTTCCTAGCGGGGATCGAGCACCTCTCCTCTGGACCATAACCCTCCCAATCAAACATGGGATCCCCTGCCCCGAGGTCGAACACTCAGGAGACACCTCACCGTGTATGCCGGATGGCCATCGATGAGACTGGGGGGGAAGGGGTGGGCCTGGAAAGTGGAGACAGAAGGCTGTGAGACAGAGGTTTAATCCTTGATACATAAAACGTGGGATGTATGTACAGAGGGTGCGGGGCAAACAGCAGAGGGGCTAAGGATCTTGGCGATGGGGAAAGGTCCGATAAAACGAGGGGAAAGTTTGTGGGACTGTACCCAGAGGGGCAGATCCCGAGTCGACAGCCATACCCTCTGCCCAAGACAATAGCAGGGAGCCGGCGTCCGATGGCGGTCCGCCTGTCAACGACACCTGGAGGTGGTCTTGAGAAGAGCGGACCAATCTCTCTTCCAGGTACGCCGACAGCGGCAGATGAACATCTGGGTCGAGGGTATGTTGACCTTTTCCTCTATCTCTGAGTAGAGTGGGGGCTGATGCCCTTCGAGTGCTCCGTGGGTTGAGAGCCCAGTGGTCAAGCAGGGAAGGGTGTTCCGGGCATACTCCACCCACACAAATTGCTGTGTGGGTGATGAAACCTGGAGGACAGACTGGCCAACGACCCAATGAGTGTGCAGAATGCCTTCCAGAACCGGGACGAAAATTGAGGACCCTGGTCAAAGACCATTTCCACCGGAAGTCCATGGATCCGGAAGACGTGCTGCACTAAGAGCTGGGCCGTCTCCTTGGCAGAAAGTAGCTTGGGGAGGGGAATGAAATGGGCGGCTTTGGAAAACCTGTCCACCGCTGTGAGGATAGTGGTGGGATATATGTGTTCAGGGCAGGTGAGGGACAGGAAGAGGTTGAAGGAGGCAAGCCGGAGCTTGCCGAGGAGTCTTGTTCTGACTACAGACAGTACAGGCAGTGTCTGGGACAAACATCTGGTTAGCCAGAGCCCCTCCAGGGTCCAGCTGGGAATGCTGCACCTCACGGACCTGGTTCTATACCCCAGACGAGGGTAGCCACCAAGCACGATGTCGGAAGGATGGTTTGAGGGTCCGAGGGTGTAGATGCAGGGCTATAGCAGCGTGAAAGCATGTCTGGCTTAACATTCTTAGACCCTGGGCGGTAGGAGATGGTGAAGTTGAACCAGGTGAACAACAGGGCCCATTGAGCTTGGCTGGAGCTGAGACGCTTGGCGGTGCGGAGATATTACAGGTTCCTGTGATCCGTCCACATTATATATGGAAGTTCCGCCCCCTCTAACCAGTGTCTCCACTCCTCCAATGCCATCTTCACTGCAAGTAGTTCTCGATTCCCCACATCATGATTCCGCTCCGTTAAGACGATGGGAAGAGAAGGCGCAGGGAGGCAGCTTAAGGTCCAGGGCAGAGCCCTGGGACAGGATGGCTCCCATTCTGACATCCGACGCGTCTACCTCCCCCACAAACTGACTGGATGGGTCCGGATAGATCAATATTGGAGCCGTGGTGAAGCGGTGCTTAAGGTCCAGGAACACCCGGTCAGCAGCTGGTGAGGTGAGTACTGACAGGGGGAAAGCCAGGGTGCTGTAACCCCGGATAAAACGGCGATAGAAATGGGCGAACCCTAAGAAGCGTTGCAGCTGCACTCTGGATGTGGGTTGAGGCCAATCCACCACCGCTCTTACCTTTCCGGGATCCATCTGCACATTCCCAGCAGCTATGATGTAACCAAGGAAGGAGATTGTGGAGTGATGGAATTCACATTTTTTGGGTTTGACATAAAGCTGGAGGACCTGTTGGACGTGGAGAACGTGTTCTTGAGCCAAGCTGGAAAAGACGAGGATGTCGTCAAGGTAGACGAACACGAACTGGTTCAACATGTTGCGGATAATGTCATTAACCAGGACCTGGAACACAGCAGGAGCATTGATCAGACCGAATGGCATCACCAGGTATTCATAGTGTCCTCTAGCAGTGTTGAAGGCTGTCTTCCTCTCGTCACCTTCCCGTATCCGTACCAGGTGGTGGACGATCCAGAGGTCCAACTTGGAGAGGTAGTGGCCCCCTGGAGCGGATTGAAAGCCGAGGCGATGAGTGGTAGCGGGTAGCGGTTCTTAACCGTGATGTCATTGAGGCCCCTGTAGTCGATGCACAGGCGCATGGTTTTGTCCTTCTTCTCCACAAAGAAGAACCCTTCGCCGGCGGGGAGGCAGAAGGACAGATAACCCCTGCAGCCAGGGAGTCCTCGATGTACGTCTCCATAACCTTGGTTTCCAGACCTGACAGTGAATACAGGCGTCCCCAGGGTGGTGTAGTGTCCAGGAGAAGGTCGATCCCGCAGTCATAGGGTCGATGCAGAGGAAGCGAAGTGGCCCGGGCCTTGCTGAAAACCTCCTGGTACTCCGCGGACTTCAGGCAATGGGCATAGCAGAACGGGCTCCAGCCCATAATAGTACCAGCAGTCCAGTTGATAAGGAGTTGTGGCACTGGAGCCAAGAAAACCCCAATACCATGGAAACCTGAGGAGACTTGATGAGCATAAACTGTATAGACTTACTGTGGTTCCCAGACACACACGGGTGGATAGGAGTGGTATTGTGGGTGACCCTGCCCATAGAGTGCCCATTCGGTGCTCTAACGTCCATAGGAATGGAGAGGGGCTGAGTGGGGATGCCCAGCTCAGACACCAGGGTGGCATCCATGAAACTCTCGTCGGCCCCAGAGGCAAAAGAGATTTTGATTGGTCGCCCCAGAGCAGGATGGCATGTAGAGGGGTGCGAGTAAGGGGAGAAGAGAAATTCTCTGTTACACCAGAGTACTCGTACCTACTGATGAGCCTAGTCCTTTTAATGGACAGGTAGCCACATAATGATCGGCAGTTTCGCAATACAGACAACTCCGGGTGTTAAGTCTGCATATTTACATCCTAGTACCAAAGTTTCAATCCAAGAGAAATAGCCGTAGAATCACACTCCTCTGGCTAGGAAATGAGGAAAGATATTCATGAGGTTGTTGGATGGTACTCCAGTGAGACATTTAATGCACAACGACACACAGGTTAAGAGGTTTTTAAAAATAGCCAAGGAGTGAGCATGCAAGATATGACCATGATTCACCAACTAGCTTCACCGTATTGTGTATGGAAATCAATACAATATATCACATCGTATATAGACTTGTTTATACTGTATTATTGACTGTATGTTTGTTTTACTCGATGTGTAACTCTGTGTCGTTGTATGTGTCGAACTGCTTTGCTTTATCTTGGCCAGGTCGCAATTGTAAATGAGAACTTGTTCTCAACTTGCCTACCTGGTTAAATAAAGGTGAAATAAAATATGATTGGATATAAATTGGTGTGTGTGTGTGTGTGTGTGTGTGTGGTGTATGCATGTGAGCATGTAGATGTGTGATGTTGTATGTTCATGCAAAGGTTCACATGCGAGGGTTGCATGTGTGTGTTTGCACGCTAAGTGCACCTCCTGGTTGCTATGGTGTGTTGACAGGTCATGACTGCAGGGTAGAGGTCTTGCTGATTAACGACTGGGGTGTGTCACAAATGGCAACCTATTCCCTATGTAGTACACTACTTTTGACCAAAGCCCTATGGACCCTGGTCAAAAGTAGCGCACTATATAGGGAACGGGGCTATTTGGGATGCTACCTGGTAGTAGATGAGGCTGTTGTCTTACATGAGTCAGTATTGATGCTGCTGGTCTCTTCTCTGTATTCCCATCTTTTATTCACAGCCACCATATTCACATCCTCCTCTGTGTTTCTGTTGCTTTTCTCTTGCAGTTGAAAGAGAGGTCGTTCAGAAGAGGACGTTTACACGATGGATGAATCTGCATTTAGAGAAGGTAAGTCAGTCTACAGATCAGGGTTTGTGTCAATTCCATTTTAATTGAAAATGAAATTCCTATTTTCCTCAGAGCTCTATGAGAATTGTTTTTTTTTGTTTGTTTACTTCCTGAATTGACTGAATTGAAATGGAATGGACCCCAACCCTGCAACAGTTCCCCCCCCAAAAAATCCATCCCTCAAAATAAGCGTATCTTACCCAACACCACAAACTGGAGTATGTATAGACTTATTCCTAAACCTGGGTTATTTTACATTTCCGAAGCATCTCATTTCAATTTACACTGAGTCTGTCCCTCACACAAACTGAGTTGTAGCCTCTCCCTCTACCCTATAAATGATAAATGGAGACTGCTAATGCAGAGAGACCGTGTAAAAAAAAAAAAAAAATTGTCGGTAAATGCTAATCTGATAGAATGTGTAGATGCTATCTGTCTGCCCTAGAGTAGATTTACTTCTACTTAATGATGTACAGGTGGTACTGTGGGACTGCATCTCAAATTGCACCCTTTTTCTTATATAGTGCCCATAGGTCTTTGGTCAAAAGTAGTGCACTATATAGGGAATAGTGGAGCAGACTGTATATGCAAATAGTGCTAGATTAGATGTAATAGGGCGATTCCATGTCAGCATGGCCCAAAAATAGTTCTGGTATCACAGATTTTTCTGGCAATTCACATTAAAATCTTCATTGGGAGGAAGGACGTTGAACATTTTTATTACATTTTGTATTTTTTGGAAAATTGTGATGAAAGTGGCAATTTCTATAGGCCCTTTTTAGACCTATACATGCCTCCTGTAAGACCCTATGATCCGTGAACCGTACATGGCACAGACAACATCTTGGTGTCATTATCAGTCCCTCCAGGATTTTGCGGAGGCAATTCTCACATTTTGCATGGCAACATGCTATGATTTTGTCCAATTTGTCGTGAAACTGCACTGACGAGGGAAAAGGTTTGTTGACATTTGGCTTGATTGAACCATATTATTTTTTATTTTTTTTAACTACGCAAGTCAGTTAAGAACAAATTCTTATTTATTTTTAGACATATTATTTGGAACAATATACTCTTTAAAGACATCAGATTTCCAGAGTGGGTTCTCTGGTACTTTGAAGAAATTATACATTTTATATGTACAAATTGACATTATAGATCATTAACCAATCACAACCCTCCTGTAGGATTGCACATTCAGCAAATCACCAGCAGAGGGAGTTCCCTTTAAATCCATTTTCCCATTCACTGTTTTGGTGGCGCTCATAAAATTGCTCATGACTTTAAAAGTAGGAGAGAGCCCACTCTGTAAATTTGACATACGTGTAGAGTATATTGTTTAAAATAATATGTTTAAAAATGAACAAAATCTAATAGGGTATTTTTGAGATAATAATATTAATCGTTTTAATGTTGAATAAATTAACGTGTTAAATTGTATTTCAGAATGTAGCGATACTCCATATTTTATAGCACAGTATTAGGAGATATAATGACCCTAAGGTGTTGTCTGTATCATGTACGGTTCCCTGATTATTGGGTCTTATAGGGGGCATGTATAGGTCTGAAGAGTGCCTAACATGGCTCCTTTTATCGGGATAAAAAATGGTTTGTTACAAAAGTAATTAGCATAATCAAACATCCTTTCTCCCAATTAAGTTTTTATGTGAGAATTGCCAGAACAATCTGAGATGCAAAAATATTTTTGGGACATGCTGGCATGGAATAATCGCCATAGGCCTTTTTTGTACTTTTTTCCCCCTCCTTTCTTCTCAGATTGCATTGTGTAATTTGAAGAACTGCTTTATTTACATGAATAGCATTCCTGAACAAATTACCAAGGAACTATGGTGAAAAGGCCCCCATATACGTTCTCTTTGTCTGCTAACCCACATGTACCCTCAGCCGTTCTGTGTTCCCTCCACTCTCAAGCACACATACACTTGTGCTTACAAATTGTTTACATATTTTTTTTATCTTTCCCTCCCTTCACCCCCACCTCCTCTGCTCTCTCTCGCTCACAAAGTCACACACACACACACACACACCTCTGCCATTAGTCATTCAGTGAGTTTCACTACTCTAGCCTTACACCATTGTTTGCATTGGCAAGGCTGTTTTGTGCTTCTAAGGTTTCAGGCGACAGAGAGATGAGATGATAACAGAGCAGAGCCATGAAGCTGACAGAGAGAGAGGGTCCAAATAGTGATTAAGTCTTTGTTTCTCTCACACAATGAACCTCTCTTCTCTGACACACTGTCTGGCGTTACATCAAATCTCTGACCCACTAATCGACAATCATACATTTGTCTGCTGGGTTTCGATGGAAAGTTTTGCTCACTCCCTCTCTCAAGTAAGCGTTCAGATGTAGAGAGATTGGTTCATGCATGGTTCGATGTCATAGCTATTACTTAATAGCTGTTTTGACGGACTGCTCATTATACTGATAAGATCCATCTTTTGACAGTTATTGGCAGTCCTATCAGCCAGCATAAAACCAACACCAGAGAAATGTCAATGGTCGTTTTACTCCACTGCTTATGCTACATGTGCACTTAAGTCAGACATCAGACACACCCACTTTTAGCGGTTGCAGCGCAATAGCATCATCAAAGGAAGACTGAAATGTGTTTTTAACATCGTCAGGTCTGTTGAAAGATTAACTCTCCTCTCCTCCTGTCTTCAGTGCACTCCTCCGATGGAGGTAAACGACCTGTTCAGAGATATCCAGGATGGAAGAATACTCATGGCCTTGCTGGAGGAACTGTCCGGATGCAAGCTGGTGAGATTTCCACCAACAATATTACACCATCCACACAGTATTCAGATGTTAGTGAGGCTTTGTTGATTCATTCGCTTGCGTCACAAATGACACCCTATTCCCTAGTCAAAAGGCCCTGGCCAAAAGTAGTGCACAATGTAAGGGATACGGTGCCATTTGGGAGGCAGCCCATGGCTATGCTAGATATGGAGAAGTTATGTGTTAAAGATTGTGTTTGAGTTCGATTTTGGTGGCTAACAATTCACCCAGCTGTTTATTGTATGGTCGGTGTCCTCCAGCTTCATGGATGGAAACAGTCCTCACATCGTATCTTCAGACTGAACAACATCGCAAAGGTCCTCACCTTCCTAGAGGAAAGAAATGTGAGTATCACAGCCAATCACCAATCACCTATTTAGGGAAGTGTCTAATAAACACCCTGAAATTATAGAAGAAGGTTCAGCTTTATTCCCTTCAATGATATTTATAGCTGAAGCAATGTTTTTCATATTGGGAGGAGCACCAGCACACCACTGTCTAAATATCCTGTTGATTGGTTGGATTGTTTACCTGGGTGTGATTACCTGCACAGGTGAAGCTGGTCAGTATTGACGCTGCAGATGTCGCCGATGGCAACTCTTCCATTGTTCTCGGACTCATCTGGAATATTATCCTGTTTTTCCAGGTAAAATCTCTCTCTATACTGTCTTTCTTCTCTCTCTCCCCCCGTCCTCTCTCTCTCAGATATTAAGTAATGAAATAAGTGCCGAGTCTTCCTCCTTCTCTCAGATCAAGGAGCTGACAGGGAACATTAAGAGCCAGTTCCCCTCGTCCTCCAGCCTCTCTTCGCTCCCCACCAGCTCCGACTCCGACACCTCCCACTCCAGCACGCCCTCCGATGAGAGGCCACGCTCCATCGCCATGAGGGATCATGGGAAAGCCATCAAGACGCTCCTGCAGTGGGTCCAGAGACGCACCAGGAAGTGAGTTGTGATTGGACAGCAATCATATGTCAAATTCATAAGAGACAAACTCACAAATAGGATATGGTATTTGATGAACCTGTGAAAATTCAGTAATACATACACACAAGTTTGAAAGTTTGACTGCAATCATGTTCAAGTGTTAGATGTTGCTGACTTGCCGAGTCTTGTCTTGTCAGGTATGGTGTGGCAGTGCAGGACTTTGGGAAGAGCTGGACCAGTGGGCTGGCCTTCCTGGCCGTCATTAAGTCTATTGACCCCAGCCTGGTGGACATGAGGAGAGCTCTGCTGAGGACAGCCAGGGAGAACCTAGAGGATGCCTTCAGGACAGCCCACTATAGCCTGGGCATACCCAGACTACTGGAACCAGAGGGTAAATTATTCAATTCAATTCAGTTAAATTCAAACCAATTCAATGAATTGAGACTTTATTCATTGCCACAAGGGGCAATTATGCCAGCCTGATCCCAGATCTGTTAGGGCTGTATAGCCAACTGCTATGGACGTTGTCTTGCCAAAATAGTTGACATGACAACGGCCATAGCAGTTGACAAGACAGCATAAAGAGATCTGGGAATGGGCTACAATTAGGCTGTACAATCAGAGTGTATTAGACGATTTACCACTAGTCGATCTTAAGTCCCTCTGTTATCATTCCCGCATTTCCATCTCCGCAGACGTGACCATCAACCCTCCAGATGAGCAGTCCATCATGACCTACGTGTCCCAGTTCCTGGAGCACTTCCCCGGGATGGAAGAGGTGAGAGAGACTGCATCCCAAGGGCTCAGGTCAAAACTAGTGCATTATATAGGGAATGCGGGTGCCATTTGGCTGCATAATATTTATCTCATGATCAATATATGATATATACAGTAGTTTAAACAAACCACTAGATCAGGGGTGTCAAACAAATGTTACCCCGCGGGCCGCATTCGGTCTTCACTGAGGTCTGGAGGGACGCCCTTAAAATCTATATTTCCCCAAAATGTTCCTTTATCCTTCGCTTTTCGTTTCCCTGATTGTGTAGCTTTCGTTTCAATGGCTATTAGCAGGCTGGACAGAGTGAAGAGACTATAAATGTCGGTCTATTATGATTTCTACACAGCTTTGATTTGGTTTTAGTCATTTCAATATTGATTAAGATCGTTTTTTAAATTTTATTAGGCTCGTGGGCTAGTTATTTGGCACCCCTGCACTAGATACACAAACCACTCTTTCTCTCTCTCAGCCCCAGGAGAATGTATCTGATGTGATACAGAGGAGTGTGTCGTCAGGTAGACTCAGCTGTCGTGTCAACGACTCCTCCCACGACCTGAGGAATGGCGTTCACCGGAGTCGGGACCGAGAGAGGCCCTTTGTGGTCCGGAGAGACTTAGTCCAGCACCCGCCCAAAATCTTAATCTCCTCTATCTCCGAGGAGCTCAAGTCCCCCATATCACCGCCCGTGGTGGAGCGCTCCCCGGTCAATGAAGGCTCGACGGTAGGGACCACACCCAGCCCTGTCTTCACCGTCTCCACTTCCAGCTCTCCGCAGCCCTCATTTGTCAACTCCGTCATCGGCTCTGTGTCCTGTGACTCCCCAATCAGTGACTCTGTGATCAGTTCGCCAGACTCCTGTTGGGAGCGCCTGCCGAGCGAGGCAGTGACGCCAGACAGGTCTGTGGAGAGCCGTAGCGATGGGTCGCTATGTGACAGCGGGGTATCCTGGGACATCCCTCCCTCCACACCCCATGGGGTCACACCTGATCTGGAGGATCTGTTGCCGTCGGTTATGGGGCCAAAGGCAGGAAAGCCTCAGGATGAGGAACAGGAAGTGATGCCAGAGCTGTTTATCGACGAGGGGAACTACTCTTTTAGCTCAGTGGAGAGCACACACTACAGGGCCAATACACAACTAGAAGAGGATGGGGAGGGAAGGGAGAAGAAAGAGAAGGAAGACGAGGAGGAGGCGTATAGCTACATTCTGGAACTGAGTGAGGACAAGGCAGCCAAGCAGAAGCCTGATCAAAGAGAAGGAAAGAACATAACAGAGAGAACAGAAAGTGACTCAGAAGGAATAGACACACATACACGTCAGAGTAATGGCGTCAACAAGGAGCAGGGGCGGCCATCTTTAGAGTTCTCTGACAAGCCTCAGCAGACTGACTCTGACAGGAAAAGGGAGAGTGTGTGTGAGGGTGAGAGTGTGTGTGAGGGTGAGATAGGTGGAGCTGTGTGTTCTCCTCAACACAAGGATACCAGCCATTCACAGCAGGAGACCCCTGACCTGCATGAAAAGCCAAATCAGCAGGACGGTGTTCTGGAGAAGACAGACAGCGCATCAGAATGTGCCAAGAAGGAAACAGTGGAACCATCTACAGATTCCAGAAAGGCTGGAAACCCAGAGGAGGGGTTAGCTATGGAACGTTCTGATATAGCAGAGGGTCAAGCAGAGGAAAGGCACAAGCAGGTCACAGAAGAGTCAGAAACACAAAAGAAGATAAAGGACGTTCTGAACGGCCACATAGAATCACAGGAGAACACTACGACTCAGGAGGTCACAGAGCAGTCACAACCGTATATGGAGATGGACCAGACTCAGACTATCCAGGGGGGATCCTCAGAACCAGAAGAGGAGAGCCATACTGGGCAAAAGGACCCGGAATCTCTGTCTTGCACAGACAATCGGCAGAGCTCCACACTCCCAGCAGAGGACAGAGAGGATAGGACCCAGAGCCCAGAGAGAGAGACAGAGGTTGGGGATGAAGACCCAGACCTGTGTGAGCCCCCTGGAGGTGGCTTGGTTGAAAAGAGCGAGACAGCCCCTTGTGGTGGAGATGCTAATGTGAATGTTGTAGTTCCTGAGAAGAAGAGAGGGGCAGAAAATGGCCATGACAGGGTGGATGCTACTGGGTCTGGAGCAATAGACAACAGAGAAACAGTAGTGGAGGTCCCCCATCAGTGCACACCAGTGTCCATTATCCCCTTGGACATGGTGTACTACCCCCACTATGATGTCCCCATCTCCCATGTCATTGAGGCCTTCGTGGAGCCTAACCCTGGACTGGTCCTCACTGAGCCGGTTCCTCTCTCTCCTCCCTCAGACACACACACCAAGAACCAGTCTTTATCCCTACTGCCTGGTCAAGAGAGAGACATAGAAAAGGATGCAGAGGATCATACTGAGGGCAGTCATAGCGAGACAGAGGCCTCTACTGTTGAAGAGACAGGGGACAAAATGTCAGACACAGAAAAGACTGAAACCAAGAGTGTCAATGTGGCCTATACAGACAGTGAGAGGAGCAGTGCAATGGAGAAGCCTGAAAGTGAACCAATGGACTTGTTCCAAGCGGACATGAGTGGGGCCCTTGATCAGACAATGACATTGAGTGAGACTCTGGAACCCATGGACCTGTTCTACCCGGATACAGATGACTGTGCTCCTGGAGAGGAACCAGAGAACGACGTGGAGACCACGCCGTGGTCCTCTTCCTTCAGCAAGTCAGTAGAGACCTGGCCCTCAACCTTTAGTGTTGCAGCGCTACAACCAGCACCGTCCTCAGAACCAGAACCAGAGACACACACAGACTCGCACGCACATAGCCAGGGAGAGACTCATACAGAGACACACGCACACAGCATTCCAGACTCACACATAAAAAGCCAACTGGATCAAGAAGCTCTCAGAGAGGAGTCAACCATGCAGAAGTATGATAAGGTAAGCCAGTATGTATGGACAACAAGGACAGATCTGCGTATGTGTGTGTGTGCATGTATGCACGCCTCCTGTGTGTGTGTGTGTGTGTGTGTGTGTACAAGGTGATCCAAACAACACCAGACCACATCAGAGGGACGTGACATTTCACACATACACATAGGACAATATCACTGTCTCATTACGTGCAATAATCTGTCTGCATGTGTTATTATCTGTCATCCTTTTCTCTGGTTCTATCTGACGTGTCTGTCTGGGCGTCTGATAATATATGCATTGTTTTGGTGTGCTAGATGTTCTGCATACCAAGTCTGATTTGGAAGTCATTTCATAAGCTGTGTTGACCAACCATGAATCAATCATGAGAACGTTACCCCATGATTTAAAGGAGGGACATTGGAGCTAATGTTCAAGACCGTTAAAAAGAAAGAGTGATATTTTTTATCAAGTGCTTTATTCTACTCTATATGACTACTAAAGGCTGGGAATTGAAAGGGATGTCATGATTCGATATTATCGCAAAACTTAGGTGCCGTTGTGATATGTATTGCGATTCTCACGATTCTATAGGTATTTCTCACTATATGTCTTCTGCAGAGACCGGAGGGAGCATGATAAATTAGTTTTGATCAGTTATGGACATAAAAGTCATGAAAACATGTTGGCTCACTATTTAAAAAGAAGATGAAGAACAAGCTATAGGATGAAAAATAGTTTTGGCACAGGCACACCTGACCAGCGTTAGCTAATGCTACGTAGCAAAAACAAAGAAACAAACAAAAACATATATATACAAATTTATATACTAACGGTCAAAAGTTTTAGAACACCTACTCATTCAAGGGTTTTTCTTTATTTTTACTATTTTCTATAACAGTGAAGACATCAAAACTATGAAATAACACATATGGGATCTTGTAGCAACCAAAAAGTGTCAAATAAATCTAAATATATTTTATATTTGAGATTCTTCATTGCCTTGATGACAGCTTTGCACACTCTTGGTATTCTCTTAGCCAGCTTCACCTGGAATGCTTTTCCAACAGTCTTGAAGGAGTTCCCACATATGCTGAGCACTTGTTGGCTGCTTTTCCTTCACTCTGCGGTCCAACTCATCCCAAACCATTTCAATTCCCAAACCATTAAAATTCCACAAATTCACTTTTAAGAAGGCACACCTGTTAATTGAAATGCATTCCAGGTGACTACATCAGCAAGCTGATTGAGAGAATGCCAAGAGTGTGCAAAGCTGTCATATTTGAAGAATCTCAAATATAAAATATATTTTGATTTGTTTAACACTTTTTCTGTTACAACATGATTCCATATGTTATTTCATAGTTTTGATGTCTTAAACTATTATTCTATAATGTAAAAAAAATTGTACAAATAAAGAAAAATCCTTGAATGAGTAGGTGTTCTAAAATGTTGGACCGGTAGTGTATATATATACATACATACATACATACATACATACATATACAGTGGGGCAAAAAAGTATTTAGTCAGCCACCAATTGTGCAAGTTCTCCCACTTAAAAAGATGAGAGAGGCCTGTAATTTTCATCATAGGTACACTTCAACTGTGACAGACAAAATGAGAAAAAAAATCCAGAAAATCACATTGTAGGATTTTTAATGAATTTATTTGCAAATTATGGTGGAAAATAAGTATTTGGTCAATAACAAAAGTTTCTCAATACTTTGTCATTGCCAACAAAGGGTATATAACAGAGGTCAAACGTTTTCTGTAAGTCTTCACAAGGTTTTCACACACTGTTGCTGGTATTTTGGCCCATTCCTCCATGCAGATCTTCTCTAGAGCAGTGATGTTTTGGGGCTGTTGCTGGGCAACACAGACTTTCAACTCCCTCCAAAGATTTTCTATGGGGTTGAGATCTGGAGACTGGCTAGGCCACTCCAGGACCTTGAAATGCTTCTTACGAAGCCACTCCTTCGTTGCCCGGGCGGTGTGTTTGGGATCATTGTCATGCTGAAAGACCCAGCCACGTTTCGTCTTCAATGCCCTTGCTGATGGAAGGAGGTTTTCACTCAAAATCTCACGATACATGGCCCCATTCATTCTTTCCTTTACACGGATCAGTCGTCCTGGTCCCTTTGCAGAAAAACAGCCCCAAAGCATGATGTTTCCACCCCCATGCTTCACAGTAGGTATGGTGTTCTTTGGATGCAACTCAGCATTCTTTGTCCTCCAAACACGACGAGTTGAGTTTTTACCAAAAAGTGCTATTTTGGTTTCATCTGACCATATGACATTCTCACAATCTTCTTCTGGATCATCCAAATGCTCTCTAGCAAACTTCAGATGGGCCTGGACATGTACTGGCTTAAGCAGGGGGACACGTCTGCCACTGCAGGATTTGAGTCCCTGGCGGCGTAGTGTGTTACTGATGGTAGGCTTTGTTACTTTGGTCCCAGCTGTCTGCAGGTCATTCACTAGGTCCCCCCCGTGTGGTTCTGTGATTTTTGCTCACCGTTCTTGTGATCATTTTGACCCCACAGGGTGAGATCTTGCGCAGAGCCCCAGATCGAGGGAGATTATCAGTGGTCTTGTATGTCTTCCATTTCCTAATAATTGCTCCCACAGTTGATTTCTTCAAACCAAGCTGCTTACCTATTGCAGATTCAGTCTTCCCAGCCTGGTGCAGGTCTACAATTTTGTTTCTGGTGTCCTTTGACAGCTCTTTGGTCTTGGCCATAGTAGAGTTTGGAGTGTGACTGTTTGAGGTTGTGGACAGGTGTCTTTTATACTGATAACAAGTTCAAACAGGTGTCATTAATACAGGTAACGAGTGGAGGACAGAGGAGCCTCTTAAAGAAGTTACAGGTCTGTGAGAGCCAGAAATCTTGCTTGTTTGTAGGTGACCAAATACTTATTTTCCACCATAATTTGCAAATAAATTCATGAAAAATCCTACAATGTGATTTTCTGGATTTTTTTTCTCTCATTTTGTCTGTCATAGTTGAAGTGTACCTATGATGAAAACTACAGGCCTCTCTCATATTTTTAAGTGGGAGAACTTGCACAATTGGTGGCTGACTAAATACTTTTTTTGCCCCACTGTAGATATATATAAATATATATATACACATTTTTTTACAAATCAATAGTTAGAGTCAAAGTATCTATATAATATTGTGATATGTAACTGTAGCGATTTTCCCCCATCACTGATGACTAGCCAGTAACCCTTTACCCCCACACCCACTACATCCATACCCTATTATCTTATCCAACAACCTCCACCTTCCCCTTACACTCTAAAGTAGTCTTCTCCCACCCCATGTGTGCCCAGGAGGTTGAAGTGAGAGGGGGCTCCAGGCTATCGGGCCCACAGGAATGGTGCTCCGTGCTGGGTGAGCAGACGGAGGGAGATGGGGGTGTGGTGGAGACAGAGATGGAGACCCACCGTGGAGCTGCTGAGAGCAGTGATCTCACCAGGACTGATGATGAGAAGTCTGCCTCTGCTGCCAGAGAAAACAATGAGACCATGAGGTAGGATACTATTCTTAGGTCCCTGGTACAGCTGGCCTGTGTCCAAAATGGCACCCTATTCCCTTTATAGTGCACTACTATGGGCTCTGGTCAAAAGTAGTGCACTGTATAGGGAAAAGGGTACCATTTGGGACGCCGCTTGAGAAACACAGCACAGAAAATTATTTTTGGGGCAATGTTAAGCAGCGAAAAACATGACTTCAGAACTGGGCCTCCCAGTTTGATAGAGCAAAATGTCTTAAATTTACTCAATGAAATGTGTTTAGATCTGGCTAGTCATTGAACTTGGAAGCTAATTTCCTCTCCACTAACATTAAGAAGCTCTAAGCAATTCAAATGACATAATGACATTAGTGCATTCGGAAACTTTTTCCACATTTTGTTACTTTACAGCCTTATTCTAACATGAATAAAATGATTTTTTTCCCCCTCATCCATCTACACACAATAACCCATAATGACAAGGCAAAAACAGTTTTTTGGACATTTTAGCAAATGTATAAAAAATAAAAATGGAAATATCAAATGTACATAAGTATTCAGACTTTGTTGAAGCGCCTTTGGCAGCGATTACAGCCTCAAGTGTTCTTGGGTATGACGCTACGAACTTGACACACCTTTATTTTGGGAGTTTCTCCCATTCTTCTCTGCAGATTCTCTCAAGCTCTGTCAAGTTGGATGGGGAGCGTCCCTGCACAGCTATTTTCAGGTCTCTCCAGAGTCCGGGCTCTGGCTGGGCCACTCAAGGACATTGAGAGACTTTTCCAGAAACCACTCTTGCATTGTCTTGGCTGTGTGCTTAGGGTCATTGTCCTGTTGGAAGGTGAACCTTCACCCCAGTCTGAGGTCCTGAGGGCTCTGCAGCAGGTTTTCATCAAGGATCTCTCTGTACTTTGCTCTGTTAATTTTTCCCTCGATCCTTACTAGTCTCCCAGTCTCTGCCGCTTAAAAACATCCAACCAGCATAATGATGCCACCACCATGCTTCACCGTAGGGATTGGTTTCATCAGACCAGAGAATATTGTTTTTCATGGTCTGAGAGTCTTTAGGTGCCTTTTGGAAAACTCCAAGCAGGCTGTCATGTGCCTTTTTCTGAAGAGTGTCTTCCGTATGGCCACTCTACCATAAAGGCCTGATTGCTGCAGAGATGTTTGTCCTTCTGGAAGGTCCCTCCATCTCCACAGATGCTCCACTCTGGAGCTCTGCCAGAGTGACCATCAGGTTCTTGGTCACCTCCCTGACCAAGGCCCTTCTCCCCTGATTGCTCAGTTTGGCCAGACGGCCAGCTCTATAGCTCACCATTTTAGAATGATTGATGCCACTGTGTTCTTGGGGACCTTCAATGCTGCAGACATGTTTTGGTACCCTTCCCCAGATCTGTGCCTCGACACAATCCTGTCATGGAGCTCTACACACAATTCCTTTGACATCATGGCTTTTGGTTTTTGCTCTGACATACACTGTCAACTGTGGGACCTTATATAAACTGGTGTGTGCCTTTCCAAATCCTGTCCAGTCAATTGAATTTACCACAGATGGACCCCAATCAAGTTGTACAAACATCTCAAGGATGATCAATGGAAACAGGATGCACCTGTGCTCAATTTCAAGTCTCATAGCAAAGGGTCTGAATACTTATGTAAGGTATTTCTGTTTTTTTCCAAAAATGTCTAAAAACCAGTTTTTGTTTTGTCATTATGGGGTATTGGCTGTAGATTGACGAGGAAAAAATATAATTTAATACATTTTAGAATAAGGCTGTAACATAACAAACTGTGGAAAAAGTCAAGGGGTCTGAATACTTTCTGAATGCACTGTAATTCAATTATATAATCTACGCTGATGACTGATTCCGAAATGTTTTATTGCAATAATAGTGGCTTTTTTCTCTCTGCTTTAATGAGTAAGATGAACAGTATGTTAGTCACTGTGTAAATAATAGCTAACAAGATATTTTCTTTGTTCTGAATGATATTGTTTGTACATTTTATATCTAGTAGAAACATAAATATAGCGCTCTCTCTCTGTCTCTCTTTCTCTCTCTTTGAACAGGAGGGAAGCTGACAGTGATGGAACCACAGATGAACAGTGTTCTATGTGTTCTACACCACTCCACCAGAGGAAGGTGGCTGGCTCTAATGAGGTTTGCTGCAAAACATTTCAGATATTTAGGAAATATAATTATTTCCTATGTAAGTATTTTACCATAAGATGAGCCTACAAACAATACCTGTGCTTTTATCATCATCACTCATGTTTCTGGGATTGTAATACCTATCCCTCTGTCCCGTAGAAGGACAATCAGAAGAATGGAGCATCCAGCCGAACTCACAGTACCAAGTCTGACACCAGGTAAGAATATGAGTCAGTTGGCCTCTAGCACCAAAGGGCAGGGTGCAGCATAACTGTTATACATTTATAGCTTATTATGTTCAAAACAGAGGTTTGTTGCACGAACTGTTTCTCTCTTACTCACTTGTCTGAGCGCTCTTGCTCACTTGTCTGAGCGTAAGTCACTGGGTGGGGCTATCGTGTAGTTGCCATGACAACCCTCCTGTATGAGTGTTGAGGTGAGGCATCGTGGGAATCAGAGACACACAATATTCGACTGATACCATCACTCCTATGGGGCACAGCTTGGCTGGTGTTGTAATTGTGTGAAACATTTACGTCATTACATCATCTACAGCCCTCTGGGGAGGGAGATGCCATACAGATAGGCTGTGTCCTAAATGACACCCTATCTCCCTTTATAGTACACTACTTTTGACCAGGACCCATAATAGGGTGCCATTTAGGTCACAGCCGTAGAGATAAAGGAACACAGCTGTCTGTAGCTCAGGACCAAAGATGTTGTCTTAGTAGTTATTAGGAGGACCAGGAGGAAATCTGACCAAGAACAACATCAGGTGCTAGTTGTATGAAGGGTATAACTAGGGCCCATAGTTTTTCCTGGTCGTGTCAAAACTCCCGTACCTAGTTACAGTATTAGTATGAGACTAACCTTGTCCCATATCTCTTTTTGCTCTTGCAAACTCCATTGCTCATGACAATGAATGACAAGGAGTTGGCATTATAGCACAAGCAGACTGGCATTCAGCCTATCCCAGACATAGTTAAATTATTAGTATCAGAAAGCTATTCAACATGAAAATAACTCTTCAGTCTGGATAAATGAAATCCATTCTGGGCTTTTGTTTTGGTGTCATTAGAAAAGCCTAACATATAACAGTTTTTTGTATTCTACATTTTTATTCAACCTTTGACCCATTTTACCCTGAATTGTAGCTCTGCAGTTTATGTTGACATTATCTCTTCCCAGCTAGCACATAATGTTCTCAGAACCATATGTTTCATAGAGCTTGGTGAGAGCATGGTTGTCCTAATGATTATTTTGCATCTAACCTTCTCACAACATTCTGGGAATGTTGCAGGATAGCCAGCTAGCGCATAACATTCTGAGAACCATATGTTTCTTAGGTGGGAATTTCAGTACCTAAGCCTAACGTTTCCCACTGGTTTACTCATGGTTCTATATAATGTTCTCAGAACGTTCAGAGAATGTTAAGAAACAATGTTCTTCTGTGGGGATTTCAGTACTTCAGCATAGCGTATTCTGCACCTTATCTCATGGTTCTATTTAAAGTCATGTTCTCAGAATGTTAAGAAAACTTTCCAAAACAGTAGTAACATTCAAAGAACGTTCTAAGAATGTTATTTAAAAACATATACATTCCGTTCGCAGCATCAACAATACTCTCTTTAGCCTATCTTGTTAATTAAGTGTGTTCAGGTGTGTTGGCCGTGCCCACTAATTGGCCACACATAATCTTAATGAGTGTTTATTTCCTTGGATGGAAAATGGGGTCTGCTTGAATAGACTACAATGAACAGCTTTGTATGAGTTTTAAAAAAAACATGGCACGCTAGCTCCATCCTGGTGGCGCAGTGAACTAATTCCATTGATATAGAACATAAGATCATAGGTTCAGAATCTCACTGATGCCATGGCACAATAAAACAAATACATGTGTTTGCATGATTAATGCCTAAGCAAATGAATTTCCAGGTGTCATATCTGTGTTGGAGTTCCAAACAGTTAACCTAAGCTGTCAGTATTATTAAAAGTCTTATTGAAACATGTTCTCAGAACATTATTTAATTGCCTTCAAATAACCTATTATTTCCGTTCTCAGAAGGTTAGTAAACCTCCTAGGAAAACTTTCAGAGAACCATAGTAGAACGTTTTCAGAACCTCCCTGCAACCTAAAAATTCAAGTTCTCAGAACAGGCAAAGTGGAAACCAAAAATGTACATTCACACAATTTCCAAGGAACCAAATGTGTTAGCTGGGTTTAAAGTCTGTTTGGTTCTGTCGACCTTCTGCTGAACCCGGTTTTCTCTCTCTCTGTGTGTGTGTGTGTGTGTGTGTGTGTGTGTGTGTGTGTGTGTGTGTGTAGCTGGAGGGAGATGAGGACTCCTACTTCATTGACAGAGTACTACATTCTCCTACTGCTGTGGCTGCTCCTCTACTGCCTGTTGGTGTTGCCACAGATCGACTACAGGAACCTGCCAAGCCTTCTGCTCAACCTGGAAAAATGAATACACACACATACTGCGACACATGTACATACTGATACACACATAACAAACATGTCACACACACACGACACATACACACGCATGTACACACAACACGTTTTTTTTTTTCCAGAATAATTTATAAAGCTGTTTAGAGATTCTGCTCTTTGGCTTTTAATGTGGCTTGCATTGATATGCTTAAATTGTAAAGACAAACCTATAACTTTGTATGTTTTTCTGAGTTTATTGATGCACAAAGAAAGAAGCACACTGAGGGCTATTTAAATCCGTAGCGCTGAAGATCCTCTATATAGCGAGATTGACAATTAAAGTCAATGTTCCCGCGGTCGCGGAGACTGCATTCACGGTAAATGCTGCATATGTACGCGGATCGTCAGCGATACTTTGGCAATACGGATTGAATCCAGCCCTAAGAATGTAGGATTGCACGGTGCACAATTATAAAAAATGTTTTTGTAGGTATTACAGTCCATGAAGCGTTGCAGTGGCCCATTTACATAAATGGCAATTTGGTGAGTGGAATAACATGTATGTTTCAGAAACGTCCCCAATGTCCTTTTTGAATTTACATGGAATTTGATAAGAAAAAGTGTGGCCAATGAGTTATGCAGAAATATTTACACATTTAAGATAATGCACAACATTGAGCGATTTAACTTATTAAGGTCCTGCATTCTCTTGAAGGTACTTGTCTTACAAGCTCAGTGGATTCTGTACAGGCTTGGGAGTGTCAGTTGCACTTTTGAACCAGAGTATGTGAACTGCCAAAGATACAGTGTTTGGAATGCTGGATAGAAAATACAAAACAAACTCACCATTAGCAAAGTATGAAATATAAGTGTAACACAGTTGAAATAGTTTTGAAGTGACAATACTGATTTACTAATAATGTTGGTTTTATTTTAAGAATATTTTAAGAATGCTGGAGTAAATGTCTATGGATCAGTTGAAAATACAGTATATGAATGGATTTTTACAGTGTGATTATTAATTCCTTTATTAAATGCTATGTTTGTATGCCTGTGGGTTGTTTTTTTTAAACTGCTGTTATTGATTCAGCCGTGCTTGAACTTGTTAGAGCCTTTCAATAAAAAGAGAATGCTTTATGATTAAATGTTTATTTATAAAATACCTTTTATTTTTAAACAACATCTGTAATTAAGTACAGTACTATCATCATTTTTTGCTGTTGCGTTTTTAATCATTTTAATCAGCTTAGTTTACAGCCATAATTCCCCTAACAACAAGCACAGAATTCCTACACATGGATAAACCAAACTGGATTTACAGTGGGGCAAAAAAGTATTTAGTCAGCCATCAATTGTGCAAGTTCTCCCACTTAAAGATGAGAGAGGCCTGTAATTGTCATCATAGGTACACTTCAACTATGACAGACAAAATAAGAAAATAAAATCCAGAAAATCACATTGTAGGATTTTTCATGAATTTATTTGCAAATTATGGTGGAAAATAAGTATTTGGTCAATAACAAAAGTTTATCTCAAAACTTTGTTATATACCCTTTGTTGGCAATGACAGAGGTCAAATGTTTTCTGTAAGTCTTCACAAGGTTTTCACACACTGTTGCTGGTATTTTGGCCCATTCCTCCATGCAGATCTCTAGAGCAGTGATGTTTTGGGGCTGTTGCTGGGCAACACGCACTTTCAACTCCCTCCAAAGATTTTCTATGTGGTTGAGATCTGGAGACTGGCTAGGCCACTCCAGGACCTTGAAATGCTTCTTACGAAGCCACTCCTTCATTGCCCGGGCGGTGTATTTGGGATCATTATCATGCTGAAAGACCCAGCCATGTTTCATCTCCCTTGCTGATGGAAGGAGGTTTTCACTCAAAATCTCACGATACATGGCCCCATTCAATCTTTCCTTTACACGGATCAGTCATCCTGGTCCCTTTGCAGAAAAACAGCCCCAAAGCATGATGTTTCCACCCCCATGCTTCACAGTAGGTATGGTGTTCTTTGGATGCAACTCAGCATTCTTTGTCCTCCAAACACGACGAGTTGAGTTTTTACCAAGAAGTTATATTTTGGTTTCATCTGACCATGTGACATTCTCCCAATCTTATTCTGTATCATCCAAATGCTCTAGCAAACTTCAGACGGGCCTGGACATGTACTGGCTTAAGCAGGGGGACACGTCTGGCACTGCAGGATTTGAGTCCCTGGCGGCGTAGTGTGTTACTGATGGTAGGCTTTGTTACTTTGGTCCCAGCTGTCTGCAGGTCATTCACTAGGTCCCCCCATGTGGTTCTGGGATTTTTGCTCACCGTTCTTGTCATCATTTTGACCCCATGGGGTGAGATCTTGCGTGGAGCCCCAGATCGAGCGAGATTATCAGTGGTCTTGTATGTCTTCCATTTCCTAATAATTGTTCTCACAGTTGATTTCTTCAAACCAAGCTGCTTATCTATTGCAGATTCAGTCTTCCCAGCCTGGTGCAGGTCTACAATTTTGTTTCTGGTGTCTTTTGACAGCTCTTTGATCTTGGCCATAGTGGAGTTTGGAGTGTGACTGTTTGAGGTTGTGGACAGGTGTCTTTTATACTGATAACAAGTTCAAACAGGTGCCATTAATACAGGTAACGAGTGGAGGACAGAGGAGCCTCTTAAAGAAGTTACAGGTCTGTGAGAGCCAGAAATCTTGCTTGTTTGTAGGTGACCAAATACTTATTTTCCATAATTTGCAAATAAATTCATTAAAAATCCTACAATGTGATTTTCTGGATTTCTTTTCCGCATTTCGTCTGTCATAGTTGAAGTGTACCTATGATGACAATTACAGGCCTCTATCATATTTTTAAGTGGGCGAACTTGCACAATTGGTGGCTGACTAAATACTTTTTTGCCCCACTGTATAAAGTGTGTGTAGTTATGTGCAAAAGCCATACTTTTACATGACTTCATGTCCAGCAGCTGTTCATATGAATTCTGTTTAAATAGATTGCCTATACAGACACTGCATATGTTAATGAGATCTATATGGGCTGTGTGGAGGTCTGCATGATTATGCCCAAGGGACACAAAACATACTGCCTATCTAATTGTGAATGAAGTGACCTAGTACGGCCTCGGAGAGGTCACCTTGCTTTTGTATTGGAACCCATTCTGTTCAAAAGCACCAGTCAAGTGCAACGGGTCATTCCACAAAAAGAGTGCCTTTTGCTTCCCTTTGATATTTTAAGTAGAAATTGTGAACTCTCATTTTAATATGGTGAAACTATTCATAAAATAAAAATCTAAAGAAACATTAAACACCTAATAGTGAAATCATAGTGTAAAAGCAGATGAGCTAGTTCTACTCTTTCTGGACAGTTTCTGTTGTTTTGTGGTGGAAAACTGAGTGGGTTGAGCATGAAACTTCAACCCTGTTACCCATAGATAGACAGGCTAAAAATGTTTTAAGAATTAAACATGTTTTTGTGATGCTTGCATTCAATTGTCACTCCCTGTAGCTTCTATTCTCCCTGTCACAAGGGGATGTATCGTCAACTCTGTTAGTCAACCCTGTTACTTTATTTGGCACTTAATAGGCACTTAATATAGTCGTTTTTTTTAATTCAACCTCTTGAGATAGGAAAACTTTTCTTATGAAGCTCTATGACAGAATGTTCAAATTAGGTCAAATCTAAAGTTACTTTTTGAGGAACTTACACTTCTCAAATGGCACTGAATTGGTGAAATGACATGTTTTGCCCTTTGTTGTATCAATTATTTGATTGGTTAATCCAGATTGATTTCATGCCTGATGCATGAGTATTAGTTTCAACTCACAGCATTTTCTTCTAGTTTATGGTGAGTATTCCCATTTGGAGATATGGTTTGGGAAACATTATAAACATTATAGCCCCAGAAGTAAGAAATATTATAAAACTGACTGGGTAAAATGACAAGTACCATACAGTGCCTAGTGCCTTCCCTTGGAAGCAAATAGCACATTTCCTGAGTCCTTTTTGTTAGCAACTATAGTCAGAGTTAATCTGGGATGATTTATCAATCATTTTCGGTTCATACTAATGTTGTAAGATAAATTGCCAAAATGCCATAGTCTACTGAATGCCCCGGTTGCAGGAAATGACCCAGGGCCATAATAATCTAATCCAATTGTATTTGTCACATGCTTCATAAACAACGGGTGTAGACTAACAGTGAAATGCTTACTTACGGGCCCTTCTCAACATTGCAGAGTGAAATATAGAAAAATAACAACATGAGGAATAAATACACAATGAGTAATGACAACTTGGCTGTATACTGTACACGGGGTGCCATTACTGACTTGATGTGCAGGAGTATGAGGTAATGGAGGTAGATACTGTATGAATATATAGGTAAGGTGATTAGGCAACATAATTGATAATAAACAGTAGTGGCAGTGTATGTGATTTAGTTAGTGTAAAAGGGGGTCAATGTGGATATTCCAGGTAGCAACACTTGTAGTCGGAAGTTTACATACAGTTTAGCCAAGTACATTTAAACTCAGTTTTTCACAATTCCTGACATTTAATCCTAGTAAGAATTCCCTGTTTTACGTCAGTTAGGATCACCACTTTATTTTAAGAATGTGAAATGTCAGAATAATAGTTGAGAGAATGACTTATTTCAGATTTTATTTCTTTCATCACATTCCCAGTGAATCAGAAGTTTACATACACTCAATTAGTATTTGGTAGCATTGCCTTTAAATTGTTTAACTTGGGTCAAACGTTTCGGGTAGCCTTCCACAAGCTTCCTACAATAAGTTGGGTGAACTGAGTGTAACTGAGTCAGGTTTGTAGGCCTCCTTGCTTGCACACGCTTTTTCCGTTCTGCCCACAAATGTCATATGGGATTGAGGTTAGGGCTTTGTGATGGCCACTCCAATACCTTGACTTTGTTGTCCTTAAGCCATTTTGCCACAACTTTGCCTCCCCCTTTTTCCTCCAAAACATAACAATGGTCATTATGGTCAAACAGTTCTATTTTTGTTTCATCAGACCAGAGGACATTTCTCCAAAAAGTACGATCTTTGTCCCCATGTGCGGTTCCATACCGTAATTGGAGCAGTGGCTTCTTCCTTGCTGAGCGGTCTTTCAGGTTATGTTGATATAAGACTCCTTTTACTGTGGATATAGATACTTTTGTACCTGTTTCCCCCAGCATCTTCACAAGGTCCTTTGCTGTTGTTCTGGGGTTGATTTGCACTTTTCGCACCAAAGTACGTTCATCTCTAGGAGACAGAGTGCGTCTTCTTCCTGAGCGGTATGACGGCTACGTGGTCCCATGGTGTTTATACTTGCGTACTATTGTTTGTACAGATGAACGTCATGCCTTCAGGTGTTTGGAAATTGCTCCCAAGGAAGAACCAGACTTCTGGAGGTCTACAATTTTTTTTCTGAGATTTGGCTGATGTCTTTGCAATTTCCCATGATGTCAAGCAAAGAGGCACTGAGTTTGAAGGTAGGCCTTGAAATACATCAACAAGTACAACTCCAATTGACTTAAATTATGTCAATTAGCCTATCAGAAGCTTCTAAAGCCATGACATCATTTTATGGAATTTTCCAAGCTGTTTAAAGGCACAGTCAACTTAGTGTATGTAAACTTCTGACCCACTAGAATTGTGATACAGTGAATTATAAGTGAAATAATCTGTCTGTAAACAATGTTTGGATAAATGACTTGTGTCATGCACAAAGTAGATGTCCTAACCGACTTGCCAAAACTATAGTTTGTTATCAAGAAATGTGTGGAGTGGTTTTTCAACCACTCCAAATTTTATTGACTCCAACCTAAGTGTATGTAAACTTCCGACTTCAACTGTATTTAGTTAACTATTTAGCAGTTTTATAGCTTGGGCGTAGGCCTAATCCCCGACAATGATGAGACAGCTTATAGGGAGGAGGTCAGAGACCTGGCCGTGTGGTGCCAGGACAACATCCTCTCCCTCAACGTGATCAAGGACCCTGGGAGCTGTTCAAGATCCTGTTGGTTCCAGACTTGGTGCATCAGTCCTGCTTACCGTGCGGTAGCAGAGAGAACAGTCTATGACTTGGGTGGCTGGAGTCTTTGACAATTTTTAGGGCCTTCCTCTGACACTGCCAGGTATAGAGGTCCTGAGTGGCAGGGGGCTCTGCCCCAGTGATGTACTAGGTCGTACTCCGTACCCTCTGTAGTGCTTTGCGGTCAGAGGCTGAGCAGTTGCCATACCAGGCAGTGATGCAACCAGTCAGGATGCTCTCGATGGTGCAACTGTATAACTTTTTGATGATCTGAGGACCCATGCCAAATCTTTTAGTCTCTGAGGGGGAATAGCTTTTGTCGTGCCTTCTCCACGACTGTCTTGGTGTGTTTGGATCATGATAGTTTGTTGGTGATGTGGACACCATGGAACTTGAAGCTCTCAACCCGCTCCACTATAGCCCTGTCGATGAGAATGGGGGCGTGCTCAGTCCTCCTTTTCCTGTAGTCCAAAATCATCTCCTTTGTCTTGCACATGTCTTGAAAATTAAAGTTGTTGGAGTCGCAAGCAACCACACAGTTGTGGGTGTAGGGAGTACAGGAGGGGACTAAGCACCCACTCCTGAGGGGCCCCAGTTTTGAGGCTCAGCGTGGGGGATGTGTTGTTGCCTACACCCACCACCTGTGTGCGGCCCGTCAGGAAGTTCAGAATCCAGTTGCAGAGGGAGGTGTTCAGTCCCAGGGACCTGAGCTTAGTGATGAGTTTAGAGGGCACTATGGTGTTGAACGCTGAGCTGTAGGCAATGAAAAGCATTCTCACATAGGTTTTCCTCTTGTCCAGGTGGGAGAGGGCAGTGTGGAGTGCAACAGAGATCTGTGGATCTGTTGGGGCGGTATGTGAATTGGAGTTGGTCCAGGGTGTCTGGGATGATGGTGTTGATGTGAGCCATGACCAGCCTTTCAAAGAATTTAGTGGCTACAGATGTGAGAGCTACAGGGAGGTAGTCATTTAGACAGGTTACCTTGGCGTTCTTGGCCGTGGCAATTTTAGCATGTAAACCTTGGTGGGGCAAACAATAAAAGAAAATATGGGATGCATGCCAGCAAAGCCACTACACAACAGTAAACAATACATTAATTGTACTATAACGGCGACAAACGGTTCCCACAAACTGTTCAGGAGTACATTAAACTGTCCCAACACCAGAGCTTTTTTTCTCCACACCATGGAGTGAATCCTTACCACTGCTACATCTGGCTATCAGCGGAGCCTTGTCTGGCAGGGAAACAGTTAATTCAGTGTCATTTACTGTCTTTTAAAAAAAAAAGATAGCTGATATGGCTGACATGCTTGAACAAATGTGGTTTCTACTGACAATTGAGATGTACAAACTTTGTATCATGTTGCAGGTAAGACCCAGATGCAGACAGTGTCGAAGTAACAAAAGTTTATTACTAGTACAAGGGCAGGCAAAACGACAGGTCAAGGGCAGGCAGAGGTCAGTAATCCAGATAGGGTGCAAAAAGTCCAGAACGGCAGGCAGTTTCAGGGTCAGAGCAGGCAGGGGTCAATAATCCAGTGTGGTGTGGCAAGGTACAGAACGGAAGGTAGGCTCAGGGTCAGGATAGGCAGAATGGTCAAAACCGGGAAAAACTAGAAAACAGGAACTAAAACAAACAGGAGCAAGGGAAAAAATGCTGGTAGGTTTCACGAAACAAAATGAATTGGCAACAGACAAACAGAGAACACAGGTATAAATACACTGCGGATAATGGGGAAGATTGGCGACACTTGGAGGGGGGTGGAGACAAGCACAAAGACAGGTGAAACAGACCAGGGTGTGACACTATGGCATAAGGAACGATGAGCGGATAAGCATCAATCTGTAATTTCCATTATGATATCAATGAGCGAGCTAAGACGAATGTAGTCAGTATAACTATTTGTTAAGCACTTTTGAAATGTACAGCGACAGAATTCAGAACATGGGCTGTTCTTACAGTATTATCCACGTACACCAAGTCAGGACTGTAGGAAAATAAAGGCTGCATATAAGCAGGCAACAAAAGCTCTTAAAATATTTGATGACATTTCTCTCAAACAGGCATTAGGCTACATGTGCACCACCAAGTCAGAAAGGTAGGTTAAGTTAAGAGGAGTAAAAGGGACCAAAGTATTAGGGTGAGGCACATGGCTACAGCTTACTACACAAGATATTACTTCTTAGCTACAGTATGCATACAGTATCTCCCTGGCATATTACATAATTTATACAGCAGCCCACAATACATTTTTGGACTCATCTTGTTGTGCTCACTTGAACAGGAAGGTGACGCAGTGCTCCTTCTTGTGGGCAAATGTTTTCATCAAACTTTGTCATCAATGTCTGGTTTTCTCTGGATTTATGGCTCTGTCAAGACAACTGGGAACTTAGGGGAAAAACATCAGTAATCTTCAAGGTCTGCACTCTAGAAAGAAGCCCGAATTCCAGACTTGGAATTCCGAGTTTGATGACCGTTCAAAATTTATTTTCCCAGTCGTTGCTCATTTTTTTCCCCCCGAGTTCCTAGTTGCCTTGAATTTGTCAGAAGTCATGATGGACTGATTGCATGGCTAATGTTTTCACCCTTTTCTGGCCCATGGTGTTGCATGTGAATGTGTATCCTATTAAGCTTGGATAAGAGACCGTTAAACCCACACTTGGACTGCATACGCTCTCCAATGAATAGCAGGCTAATGATTGCCTTGCAACACTTACAGTTGGCCACTGATTTGTTCCAAACCACTCATTGTTGAATTTGCCATTTCCAACTTGTTGCGTAATGTTTATGTCCAATGAGCGCCAATACGTTTTATCTATAATTTATCTTCATATGACAGGGATTGAAAAGGATTTGCCAGTAGATTTTTGACTTGATTCATGAGGATGACTGCTTGTCTAGCTTGCTAGCTAAGATTTTGAAGGTATGAGGTTGACATGATCAGTGCAATCAAAAATACGCTAGATATATCGGGATTTAATGTAATTTTATCCCTGTCCAATGACCTTGAGCCTTCTTATATGGGCAGTTCTAGAGTAAATCTTTGACAGCACCCAAGGGCCTTGAATATTTGAGCTCTCCCCTGTAAATTTTGTGGTGACGTAGTTTCCCCATGACTGACAGAACACTGAGCCAATGACGGCGCAACTAGAGAACATTACCAACCCTTATACCTCGTATTTTCCCGCTGGCTGCCCCACCACCACAGAAAGCACTGAGCTAGGCTGAAACCCCTGCATTTTGGAGCTGCCTTACTCAAGAAGTAAAAAAGAAACCCTGTTTGTATGCGACTTTATTAACTCAATATTACAGTTTTTTTACATTGTTTGCAAACTGATACGTGACATGCATTAATGTCAAAATAACATGCAAAACGAGCTCTGCCCCACCTGCCCTGAATGATGGGTTGCCACTGGTTCTTGGGCACAAGGACTATGGTATTCTGCTTGAAACATGTAGGTATTGCAGCATGGGTCAGGGAGAGGTTGAACATGTCAGTGAAGATACCAGCTTTTCAGCGCATACTCCGAGTACGCGTAATGGTAATCTGTCTGGCCCAGCGGCCTGATGAATGTTAACCTGTTTAAAGGTCTTACATCGGCTACGGAGAGCGAGTGTCAAGCGTCTTAGATTAGAAGTGCTGATTTGGGATCAATTTAGCCGTTTGGTCACTATTAATAAGAATATATGGACAGTGGGGATCTGATCCTAGATCAGCACTCCTACTCTGAGAAGCTTGATACATATGGCCACCAAAGTTGATCTGTATGGCCACTCTGCCTCAGTTACCTTGTGCATACTGCCATCTAAAGGACAACATCAGTCATGAACCATCATAAGGCTTGAGAAAAGCCTAGATTTGTCTATGGTTACATAATTTATTGTGTTGATATAGAGGCATCAGTGTCCCTTTTGAAACCATAAGGGAGGTAGATAGGATATGAGTCACAGATGTCTTTGAATACTGCTTTATTGGAATATAAGAAGAATCCAGAAAGCAAGGAATTCAATGTCACTAATGACAGATTAACACTTCACACATTGTGTCCAATGGATGACGGTGTTGTCACTTTCTAAAGAGAACATCATGCTAACAAGCTAAACATAAAAATTGTCCATCCACATTGTTACAAGAGAAAAAATTATGGTAGTCCACTGGACACAACCTTACTGAAGGAAGAAAATATTTTCTCAATGATGAAGTACTGTATATTATAGTAATCAAAGTATCAATCATTGTTGTGTCTATTTGTGTTGTCTCCTAAGTGGTATTGTTGACAACCTTCCATTGTCAGTAACACCACTTTGAGCAAATAAAAATGGTAGGTTGTCTTTCAAATATGTTAATACGTAACCATTTGAATAGTATTTACTGATGGCCACCACCCACTACCAGATACTTCAACTATGTAATTGTATTCTTATGATGAAAAACCTTGCCTTATTTAACTGCCTAGAATAGAAATGAGATTGACACCAACTCTGCAGAGGAAAGTCTCACACAAGAGGGTAGATGGAACGGCCTGCGATTCCACACTGGTTGTATCCTCGAGCGATGATCAAAAAATCAAACAAGCAAAGCGTCAGTATAGGGACAAAGTAGAGTCGCAATTCAACAGCTCAGACACGAGAGGTATGTGGCAGGGTCTACAGTCAATCACGGACTACAAAAAGAAAATCAGCCCCGTTGTGGACCACGATGTCTTGCTCCAAGACAAACTAAACAACTTCTTTGCTCGCTTTGAGGACAATACAGTGCCACCGACACAGCCTGCTACCAAAACCTGCGGGCTCTCCTCCACTTCAGCCAATGTGAGTAAAACATTTAAACGTGTTAACCCTTGCAAGGCTGCCGGCCCAGACAGCATCCCTTGCCGCGTCCTCAGAGCATGCGCTGACCAGCTGGCTGGTGTGTTTACGGACATATTCAATTAATCCTTATCCCAGTCTACTGTTCCCACATGCTTCAAGAGGGCCACCATTGTTCCTGTTCCCAAGAAAGCTAAGGTAACTGAGCTAAATGACTATCGCCCCGTAGCACTCACCTCCGTCATCATGAAGTGCTTTGAGAGACTAGTCAATGGCCATATCACCTCCACCCTACCTGACACCCTAGAACCACTCCAATTTGCTTACCGCCCCAATAGGTCCACAGACGACGCAATCGCAATCATGCTGCACACTGCCCTAACCCATCTGGACAAGAGGAATGCCTATGTAAGAATGCTGTTCATCGACTACAGCGCAGCATTTAACACCATAGTACCCTCCAAACTCGTCATTAAGCTCGAGACCATGGGTGTCGACCCCGCCCTATGCAACCTGGTCCTGGACTTCCTGCTGGGCCGCCCCCAGGTGGTGAGGTTAGGAAACAACATCTGCTGATCCTCAACACTGGGTCCCCACAAGGGTGCGTTCTCAGCCCTCTCCTGTACTCTCTGTTCACCCATGACTGCATGGCCATGCACGCCTCCAACTCAATCATCCAGTTTGCAGACGACACTACAGTGGTAGGCTTAATTACCAACGGCCTACAGGGAGCAAGTGAGGGCCCTCGGAGTGTGGTGTCAGGAAAATAACCTCACACTCAATTTCAACAAAATGAAGGATATTATCGTGGACTACAGGAAACAGCAGAGGGAGCAGCTCCCTATCCACATCGACGGGACAGTAGTGGAGAAGGTGGAACGTTTTAAGTTTCCTCGGCGTACACATCACGGACAAACTGAAATGGTCCACCCACACAGACAGTATGGTGAAGAAGGCTTGTCACCAAAAACACTCACAAACTTCTACAGATGCCTGGTACGGCAACTGCTCCGCCCACAACCGTAAGGCTCTCCAGAAGGTAGTGAGGTCTGCACAACGCATCACCGGGGGCAAACTACCTGCTCTCCAGGACACCTACACCACCCGATGTCACAGGAAAGCCAAAAAGATCATGAAGGACAACAACCACCCGAGCCACTGCCTGTTCACCCCACTGTCATCCAGAAGGCGAGGTCAGTACAGGAGCATCAAAGCTGGGACCATGAGACTGAAAAACAGCTTCTATCTCAAGGCCATCAGACTGTTAAACAGCGATCACTAACATTGAGTGGCTTCTGCCAACATACTGACTCATCTCTAGCCACTTTAATAATAAAAAATTGGATGTAATAAATGTATCACTAGTCACTTTAAACAATGCCACTTTATATAATATTTACATACGCTACATTCCTCATCTCATATGTATATACTGTACTCTATACCATCTACTGCATCTTGCCTATGCCGTTCGGCCATCACCGCCTGGTGATGTATATTTTTGTTCCATATATTTTTATGTACATATTGTTATTCATTCCTTTACACTTGTGTGTATAAGGTAGTTGTTGTGAAATTGTTAGATTACTTGTTAGATATTACTGAATGGTCGGAATTAGAAGCACAAGCATTTCGCTACACTCACATTAACATCTGCTAACCATGTGTATGTGACAAATACATTTTGATTTGATTTGATTTTGAGGAGATATCTTTATCTCCCCAAGTGGTACCCCAGCTGTGAAATGTAAAGACAACACAGACTTTCAATTACAACACAATGAAGTTACCCTTTAATCACCTGAATAATATTTGTTTGTCGCTGATTTTACTTCATGGAATTTGTTGTCTTAAAACATATACAGATAAAAAATATTAGATAAAGTTTCCATTATCATGCCATGCCTGTCTTGGATACTGATGTCATGACAACAAACTTCACACTCTGACAACCGGCCAAAATGTGTATATCACTTGCATGTAATGTTTTATTAAATTTTGGTGACTGACCTGTTCTTTACAATTCAGTAGCCAATGTTGCGTCTGCCATACCCAACAGCCAAAACATTATGATTATAATTTTTGGAGCATGCTGGGTTATAGAGGACTCCTCAAAGTAATTATTGTGGTTGTTTTAATACACTTGTGCTATAATTCAGCAATGCAATGAAATGTAAAACCAACATTAAATGTAAGGTCCCTCCCCTCAGACCTTCTTCTCTAATGTGTTTTGAGAAGTAGGTGAGGAGAGGGAGGATGCGAGGAATCGAGAAAATGCTCACCTGGAAGGTCTGAGAGCTTAAATTCATGTGCACAGTGACTGGGCCCACATTGTGCAGACCGTCACACATGTGCTCTTTCGTTGTCAACAGGAAATCTCTAGTATCCCTTGACACAAAAAAAAGAAAATGAAGGAAGTTCCTATGAATATTAGTCATGCATAAATAATAATGTACTACTACACCATGACACCATTGTGTAGCTTTTCTGACACTTTACCTTGGGGGGGAGCAGGCTTTGTACAGCATGTGTCAATTGTCCGATTCCCTCTCATCTATAAAGCAAGAGCAAATACGGGGGATGAAGTTTTGGAAGGTTACCTTGCTGCACTTTTCTCCAGCTACATCATCAGTGTCTATTACATATGAGATACTAAAGGAAGTATTGTGTGTGAAATTAAGGAAATATTTGTTGTGTTCTTCTAAGGTCACATATTCGTAATTATACCAGTCCCATGATGACACGACTTTGACAATACAGTGGGTATCATAAGTATTCACTCCTTTTGGATTTTTTTCACATTTTTTTGTCCCACTTTGTGTTACAAAGTCAGATTGAAATATATTTAATTTCGATGTCTTGTCATTGATCTATACAAAATTGTCACGCCTGCTTCCGCTCTTCCCCCCTGGTGATCGAGGGTGCGCCAGGCTCCCCAGCATTGCGCACTCCTGCCACCACCATTACGTACACTTGCCTTTCCCCCGTCACGCGCATCAACGATTATTGGACTCACCTGGACTCAATCACATCTGTCATTACCTTCCCTATACAGTATGCCTGGTTCCCCGCTCTGTTCCCTGCTTCAGCATTGATTGCCGTATGTCCTTGTTTACCCGTGTGCCGACGCTGTGCCTGTCTTGTTACCTGTTTGTTCCTGATTAAATGTTGACTCCCCGTACCTTAATAAATCAAATAAATTACATAATAGGGGTTCACGTGATTTTTTTGAATGACTACCCCTTCCTCTGTCCCCTGTACATATAACATCTGTAAAGGTCCCTCAGTCAAGTTTTGAATTTCAAGCACAGATTAAACTACAAAGACCACAGAACTTTTCAAAAGCCTTGTAAAAAAAAGGGCAGTGATTGGTAGATGGGTAACAATAACACATCAGACATTGAATATCTCTTTTAGCACGGTCAAGTTAATAATTACGATGTGGATGATCTATTAAACCACACCAACACATCAAAGATACAGTCCTTCTGAACTGAGCTGCAGTACTGGAAGGAAACTGCTGAGGGATGTCCCAATTAAGCCATTGGGGATTTTAAATCAGCTACAGAGTTCAATGGCTATGATGGGAGAAAACTGAGGATGGATCAACAGCATTGTAGTGACACCATAATAATGACCTAAATGAGTGAATAGAAAAATACAAAATATTCCAAAACATGCATCCTGTTTGCTACAAGGCATTAAAGTAATACTGCAAAAAAACACAGCAAAGGAATACACTTTTTTTGGTGGTGGCTGCATCATGATATGGGTATGCTTGACATTGGCAAAGACGGGAGTTTTTCCAAATAAAACGAAATGGGATGGAGCTAAGCACTGGCAAAATCCTAGAGGAAAACCTGCTTCAGTCTGCTTTACACAAGACACTGAGACACATCTACACTGGAGTTGCTTACCAAGAAGACAGTGAATGTTCCTGAGTGGTCAAGTTACCGTTTTGACTTACATTTGCTTGAAAATGTATCGCAAGACTTGAAAATTGCTGTCTAACCATGATCCCCAACACCTTGACAGAGCTTGAAGAATTTTGAAAAGAATAATGGGGAAAATATTGCACAGTCTAGGTGTGAATCGATCTTGGGGCCCGATTCAGACACAGGAAATGTATGCCTTTCTTACGTACGCCTTTCCTGTACACTTCTCAGTAGTTGATATTCAGACTTACCTTACGCAGGTGTGTAATGGGCTTTGCAGGCTTGGTTCCCTTGCGCAAGCTGAATACATACAATTCAACACTGTAAAAACCCTCCCACTTGCTGGCCAACAGATTTTCTCATAGAGTTTTCATTGAACGGGGTTTACAGTACATTTATCTAAAGCTATCCCTTTAAATTTGGTGTAACTTAATGAGTATTTTCTCGACAGACTCACTAGAATACAATATGGTTCAGTATATTAGAGATCAATTAAAGAGAGCCATGTAAATACATCCAGATACATCGTATTCTGAATTAATTCCCTCATAATTCCACCACCTTTAAGTGCAATGAAACAATGAATAAGGTTGAGCTACCTGTCGGTACCAAGTGGAACAACATCTACTTTATTTTTTCCAATAGAAATAACACCATTCTCCATGCACTGTAATTTACAAATTGAGAAGAGCTATTGATAAGAGCTAGGTAAATGAGTGAGCCATTTGGATAAGGCGATTGTAAACATAAATATACAATTGTTTTAAATGTATTTTAGCCTTAGGACTGCTGGAGACAAATATGGCAGCATACTGAAGCATATCGACATATCACCTTTTCTACAGTGAAGTTTATGATATGCTGGCCTTAGGCTTCTGTAGCCATGCACAAATGACAGATTAGTGCCAAACCTACCAAGTTGGATTTCTAAAATGTTTTAATTATTTGCCTGTACTTTTCACTGTATTTTTTACAATTTGTAACATGTTAAATATGAGCCATTAAATTAAATACATTTTAATACATATTAAATACATTTGAATCCCCCTTTATAACAGAATAAAAAGTGAAGCAATCCAAGGGGGTGAATACTTATTATAGGCACTGTAAGTCCAACTATAAATTGTGGCACAATATCTGTGTATTTATTTACATGGTAAATAATGTAAGTAGATATGCATCCCCAATAGCACCATGTTGGCTAGGTTGTTTAATTTTATTTCACCTTTATTTATACAGGTATGCCAATTAAGACCAAATTCTTATTTACAATGACGACCTGTCCAACACATCAATAAACAGAGCCTACTTTTGGTAATGCTATTTACTAGTGCAACACTGCAACACTAGTGCAACACATTGAATAGGGTGCCATTTGGGACATAAGCATAGATACAGGATTTACCATGTCTCCAAGGTGCTTCATTCTCAAGGTGTAGGTGTGCTTGCCCTCTGCTGCCTCCAGGTTGTGTTGGTCGATGAATCGCATGTTGCCCTCCCAGACCATCTTCCTGTGGCTCTCCACCTGGGCCATACTGTAGGAACTTTACTACTCTCTATGTCCCAAATGGGATTCTATTTAGTACATTTATTTTGACCGAGACTCATACTGTAGGGTTCTGGTCAAAAGTAGTGCACTATATACTCAGCTAACAATTCTAGGGAAAGATAACGTTTTTATAATGCTCCCCGTAATGTTTGAGTGTCCAGTTTTACGTTAGTTATGGGAACATTCCACCTATGTTAGCAAAAACTTTCTGAGAACCTTTTTAGAATGTTTTGGTGTTAAAGTTAGGAGAACATTCCTTAATGTCCAGCAGAACTTATATAGAATTTTAGTAAAATATATTAAAGTGGCTGTGAACTGTAAGAATATTTTCAGCAGCTGCTGGGTAGGTACCTCGGCATGTTTATAAGTTACTTCATTTCTAGCAAAGTTAGAATGTTTATTGCTAGTAGCATGTTTTCTTAGCTAGGTATCTGGCTAACGTTTGGTAGCTAGCTAGCTTCCAAACATTACCCAGAGATGAATTATTGTGATGATAGGTGTAATGAACACGATGGGAGACAGAGCTGTTTTCAAGCGCAGGGCGCAGCAGGTGTTTATTTGTAAAGGACCACAGGAGGAGGAAGGTAGCTGGGTCCAGGGGCAGGCAGAATGTCATACACAGGGGGTCCAAAAAGGCAAAAGTACAGGCAGGGAAAAGGCTAGTAACGTCGTCCGGGAGATCCGGCAATAGGTTAATAACAAGAAATCCGATTGGCTAAGGTACAGGCAGGGAATAGGCAAAAGGCGTCATTAGTGGGACAGACCAAAACTATCATACACTGAGGATTAAATTACGGTAAAAGCAACACTCCAAAGTGTGTCGCAAAACAAACAATACCTTACAATGACGGGGTGCAAAGAACTGAACTAAATAGTGTGTGATAATGACATGTAGGTGTGTGACCAGGTGATCAGAATTCACGTGATTGGGATCTGGAGAGTGAATTGTATTCAGGTGATCTATGTGTTTGAGAGTGAGTTGGAAACAGACGTTACGATAGCCTGTATCGCAGCCCCTGAGTGCCAGAGAGAATAAGATAAGTGCAGATTCGTGACCATTATGTTTTTAGCTACCAATACTTGAAAATTAGATGTTTATAGCAGTTCAAAAGATATTACCGGCGCAATGTTTTTTGGGGGGCTTAACGGGCCGCATATTAAACATAAACCACGTCGCTGCGAGCTGCTAAATCCGATAATGCGAATGACAAGAACACTGATTTTTATTGAGATGCCTGCCGATTTAAGAAGGTACAGTGCCACTGGGCAGCTGTAGCCTATTCACACTCAGTGTCAAATCAAATCAAATCAAATCAAATTTTATTTGTCACATACACATGGTTAGCAGATGTTAATGCGAGTGTAGCGAAATGCTTGTGCTTCTAGTTCCGACAATGCAGTAATAACGAGCAAGTAATCTAACTAACAATTCCAAAAAAACTACTGTCTTATACACAGTGTAAGGGGATAAAGAATATGTACATAAGGATATATGAATGAGTGATGGTACAGAGCAGCATAGGCAAGATACAGTAGATGATATCGAGTACAGTATATACATATGAGATAAGTATGTAAACCAAGTGGCATAGTTAAAGTGGCTAGTGATACATGTATTACATAAGGATGCAGTCGATGATATAGAGTACAGTATCAACGTATGCATATGAGATGAACAATGTAGGGTAAGTAACATTATATAAGGTAGCATTGTTTAAAGTGGCTAGTGATATATTTACATCATTTCCCATCAATTCCCATGATTAAAGTGGCTGGAGTAGAGTCAGTGTCATTGACAGTGTGTTGGCAGTAGCCACTCAATGTTAGTGGTGGCTGTTTAACAGTCTGATGGCCTTGAGATAGAAGCTGTTTTTCAGTCTCTCGGTCCCAGCTTTGATGCACCTGTACTGACCTCGCCTTCTGGATGACAGCGGGGTGAACAGGCAGTGGCTCGGGTGGTTGATGTCCTTGATGATCTTTATGGCCTTCCTGTAGCATCGGGTGGTGTAGGTGTCCTGGAGGGCAGGTAGTTTGCCCCCGGTGATGCGTTGTGCAGACCTCACTACCCTCTGGAGAGCCTTACGGTTGAGGGCGGTGCAGTTGCCATACCAGGCGGTGATACAGCCCGCCAGGATGCTCTCGATTGTGCATCTGTAGAAGTTTGTGAGTGCTTTTGGTGACAAGCCGAATTTCTTCAGCCTCCTGAGGTTGAAGAGGCGCTGCTGCGCCTTCCTCACGATGCTGTCTGTGTGAGTGGACCAATTCAGTTTGTCTGTGATGTGTATGCCGAGGAACTTAAAACTTGCTACCCTCTCCACTACTGTTCCATCGATGTGGATGGGGGTGTTCCCTCTGCTGTTTCCTGAAGTCCACAATCATCTCCTTAGTTTTGTTGACGTTGAGTGTGAGGTTATTTTCCTGACACCACACTCCGAGGGCCCTCACCTCCTCCCTGTAGGCCGTCTCGTCGTTGTTGGTAATCAAGCCTACCACTGTTGTGTCGTCCGCAAACTTGATGATTGAGTTGGAGGCGTGCATGGCCACGCAGTCGTGGGTGAACAGGGAGTACAGGAGGGGGCTCAGAACGCACCCTTGTGGGGCCCCAGTGTTGAGGATCAGCGGGGAGGAGATGTTGTTGCCTACCCTCACCACCTGGGGGCGGCCCGTCAGGAAGTCCAGTACCCAGTTGCACAGGGCGGGGTCGAGACCCAGGGTCTCGAGCTTGATGACGAGCTTGGAGGGTACTATGGTGTTGAATGCCGAGCTGTAGTCGATGAACAGCATTCTCACATAGGTATTCCTCTTGTCCAGATGGGTTAGGGCAGTGTGCAGTGTGGTTGAGATTGCATCGTCTGTGGACTTATTTGGGCGGTAAGCAAATTGGAGTGGGTCAAGGGTGTCAGGTAGGGTGGAGGTGATATGGTCCTTGACTAGTCTCTCAAAGCACTTCATGATGACGGATGTGAGTGCTACGGGCGGTAGTCGTTTAGCTCAGTTACCTTAGCTTTCTTGGGAACAGGAACAATGGTGGCCCTCTTGAAGCATGTGGGAACAGCAGACTGGTATAGGGATTGGTTGAATATGTCCGTAAACACACCGGCCAGCTGGTCTGCGCATGCTCTGAGGGCGCGGCTGGGGATGCCGTCTGGGCCTGCAGCCTTGCGAGGGTTAACACGTTTAAATGTCTTACTCACTTCGGCTGCAGTGAAGGAGAGACCGCATGATTCCGTTGCAGGCCGTGTCAGTGGCACTGTATTGTCCTCAAAGCGGGCAAAAAGTTATTTAGTCTGCCTGGGAGCAAGACATCCTGGTCCGTGACTGGGCTGGGTTTCTTCCTGTAGTCCGTGATTGACTGTAGACCCTGCCACATACCTCTTGTGTCTGAGCCGTTGAATTGAGATTCTACTTTGTCTCTGTACTGGCGCTTAGCTTGTTTGATAGCCTTGCGGAGGGAATAGCTGCACTGTTTGTATTCAGTCATGTTACCAGACACCTTGCCCTGATTAAAAGCAGTGGTTCGTGCCTTCAGTTTCACACGAATGCTGCCATCAATCCACGGTTTCTGGTTAGGGAATGTTTTAATCGTTGCTATGGGAACGACATCTTCAACGCACGTTCTAATGAACTCGCACACCGTATCAGCGTATTCGTCAATGTTGTTGTCTGACGCAATACGAAACATCTCCCAGTCCACGTGATGGAAGCAGTCTTGGAGTGTGGAGTCAGCTTGGTCGGACCAGCGTTGGACAGACCTCAGCGTGGGAGCTTCTTGTTTTAGTTTCTGTCTGTAGGCAGGGATCAACAAAATGGAGTCGTGGTCAGCTTTTCCGAAAGGGGGCGGGGCAGGGCCTTATATGCGTCGCGGAAGTTAGAGTAACAATGATCCAGGGTCTTTCCACCCCTGGTTGCGCAATCAATATGCTGATAAAATTTAGGGAGTCTTGTTTTCAGATTAGCCTTGTTAAAATCCCCAGCTACAATGAATGCAGCCTCCGGATAAATCGTTTCCAGTTTGCAGAGAGTTAAATAAAGTTCGTTCAGAGCCATCGATGTGTCTGCTTGGGGGGGATATATACGGCTGTGATTATAATCGAAGAGAATTCTCTTGGTAGATAATGCGGTCTACATTTGATTGTGAGGAATTCTAAATCAGGTGAACAGAAGGATTTGAGTTCCTGTATGTTTCCTTCATCACACCATGTCACGTTGGCCATAAGGCATACGCCCCCGCCCGTCTTCTTACCAGAGAGATGTTTGTTTCTGTCAGCGCGATGCGTGGAGAAACCCGCTGGCTGCACCGCTTCGGATTGCGTCTCTCCAGTGAGCCATGTTTCCGTGAAGCAGAGAACGTTACAGTCTCTGATGTCCCTCTGGAATGCTACCCTTGCTCGGATTTCATCAACCTTGTTGTCAAGAGACTGGACATTGGCAAGAAGAATGCTGGGGAGTGGTGCACGATGTGCCCGTCTCCGGAGTCTGACCAGAAGACCGCTTCGTTTCCCTCTTTTTCTGAGTCGTTTTTTTTTTTTGGTCGCTGCATGGAATCCACTCAGTTACACTGGTTGTAAGGCAGAACTCAGGATCCGCATCGCGAAAAACATATTCTTGGTCGTACTGATGGTGAGTTGACGCTGATCTTATATTCAGTAGTTCTTCTCGGGTGTATGTAAAGAAACCTAAGATGACCTGGGGTACTAGTGTAAGAAATAACACGTAAAAAAACAAAAAACTGCATAGTTTCCTAGGAACGCGAAGCGAGGCGGCCATGTCTGTCGGCGCCGGAAGTACGCCGGCATAGCTAGTAATGTGGCCAGTTATTAAGTAGAATAGCATCCTACACAAGAAATAACTAATATTGGTAGTTATCTAGATGTCACTGTGATATAGTCTACTCAATGGGGAGAGCATGAACGGCAAAACACTGGGACACAATGTCCTCCTTAAAGGTGTCTGCATGCTTCCCTGCCTAAACAGTTTGGCTGAGTTCGTGCATATAAACTCAGCAGAAAAAAAGTCCCTTTTTCAGGACCCTGTCTTTCAAAGATAATTAGAAAAAAATCCAAATAACTTCACAGATCTTCATTATAAAGGGTTTAAACACTGTTTCACGTGCTTGTTCAATGAACCATAAACAATTAAATGAATATGCACCTGTGGAACGGTCGTTAAGACACTAACAGCTTACAGATGGAAGGCAATTAAGGTCACAGTTATGAAAACTTAGGACACTAAAGAGGCTTTTCTACTGACTCTGAAAAAGACCAAAAGAAAGATGCCCAGGATCCCTGCCTTAGGCATGCTGCAAGGAGGCATGAGGACTGCAGATGTGGCCAGGGCAATGTCCGTACTGTGAGACGCCTAAGACAGCGCTACAGGGAGACAGGACGGACAGCTGATCATCCTCGCAGTGGCAGACCATGTGTAACAACACCTGCACAGGATCGGTACATCTGAACATCACACCTGCGGACAGGTACAGGATGGAAACAACTGCCCGAGTTATACCAGCAATGCACAATCCCTCCATCAGTGCTCAGACTGTCCGCAATAGGCTGAGAGAGGCTGGACTGAGGGCTTGTAGGCCTGTTATAAGGCAGGTCCTCATCAGACATCACCGGCAACAACGTCGCCAATGGGCACAAACCCACCGTCGCTGAGCCAGACAGGACTGGCAAAAAGTGCTCTTCACTGACTAGTCGCGGTTTTGTCTAACCAGGGGTGATGATCGGATTTGCATTTATCATCGAAGGAATGCGCGTTACACCGAGGCCTGTACTCTGGAGCGGGATCGAGGTGGAGAGTCCGTCATGGTCTGGGGTGGTGTGTCACAGCATCATCGGACTGAGCTTGTTGTCATTGGAGGCAATCTCAACACTGTGTGTTACAGGGAAGACATCCTCCTCCATCATGTGGTACCCTTCCTGCATGACGCTCCAGCATAACAATGCCACCAGCCATACTGCTCGTTCTGTGCATGATTTCCTGCAAGACAGGAATGCCAGTGTTCTGCCATGGCCAGCGAAGAGCCCGGATCTCAATCCCATTGAGCACGTCTGGGACCTGTTGGATCAGAGGGTGAGGGCTAGGGCCATTCCCCCCAGAAATGTCTGGGAACTTGTAGGTGCCTTGTTGGAAGAGTGGGGTAACATCTCACAGCAAGAACAAGCATGAGGAGGAGATGCACTGCAGTACTTAATGCAGTTGGTGGCCACACCAGATACTGACTGTTTGTTCAGGGACACATTATTCCTTTTCTGTTAGTTACATGTCTGTGGAACTTGTTCAGTTTATGTCTCAGTTGTTGAATCTTGTTATGTTCATACAAGTATTTACACATGTTAAGTTTGCTGAAAATAAACGCAGTTTACAGTGAGAGGACGTTTATGTTTTTGCTGAGTTTAGTATGACAACATTTTGTGACATTTTGCGATGTTTTTGTTTGTTTTGGACTTCGGCAAGGGTTTTTTCGGCTGTTCGGGCAACCCATAACATTTTCTGGACGCAAGCCGAAGTCTAAGCCCCTTCATCAAAGATTGGTCAACAGGGATTCTTCAATAAAGTCTTTGTTGTCATTCAGCAAGAGATGACTTGTTTTCATGCACATTTTTTCATTGAGAAATACTGCACCAAACATCATAGTTAGATGTAAAATTGCTTGATTAAGATCTCCTCTGCAAAAACGTAAAAACTCAGAAATCTGTCATAAATTAAATTAGATTAATTCAGACTATTTTGAGGAAGTGAATACTGGCTACGGTGTCTCAAAATGGACAAACAGTAATATTGCAGCTTGTTTCTCGTTTGTTTTTTTGGGCTAGCCGAGTTTGGTCTGGCGCCATGCCGTACTGACACCATTTAGCTGTCACAACCCTGTGTGATTCGGTTCTAGCTAACTAATGCAGTGTTGTATTAGTTAGCTAGGGTTTTAAGTAGGTGTATCTATCTGTCTTATTTGTATTTGTTCAATGCCACAATTGATTTCATAAACTGTATTGGCTACATGTTGTAGGTTTGAATCAACCCAAGATGATGCCCTGAAGATGGGGCAAAGTGCATGACAAGCAGACCCAGAGAAAGCCAGCTGTTTGTTCTTAACCCCTACATTGTCCCATTATTCCAAGAGCTCACTGAGCTTGAATGAAGACCTCGTGTGAGGTAAGTACACACATACACGACACCAGCTTGATATGTCCCTTCTCCCCTGTCTTTTTACCCACAGAGTAACAGCCCTGGTGCTCTCTGTCTCTCATTCTACTCTTTATTTTTCTATGCTTGTCCTAGAAGTGATAAGATCTGACAAATAAGAACTGATGATGATTGTTACTGAGCCCCATAAGGGACACCTGATGCTGACTTCTCTCTCCTGGATGCTCTCCTGCCAAAACTGTCCCGTTGCGTGTTTCATCGCCTCTGAACCCCCTTACCTTGAATAGAGTTGCCCCTGATCATACATCTAGGAATCGCACGTTTTAACTCCATCTCCCTCTCTCTCTTTGTCTCCCTATTTCTCAGGACCAGATGCTAGAATATGCATATAATTGACAGAATGGGATAGAAAACACTCTAAAGTTTCCAAAACGGTCACAATATTGTCTGTGAGTATAACAGAACTGATATTGCAGGCGAAACCCTGAGAAAAATCAAACCATGAAGTGGCCTCTATTTTGAAACTCCATGTTCCATAGCCTCCCATTGCTCCATTTAAAGGGATATCAACCAGATTCCTTTTCCTATCGCTTCCTCAAGGTGCCAACAGTCTTCAGACATAGTTTCATGCTTTTATTTTGAAAAATGAGCCAGAACGATAACATCGCGTCAAGTGGTCACATGAGTTTTGCTTGCGCAATAGAATTTGTACAGCTATTGTTCTTCCCTCTCCTACTGTGAAAGACATTTGCGGTTGATATATTATCGATTATATATTTTAAAAACAACCTGAGGATTGATTATAAAAAACGTTTGACATGTTTCTGTGGACATTATGGATATTATTTGGAATTTTCATCTGCGTTGTCGTGACCACTCTTTCCTGTGGATTTCTGAACATAACGCGACAAACAAACGGAGGTATTTGGGAATAAAAATAATCTTTATGGAACAAAAGGATAATTTGTTGTGTAACTGGGAGTCTTGTGAGTGAAAACATCCGAAGATCATCAAAGGTAAACGATTAATTTGATTGCTTTTCTGATTTTCGTGACCTAGCTACTTAATGCTTAGTGTACATAATGTTTTGTTATGCTATCGATAAACTTACACAAACGCTTGGATTGCTTTCGCTGTAAAGCATCATTTCAAAATCTGAGATGACAGGTGGATTTGACAAAAGGCTAAACTGTGTTTTGCACTTGTGATTTCATGAATATTAATATTTTTTAGTAATATTATTTGACTGTGGCGCTATGCTATTCAGCGGTTGCTGATGACAATTATCCCGCTTAAGGGATGGGTAAGCGTCAAGAAGTTAATTAATGTTCTTCAAATCAAATTAGACACTTTTAAACTTCTCATATTAACCTGGATGAAGCAACATCTCAGGTTAATTAAAGTTTAATACCCAGATAGCCTACCCAGGTAGGATTAATCATTGGCATTGATCAATTAATTCAATTTGCTTTTGCAAATTCATTCACGTCCAACTTCCACATTACTGGTACGGTACTGATGGTTCGTCAACATCTATAAATAGATTAAACTTGTCTTTGCAGCTTCCAATGAATTCCAAACCCAAACTTTGAAAAAAAAATTAGAATAGGAACATTTTCCTGTAAATCTGTCTAATAATGTGCAAGCTATCAAAGGTGGTCACCACTCCTCTGCTAATTAGTGAACCTCCACCCATAAAAGGATTAATCTCTGACCTCAGCAGCGATACCAATCCTAATTATACCATTAGTGAAAAAACAGCGGAAATTGCCAACACTGGGGAGGCAGGGTAGCCTAGTGGTTAGAGCATTGGACTAGTAACCGGAAGGTTGCAAGTTCAAATCCCCGAGCTGACAAGGTACAAATCTGTCGTTCTGCCCCTGAACAGGCAGTTAACCCACTGTTCCTAGGCCGTCATTGAAAATAAGAATTTGTTCTTTACTGACTTGCCTAGTTAAATAAAGGTAAATAAAATAAAAAGAATGTCTCTTGTTGTCAATTGAATACGTTGTAGTAACGTTGTTGTGTGATAGACGGTATACTCTGTCTGTTCCTTCCTAACCCTCGTTTGCAGCTGCTGTTGCTAACTCAACGGCTAGGAGGTATCACTTCTGTAGTGAATAAGAGTTCAAAGTTCATACCATTCACAACCAAAGCTCACGCTGATGTTGGCTTCGTTCTGTAGTTATTATCTGAACCATTCTGACATCGGACCGTCGTCCTCACATCCTGTTCCAATACTGAATGAACACTTATTTTAACTTAATATAATACATCAATAAAATCAATTTAGCCTCAAATAAATAATGAAACATGTTCAATTTGGTTTAAATAATGCAAAAACAAAGTGTTGGAGAAGAAAGTAAAAGTGAAATATGTGCCATGTAAGAGAGCTAACGTTTAAGTTCCTTGCTCAGAACATGAGAACATATGAAAGCTAGTGGTTCCTTTTAACAGGAGTCTTCAATATTCCCAGGTAAGAAGTTTTAGGTTGTAGTTATTATAGGAATTATAGGACTATTTTCCAAATCATGTTCAGTCAATTGAATTTTCCACAGGTGGACTCCAATCAAGGATGATCAATGGAAACAGGATGCACCTGAGCTCAATTTCGAGTCTCATAGCAAAGGGTCTGCATACTTATTTACATAAGGTTTTTCTGTTTTTTAGTTTTAATACATTTGCTAACATTTCAAAAACCTGTTTTTTCTTTGTCATTATGGGGCAATGTGTAGATTACTGATGAATTATTTGTATTTTATCCATTTTATAATAAGGTTGTAATGTAACAAAATGTGGAAAAAGTCAAGGGCTTTGAATACTTTCCGAAGGCACTGTAGAAGCAGTAAAGAAATCTGAGATAGGAACAAAACATCTTTGAGTCCTAAGACATATTTATCAGGAAAAACACCTAAATCTTAGAACACCTAAAAACACCTAATCCTCAGTTCACTGTTTTCACGTGTTGAGTTGATCATTATCAGGACATGTAAGGGTCTGTTTAACCTGGGCACACTGTTTGCTGGGTTGAGTTTTTCTGCCCTCCCAGACACCATCCCTCTCAGAGGTTGGATCTGAGAGGACGCTGTTGCCATGGTACCCAGGGCCATCAGCATCAGCAAGAGAGTCACCTTCATCCTGGTTTACAGATACAGAAACAGTAAATGGTCAAATAACAATTAGCATATGATTCAGTTGTCTGGGGACCAGGCCCCAGGCAAATTAATCAGGTAAGAACTAAATTTCACTCTAATTATTGTGCGTTTCCATAAGTGGAAAAAATTATGACCTGGTGAATACTTACTTCACATCACACAAAAATCAAGTGTTTAAATAAATCATCAAAAAATGTAATAATCAAGCTCCTGGCTACGTTTCAATACTCCAGTCACTGTATGAAGAGTATTTTATACAGAAATGTGTTGTTGACATAGGTACACATTTAATGTATTTTATTTAATAATGATTATATTATAATATATTTTTTGACTACATAGTTACTGGTATTGAAGTAATGGGTATGAAAGTCATTAATTTGGTGGAATGAGTTTGACTCTAATTCATGAACTTGGACTCCCGACTGGTGCAGTGGTCTAAGGCACTGCATCTCAGTGCTAGAGGTGTCACTACAGACACCCTGGTTTGAATCCAGGCTGTATCACAAATGGCTGTGATTGGGAGTTCCATAGGGTGGTGCTCGTTTGGCTGGTGTAGGCTGTCAGTGTAAATAAGAATTTGTTCTAAACTGCCTTGCCTAGTTAAATAAAGGTTTAAAAATATATATTATGAAGGGTGTGTATACTGTATGTGTAAAAACATGCAAAAATAAGTTTTTTATTTATTTTTATTTATTTCACCTTTATTTAACCAGGTAGGCTAGTTGAGAACAAGTTCTCATTTGCAACTGCGACCTGGCCAAGATAAAGCATAGCAGTGTGAACAGACAACACAGAGTTACACATGGAGTAAACAATTAACAAGTCAATAACACAGTAGAAAAAAAGAGTCTATATACATTGTGTGCAAAAGGCATGAGGAGGTAGGCGAATAATTACAATTTTGCAGATTAACACGAGTGATAAATGATCAGATGGTCATGTACAGGTAGAGATATTGGTGTGCAAAAGAGCAGAAAAGTAAATAAATAAAAACAGTATGGGGATGAGGTAGGTAAAAATGGGTGGGCTATTTACCGATAGACTATGTACAGCTGCAGCGATCGGTTAGCTGCTCAGATAGCAGATGTTTGAAGTTGGTGAGGGAGATAAAAGTCTCTAATTTCAGCGATTTTTGCAATTCGTTCCAGTCACAGGCAGCAGAGAACTGGAACGAAAGGCGGCCAAATGAGGTGTTGGCTTTAGGGATGATCAGTGAGATACACCTGCTGGAGCGCGTGCTACGGGTGGGTGTTGCCATAGTGACCAGTGAACTGAGATAAGGTGGAGCTTTACCTAGCATGGACTTGTAGATGACCTGGAGCCAGTGGGTCTGGCGACGAATATGTAGCGAGGGCTAGCCGACTAGAGCATACAGGTCGCAGTGGTGGGTGGTATAAGGTGCTTTAGTGACAAAACGGATGGCACTGTGATAAACTGCATCCAGTTTGCTGAGTAGAGTGTTGGAAGCTATTTTGTAGATGACCTCGCCGAAGTCGAGGATCGGTAGGATAGTCCGTTTTACTAGGGTAAGTTTGGCGGCGTGAGTGAAGGAGGCTTTGTTGCGGAATAGAAAGCCGACTCTAGATTTGATTTTCGATTGGAGATGTTTGATATGAGTCTGGAAGGAGAGTTTACAGTCTAGCCAGACACCTAGGTACTTATAGATGTCCACATATTCAAGGTCGGAACCATCCAGGGTGGTGATGCTAGTCAAGCGTGCGGGTGCAGGCAGCGAACGGTTGAAAAGCATGCATTTGGTTTTACTAGCGTTTAAGAGCAGTTGGAGGCCACGGAAGGAGTGTTGTATGGCATTGAAGCTTGTTTGGAGGTTAGATAGCACAGTGTCCAAGGACGGGCCGGAAGTATATAGAATGGTGTCGTCTGCAAAGAGGTGGATCAGGGAATCGCCCGCAGCAAGAGCAACATCATTGATATATACAGAGAAAAGAGTCGGCCCAAGAATAGAACCCTATGGCACCCCCATAGAGACTGCCAGAGGACCGGACAGCATGCCCTCCGATTTGACACACTGAACTCTGTCTGCAAAGTAGTTGGTGAACCAGGCACGGCAGTCATCAGAAAAACCGAGGCTACTGAGTCTGCCGATAAGAATATGGTGATTGACAGTCGAAAGCCTTGGCAAGGTCGATGAAGACGGCTGCACAGTACTGTCTTTTATCGATGGCGGTTATGATATCGTTTAGTACCTTGAGCGTCGCTGAGGTGCACCCGTGACCGGCTCGGAAACCAGATTGCACAGTGGAGAAGGTACGGTGGGATTCGAGATGGTCAGTGACCTGTTTGTTGACTTGGCTTTCGAAGACCTTAGATAGGCAGGGCAGGATGGATATAGGTCTGTAACAGTTTGGGTCCAGGGTGTCTCCCCCTTTGAAGAGGGGGATGACTGTGGCAACTTTCCAATCCTTGGGGATCTCAGACGATATGAAAGAGAGGTTGAACAGGCTGGGAATAGGGGTTGCGACAATGGCGGCGGATAGTTTCAGAAATAGAGGGTCCAGATTGTCAAGCCCAGCTGATTTGTACGGGTCCAGGTTTTGCAGCTCTTTCAGAACATCTGCTATCTGAATTTGGGTAAAGGAGAACCTGGATAGGGTTGGGCGAGTAGCTGCGGGGGGGAGCTGTTGGCCGAGGTTGGAGTAGCCAGGCGGAAGGCATGGCCAGCCGTTGAGAAATGCTTGTTGAAGTTTTCGATAATCATGGATTTATCGGTGGTGACCGTGTTACCTAGCCTCAGTGCAGTGGGCAGCTGGGAGGAGGTGCTCTTGTTCTCCATGGACTTCACAGTGTCCCATAACTTTTTGGAGTTGGAGCTACAGGATGCAAATTTCTGCCTGAAGAAGCTGGCCTTAGCTTTCCTGACTGACTGCGTGTACTGGTTCCTGACTTCCCTGAACAGTTACATATCGCGGGGACTATTCGATGCTATTGCTATAAGTTAGGATTTATGTGATACCCATAGTTGATAGATATATTTTTTAGAAATTGTTTAAGCTAGTTCCTCTTTAGGTATTGATGGTCACACACATCTCATCTTGTCAAACCACTTGATCTGGATATCCTGTCCGAGTTTGACATGTTGCCACGAATTGTCCCAAGGGGGGTGCTGAATCATTCGTGAGGGACGACATGTTGAGTGTTGCCTTGTTTGAAATTCAATCAGGCTTCAAAGTAGCGGAAGCCCCCCCTTACAAATAAACCAAAATAAAATCACAACCAAGTCAAAACAAAGTTAAACAGCTCATAGTTTGGGTCCAGATGACATTTTTTTTCAGGAGCTAATGCTGGGGGCAATAGTTTCACACACATACTCTTGGGTATTGAGGGGATTTGTATTCTCGACCACCACTCATGCATGTCATCCATGCCATGAAAAACAACAATCTTACGTATTTTACGCAAAATGTTGCGTTTCGAGGGCCCAGGTGGGAGGAAGTATCGTGGTGGGGAAGTTCCTGACAGCAGCAGGAGGGAATGGAGGGGAGTGTATCAGACGAAATATCAGGACAATTTTCATTCAAGACGGCCCAATAAAAAATATTTATTAGGTGAGGTCGTTTAATGGAAGCACTAGGAATGCATGCTATTCCTTACTCGTGGCTATGCGCTGACTTTGTCGACAGTGTGAAATATACCTTGTCGCATCCACAATATAAGTATATTAGCTAAAATACTAAGTCAGTCAATAATGTTAACAAGCTAACGTTAGCGAGCCTCACTTTCGTTGCACATGTATCATTATACGAATAGACAATTTACACATAGTTGCATGCAAAGCTACAATGTCCATCAGCTGTCTTAGACAAAATAATTGTATGCATCTATGCTCTCGGTGTATTTAATTAGAATTAGTCAACCAGCCAGCTAGTTCGCCAGCTACTTTGCTAAGCTGTCACTGTCAAGTTCGGTAGCTACGCTAGTTGCACGTGTGGGATAGCAAGCCATTGCATCTCTCACTCAGTTTACTAGATATAAAAGAAGAACCACGTGAAATATTTGTTCATCTATTTAGATATTTTTCCAATGTATAAACTTGTCCTCGTGGACGTGTTTGTTTGCCATCAGGTTAATGTACCTAGCCACCTGTGCTTATTTAGCATTTAGAAAGCTAGCTAACGCACCAGCCAGTTTTTATCATGCGCTCGCCAGCTAACGTTAACTAGCTAACTCGTTTCACTGAAAGGCAAAGGTCTCCTTGGGGCCTAACGTAGAAACTATTCAAATATGAAGACGTATAACTAGCTAGTTGGTTAGTCATTATTTCCCTGACCTAATCTCGTCGTAGTTTGGAATGTGTTGGTTGATGTTTCGAAATTAAATTCGTTAGCAAGTTGCTGGTGGTGAGAAATTATGTTCTCAGTTCTCAGCTATAATTCTGCACAATGAATGATGTGCTATGTATACATTTATATTGACTTTTATGTGGACTGGTAATGATAGCCTATTCATTGATACAAATGTCCCCCAGTCAGACTGCCACAATATGGCTAACTGGGGTTGTGGCATAACACCCACATTTCATAATCTGTGATATGTTACAGTATTTCCCCTGGTGGGGACAGAGACAACATTTTACAGTTTTAAAGCTAGTTTCCTGCAATTCTACACATTTTGCCATGGCTTATGCCATGTTCTTATTCTATCTGAGTGACTCAAACATAACCAAATCAATTGGGGCCCCATGCCTTCAAATTCTGGGGAATTTTAGATTCTCCTTCATAATCTAGTTTTGATTTTGGTAATTGTTAGTGCTCAAAGATGATTTAATAAAACACAAGTCCATTATCTTTTCTACATTATATCTGGTTTTAGTCATTTACGTTTACACTGAAAACGTTTTACCATCCCCATTTTATTTTCTGTAAAGTATACAGTACCAGTCAAAAGTTTGGACACACCTACTCATTCATGGGTTTTATTTTATTTGTACTATTTTCTACATTGTAGAATAATAGTGAAGACATCAAACCTATGAAATAACACATATGGAATCATGTAGTAACCAAAAAAGTGTTAAACAAATCAAAATATATGGCACCACAACAAACCTGCCAAGACAGGGCTGCCCACCGAAACTCACGGGCCAGGCAAGGAGGGCATTAATCAGAGAGGCAACAAAGAGACCAAAGATAACCCTGAAGGATCTGCAAAGCTCCACAGCGGAGATTGGAGTATCTGTTTATAGGACCACTTTAAGCTGTACACTCCACAGAGCTGGGCTTTACGGAAGAGTGGCCAGAAAAAAGCCATTGCTTAAAGAAAAATATAAGCAAACACGTTTGGTGTTCGTCAAAAGGCATGTGGGAGGCTCCACAAACGAGAACACCATCCCCACAGTGAAGCATGGTGATGGCAGCATCATGCTGTGGGGATGTTTTTCATCAACAAGGACTGGGAAACTGGTCAGAATTGAAGGAATGATGGATGGCACTAAATACAAGTAAATTCTTGAGGGAAACCTGTTTCAGTCTTCCAGAGATTATAGACTGGAACGGCGGTTCACCTTCCAGCAGGACAATGGACAACCCTAAGCATACTGCTAAAGCAACACTTGAGTGGTTTAAGGGAAAACATTTAAATATCTTGGAAAGGCCTAATTGAAGCCCATACCACAATCCAATTGAGAATCTGTGGTATGACTTAAAGATTGTTGTACACCAGCGGAACCCATCCAACTTGAAGCAGCTGGAGCAGTTTTGCCTTGAAGAATGGGCAAAAATCCAAGTGGCTCGATGTGCCAAGCTTATAGAGACATACCCCAAGAGACTTGCAGCTGTAATTGCTGCAAAAGGTGGCTCGACAAAGTATTGACTTTGAGGGGGTGAATAGTTACGCACGCTGAAGTTTTCAGTTTTTTGTCTTATTTCTTGTTTGTTTCACAATACAAAAATATTTTGTATCTTCACAGTGGTAGGCATATTGTGTAAATCAAATGATACAACCCCCCCCAAAAAATTGATTTTAATTCAAGGTTGTAAGGGGGTAAATAATTTCGCAAACTACTGCAAATCACCAGTAAAGTACCATCACATCTCCTCGTCCATGCTTCACAGTGGGAACCACACAAGCGGAGATCATCCGTTCACCTACTCTGCGCCTCACAAAGACACGGCGGTTGGAACCAAAAATATGTTTCTTGGCCCAAGCAAGTCTCCTCTTCTTATTGGTGTCCTGATTAAAAATCAAACTTTATTTGTCACATGCGCTGGAACCACAGGTGTAGACCTTGGGGGTGGCCCGTCAGGAAGTTCAGGATCCAGTTGCAGAGGGAGGTGTTTAGTCCCAGAGTCCTTAGTTTAGTGATGAGCTTTGTGGGCACTATGGTGTTGAACGCTGAGCTGTAATCAGTCAATAGCATTCTCACGTAGGTGTTCCTTTTGTCCAGGTGGGAAAGGGCAGTGTGGATTGCGATTGAGATTGCTTCATCTGTGTATCTGTTGGGGAGGTCTGTGAATTGGAGTGGCTCTAGGGTGTCGGGGAGGATGCTGTTGATGTGAGCCATGACCAGCCTTTCAAAGCACTTCATGGCTACTGACATGAGTGCTACTGGGCGGTAATCATGTAGGCAGGTTACCTTTGCTTCCTTGGGCACAGGGACTATGGTGGTCTGCTTGAAACATGTAGGTATTAAAAACTCGGTCAGGGAGAGGTTGAAAATGTCAGTGAAGACACTTGACAGTTGGTCCGCACATGCTTTGAGTACACGTCCAGGTAATCCGTCTGGCCCAGCGGCTTTGTGAATGTTGACCTGTTTAAAGGTTTTGTTCACATCGGCTACGGAGAGCATTATCACACAGTCATCCAGAACAGCTGGTGTTCTCGTGCATGCTTCAGTGTTGCTTTCCTCAAAGCAAGCATAAAAGGCATTTAGCTCGTCTGGTCGGCTCGCGTCACTGGGCAGCTCGCGTCTGGGTTTCCCTTTGTAGTCCGTAATAGTTTTCAAGCCCTTCCACATCCGACGAGCGTCAGAGTCGGTGTAGTAAGATTCACGCTTAATCCTTTATTGACGCTTTGCTTGTTTGATGGTTCGTCTGAGGGGATAGCGGGATTTCTTATAAGCGTCTGGATTAGTCTCCCACTCCTTGAAAGTGGCAGCTCTAGGCTTTAGCTCCATGCGGATGTTGCCTGTAATCCATGGATTCTGGTTGGGATATGTACGTGCGGTCACTGTGGGGATGACATTGTCGATGCACTTACTGATGAAGCCGATGACTGAGGTGGTGTACTCCTCAATGCCATTGGAATTCCGGAACATTTTCCAGTCTGTGCTAGCACAGCAGTCCTGTAGTGTAGCATTCGCATCATCTGAGCGAGTCACTGGTGCTTCATTCTTTAGTTTTTGCTTTTAAGCAGGAATCAGGAGGATAGAATTATGGTCAGATTTGCCAAATGGAGGGTGGGGGAGAGCTTTATATGCATGTCTGTGTGTGGAGTAAAGGTGGTCTCTGATTTTTTGTTCTGTGGTGGTTAATAGATTTATTTTAAGTAATCGTAGGTCATCAATTTTATTTTCCAATGATTGCACATTAGCAAGAAGAACGGATGGTAGTGGGAGTTCACTTTCTCGCTTATGGATTCTCAGAAGGCAGCCCGATCTGCGGGCCCTTTTCCTGCGTCTTGTTTTTCAAGCAAATGCCGAGGATATGGGCATGTTCCAGTGAAAGCAGTATATCCTTCTCGTCGGACTCGTTAAATGAAAAAGTTTCTTCCAGTCTGCGGTGAGTAATCGCTGTTCTGATGCCCAGAAGTTATTTTCGGTTATAAAAGATGGTTGCAGCAACATTATGTTAAAAAAAAATAAGTTACACAAAATGCAAGAAAACTAACAAAATAGAACAATTGGTTGGGAGAATGTAAAACGTCAGCCATGTTCTTCGGCGCCATCTTCTATAGCAGTGGTTTCTTTGCAGCAATTAGACTATGAAGGCCTGATTCACGCAGTCTCCTCTGAACAGTTGATGTTGAGATGTGTCTGTTACTTGAACTCTGTGAAGCTTGTGTCCAAAATTTTGACTGGTACTGTATATTTTTTACTCATATTTTTAGAGCAGCAGTAGCCAGCCTCTGCTAAATGAATATATGGGAAATACTGGGTTATGTGGTAAAGTTAATTTGCCCATCTCAATTTAACTAGTTTATTCCATCTGTTTTACACACACACACCATATACCCAGCCCTGCTCAGTTTCATTATTAGCCAATTTTTCTGAGTGTGTATTGTATGTGCAAGCGTGTGCATGGGTTTTGAGGTGGAGAGGGTTGTAACCATTTTGCCTACATGTGTTTAGCAAATGTTTCTTCACACAAAATTGTTCTGTCACTTCCCCCAAATGTGAGTGGCAGCAGAGTAAACAGGAATAAATGATTGATGTAGCCTACTTTTAATGATCCGTTCCAAATGGTCCCCTATTTTCTATGTAGTGCACTATGTAGGGAATAGTGTGCCATTTCAGACACACTCACACACTGTCCAACCCCCACACCCCCTTTCTTTCTGGGTCACAGTAGTCAGCCGAGGTGGAAAGAAAGCAGAGGGTCCCTAAGGGCTTGTTCTAGATTAGATGAATGAAGCCCCATTTTAACCTGTTAGTTGATTGCATCCCCACTCCTCAGGTTGTTGGTCTACGGAACACAGCGTCCTAAATTGTCCTAAATTGCACCCTATTCACTATATATAGTGCACTACTTTTGACCAGAGCCTTGGGCACAGCCTTTCTGGGCTGTAGACATGCATTCTGCTTGTCGTGAGGAACTGGAGTATAGCAAACTCGTTTTTTCAGTGATTGCTATATCATTACTGCCTACCAGACCAGTCAGACTGTTGCGCTCTTCCCCAGACAGATCTTTGACTTGGAAAGAACAATGAGAACAGGGGAAAGTTGAGGCATGTCAGCAGCATGCATTTCATTTGAGGCACGGCCTAGATGTACATAATCTGTTGGATTTGTTTTATTTATGTATGCATGTATGTGCTCTTTCTCTTCATGGAGTCAGAGACTGCATCCCATCCCATATGTTCCTTATATAGTGTACTACTTTTGACCTTGGCCCATATATGGGTTGGTTGTTTAGCAACAAAAATAACGCGCGTGCAAACATGGGACAAAACAGATGAGGTTGACAACATTTAAACTATATATTGTCTCCAATGTTTATTGAACACATACATTTGCACAATGACCACTTGTCTCTCAAATACATCATTACAGTTGTTGGTTAGCTAGCGAATCTTAGCCATATTAGCATTGACATGAAATCAGTCAAAACAGGATAAAACAAGCTGATACAAGCCACTTACGATTCCCCACATGGTAGTTTCTTGTCATTCTTCCTAGCATTGCAGAATCACAACAACAGGCTGACTTCTGTCCCATGGACGCGTGCACATTGTTTTCGTGACGTTGTCAGCCAACCCATCTATAGGGGCTTTGATCAAAAGTAGTGCACTATATAGGGAATAGTGTGTCATTCGGGACGTAGACAGAGAGAACGAGAGAGCCAACAGCTTTTAACCAGCAGCAAATGTGAGCGCTCTATAAAAACGAGGGCTTGTGCTGGCTAAGCTGAAATGACTTCTGGGATTGGTTGCAGCTGTGTTCTACAGCAGTGGTCAGGGCAGGCGTGTGTTCTTGATTTTAGGGTGGCAAAAATGTGTTGAAAAGCCAGTTGTCATCCAGAAATTAGACCCCCCCAACCAGGTGCGCTCCCTTCTCCACTCCACTCCACACCAGCCCTCTCTCATTCCCTCCAAGCAAGATGTCTGTGTTCTCATTTATTTTCCCTCTGTCTGTGATTGCGGTTTAGGAAGAAAGAATCTTCAGCTCCTCAAGCACTGTCATTAAAGCCTTTCAACTGTGTAGAGGTAAAATAGTTTTTTACCATAAGCCTAACGTGTTATAGCTAGCATGGTTGGCCAGAATCTAGGACACCAGTTTTATTTGCTTTGGTGTAATAGGCCTATTCATGGATTTGATGTCGGGGGGTTGTGTATTGCTCTGTACTGCTCCTCTAGTTAAGATGTGGGGGAGTATGATGAGCTGATTGATGAGCGTTGATCATGAAGCCCAGAGTAAGTGCAGCCTGGTCCATCACAGAGTCTATGACCCTACCTGTAAGTATATACTTGTGTGAATAATAATATCATGTTTTTTATTGATCTTGTCAATAATATTAGTAGTGATTGTATTATTAGTAACATCCAGCCTGCATGATGCCTGTTTTTTTGTGAACCAGTAAGTTGTAGAGGAAGAGAATGAGGAAATTAGATAAAGATAAAGTGGACGAGTGGAGGACTGCACCCCCAGCATCCCCCAGTCCTGAAGCAACATGTCAGGACTCCAGCTGGTCACCCCCGCCTCCAATCCCATGGGGCCTTTCTTTGGTCTCCCATGGCAACAGGAGGCCATCCACGACAACATCTACACGCCTTGGAAATATCAGGTGAGGAAGGAGGAATTCCAATTGACAATGGAGCTCAACTGACGTGTTTAAACTGACACTTGACTATGCACTAGGAAAAAGATTGCAGTGCGTTGTACGTAGACATTGGTATCACTTTCCCCATTGATCTAATATCTGATAATGACTATAGCCTAACCTGTGGAATAAAGATGGATACCCGCACGCAAATGAATGCTCCCACAGTTTTTTGTGCAATACTTCGACTGGCCTGACAGAAGGGCTAACTCAAAGTGACACAACGACTAGGTTCCAGTTTAACACCGCTCACCGTATGACCACAGTACATAGTCGCCATCACACTCAGGCCAGGTCCATCTCCAGTGAGACTCCTGCGCAGGTGTACTAATAACAGAGTGATAGCACTGTAATAACAGAAATATAGGGATACTTAAAACATGAATTTAACAATCTCCCACTTTTCTTTAAAGACAAATAAAACATCAACAAAATAATTAAATGTCCCAAGTATTATTTAAGTTCCTCATCACCCTATGGGTTGGGTGACAACGTTTTTATTTGTGTTACTCAAGCTGCCACTTTCCATTACTGAGTGCCTTTAGGAGCACAAGACCGGATGCTACCTTTTCAGTCAGATAGTCAGCAAGCTTATCCTTTGTGGCCGACCAGGAAAACAGCTTTGAGGTGGGGAATCACAGTTGTAGCAGAAGTCTGTGAGCCACCCCAGATGAAGTCGTTAACATGACAGGCAAGTACTCCAGTCACATTGCAGTCTTGATCAAGCCAATAGAAGACTGCATGATTTACTTGTGACATTTTTCTACCTGTACTCAGCATTGTTGCCTTGACTTTGTTGTACCAGTAGAGTGATGCACCTGCCAGGCCATACACAGACGTTTTTCATTTCCACAGTGTTCCTTTGCTCTTAGCTTCAGGCGGAAGTCGGTTGTGAATGTCCCTTGACAGCTCTGTTTCCTGCAAAAATGCAGATTTGATGCCTATGGAATGAAGTTTCCATTTTTTCTGGCAGATCTGAGTGACTCTGAGGCACATGTCTGTGAGTCTTTTGAGAGTTCTTCAGCAGCCAGCTCCTCAAAAGGGTACACACCCACCTTATTGAGACACATTTTTGGTCAATGTCTATGACTTCCTCAAACACTCATTTTTTCCTCCAATTACTGAGCTCATCTAGTTTAGCTGAGTCAAATGACATGTCCTTTGTTTCAAGTACGTCATTCTGTTTTTCTCGATTTTCTATTGGTTCAATTCTGAGATAGTCTACAAGTGACAGGTCAGCTGACCCTGTTGTACCAGGAAGTGTAGCTGGTACTGCAAGTTGTACCAGTTCTGGTGTTTTCCTTTGGCTTTTCCTGTTCGTCCAATGACTGTTGCTGTGTGTCTAATACTACTTTCTCTGTCCATGTAAATGTCCAGTTTTCAGATTGGAACAACCATGTTGTCTTAACACGTGGCTGTTGTTGAACCTTTTCCTCATTTGAACCCTCAACAGTATTACCTGTGTCATGGTTGAAGGTCTATGCTCCATTTTATGTGTCAGTTTCAGTGCCCTGACAATGGTGCCTCAGTGCCTCACAAATATCACTACACCATCTTGGCCAGTGACTACTCCCGGTCCTTTCCATCCTTGACAGTCAACTCGTTTGTAGTACACTTTGTTTCCAGTCTCGTACTTGTCATTTGTGGGTCGAAGCTGTTTACGCAGAACCCTGCGAATTCTCTCTGAACACTCAGCTTCAGTGAACGCTTTTCTCGCTGCATGTAGTGCTGAAAGGTGCTGTCCCACAGATGCCCTCACACTGGTCCCTTCTAGTGCTGGTGACTTGTCAACCAGTATAGAGGGAAGATTAGGGTTCTGACCCAACACTAGTTGCTATGGGCTGTAATTATAAACATTGTGCATTGAGTTTTTTGCCATCAAAGCCCAATCTATGGCTGTTTTGTAATCACATCTATTATCATGCTTCAATTTCAGCATGATCTCTGTGTTTGATTATGTCTCTCCAGAAGTCCATTGCTTCATGGACTGCATGCAGCAGTTCGCTTTACTTCCATTTTAATTTCTCAGCCAGTTCTCTTATTTCATTATTATTGAATTCTCCTCCATTGTCACTGTACAATTTCTTAGGCGGGCCATGCATACTTATCCAGGAATTAATGAAGTGCTTGATGATTTCACTGGGTTTCAATGTTTCCAGCACTGAAGCGTGTGAAGTGGTCGATATGTGAAGGTACCACACACTTGGTCCTAACACATGTAGAACAACAGCCACTGTTTCATTACTTGGAAGCCAGTACTTGGAAGCCAGTGGCAAACCAATAGTTGGTCTGGGGCTTAGGTTTCCTGTATTTCTGGCATGTCTCACAACTGTTAACTATCTGCGGTAGAAAGGAAATGCTCTCATCATCATTATTCCCAGAACTGCTGAGTAATTTCTGAAGTCTGTCAACTGTTGCATATCCAAACTGTTTGTGAAGTTGTAGCAATACTTTGTGTTTGTCCTCTGTGGTCATACTCTCTTGACTGTCAGAATCTCCATGCGCTCTGTGTCCGTCAGAATCAAATATTTACATGGACTCTGTGTGATGTTTTTGTCTAAAATGTTTACACAATAGTGGCCTAAGGTAGTAGGTTCAAGGGTCACTGGTTGTTTAAACATCACTGCCTTGTCATTTTTTATGTATTGTACAGCCCCTGTCTTCTTGAGGGAAGCTTTGCTTAATAGTAAGGGGATATCTGTAGGGACCACCTCTTTTTCAATGTGACACTTAGTCTGACCTATTTTTGCTGGCACCTTGACCCTCTCAGTAGAATGGACGACTCTCCTATCTCCAAATTTGAAAGTTCTGTTGCTTGGTGTGTCAATCATATTTAGTTCACTGACATAGCTATCAAGCCATTTTGCACCACACACTGTGCGTGTTCATGCAGTAACAATCACAGCAGATCCTAAGGATTCAACTACACAGATCTCAGAAGCAGTGCAATGTTACACTGCTCCATCTCTGTGTTTACGTTTTCCTCTGTTAGCTTAACCTGTTCAAATTTTTATGAGGACAGTCTTTAATCCCATGCTAAGTGCTTTGCCAAATAGCACGTTTTGATCTCCTTCCATTCCTGTCCAGTGGATTTGTGCTGGGCAAAGGTGCCCTCGTCTGGTTGTCTTGAGAACATGACTTGTTGGCGCCTTTTCTCTGCTGCTCAGTGTAATATGCTGCGTCACTCACTTGCATTCCATCTGTTATTGGCACGACAGACGTCTTTTCACCAAAAATATTGGTGACTTCATTGACGCTAAAGTCAGCTCAGTACAAGCAGTCAAATCCAACTGTTTCTCCCTACCATCCAGACAGGCAGTATCTAGCAACTTGAAAGCTAACACGGCATCTGAGAGAACCAATTCGTCCTTGCGCATCCTATTGTACCTCTGTTTAAATCAATTATGTAGTTTGTCATTGAAACCGAATGTCTCTGGTAACACTGTCAAGGTTTGAATATGCCTCGTAGGCACAGTCTTTCTCTTTCTTCTTTAAGAATCCAGTACTCCAGTACTCTGATCAAAGTTCTCATACCGTCATCCTTGTTCAAATCCTCCAGGGATATTTCCAGTGCTGTATCTCTCGCTCTTCCCTCGAGAGATAATACCGCAAGTGTTTGCTTTTTCTCGTCCAGATTAGTAACCTGTGTCCAGATTCCAAGTTCATTTTTCCAACTATCATATGACCTCTTCTCGTCAGTGGCAGAATGTAGTTATTAGCCATCCTCTGCTATCAATGTTAACTCGAAATGGCACAACAACTAGGTTCCGGTTTAACAATGTCCACCGTATTACAACAGTACATAGTCGCCATCACACTCAGGTCTGGTCCATCTCCAGTGACATTACTGTGCAGGCACACTAATAACAGAGTGATAGCACTGTAATAACAGAAACAACCGTAACTTAGCAGGAAGACCTTCGGGTCTAAATGTTGTTAAATAAACTGTGGGAACATTCGTCAGTGTGTGGTTATCTATCTTTATTTTTTTGTATTTTTTTTTGTAACCAGTTATTGAGTGTGCTTTGCACAACAGTTGAATCTAATGACTGTAACCTTCTCTTCCTTGCCAGGTTGAACTTCTTGAAGCAGCTCTTGACCACAATACTATCGTCTGTTTAAATACTGGCTGAGGGAAGACCTTTATTGCAGTAAACCCACTTACAGATAGGGGGCAGTATTTTCACTTTGGATGAATTGCGTGCCCATAGTGAACTGCATCAAAATCTGTCCTAAATTGCTAATATATGCATATTATAATTAATATTGTATAGAAAACACTCTGAAGTTTCTAAAACCGTTTGAATGATGTCTATGAATATAATAGAACTCACAGGGCAGGCAATCTTCCAAACAAGTTTTGAAATCCTGAAAGTTGGGACAACTTTGACGTCATCGCCCCCTCCCTTCCCAACAAGTTATGGATCTGGAAACACTTCCTACGTCTTCCACTAGATGTCCTCATTCAGTAGAAAGTGTAATGGAGCATTTGCTGTGAACTTTGACCTGGGAAGGAAAGAGGTTGGTGTCGCAAAAGAATACCATTTTGTTGTGGCGCGTTTGTCTTTGAGTGCTTCGGCTGTTCCAATCAGCCCCAGATGAAAACGAATGATCCGGTTGGAATGCTATTGGATCTATATGATTATAACATCCTGAAGATTGATTCTGCACTTAGTTTGACCAGTTTCTTCGAACTGTAATATGTCTTTTGGAAGTTTTGGAAGTTTTCATGCAAAGTTATCCTGGACCAGAAGTCATTTTTTGGGCATGTGAGCTGAAAGTGGTAGCAAATGCTGCTACTTGGACACTAGAATTGAACATTATGAAACAAAACAATTTATTGTTGAACTAGGACTCCTTGCACTACATTCTGATGAAAGATCATCAAAGGTAAGGGAATATTTATGTTGTAATTTTGTATTTCTGTTGACTCCAACATGGCGGAGAAATATTGTTACGTCTGAGCGCCGTCTCAGATTATTGCAATGTTAGGCTTTTCCCGTAACATTAAAAAAAAATGTGACACAGCGGTTGCATTAAGAACCAGTGTATCTTTAATTATATGTAGAACATGTATCTTTAGTCAAAGTTTATGATGAGTATTTCTGTTATCTGGTGTAGCTTTCTATAATTCCTCCGGATATTTTGGAGGATTTTCTGAACATGGCGTCAATGTAAACCGAGATTTATGGATATAAAATGCATATTATCGAACAAAACATAAATGTACTGTGTAACATGTCATATGACTGTCATCTGATGAAGATTTTCCAGAGGTTAGTGATTGATTTTTTTTAATCCTGCTTTTGTGATTTTTATCTTTTGCTGGAAAAAATGGCTACGTTTTTTCTTTGGTTTGGTGGTGGTCTAACATAAATATATGTTGTTTTTTCACCGTAAAACATTTTAAAAATCTGACAAGCTGGGTAGATGAACAAGGTGTTTATCTTTCATTTGAGGTATTGGACTTGTTAATGTGTGGAGGTTAAATATTTCTAAAGAATATTTTTGCATTCCCTGCGCCACCTTTTCAGCTGAACGGGGGGGTGGAGTTCCCGTAGGGGAACCCATTCGCCTCCGCCATCACACTCAGGTCTGGTCCATCTCCAGTGACATTACTGTGCAGGCACACTAATAACAGAGTGATAGCACTGTAATAACAGAAACAACCGTAACTTAGCGGGAAGACCTTCGGGTCTAAATGTTGTTAAATAAACTGTGGGAATATTCGTCAGTGTGTGGTTATCTATCTTTATTTTTTTGTATTTTTTTGTAACCAGTTATTGAGTGTGCTTTGCACAACAGTTGAATCTAATGACTGTAACCTTCTCTTCCCTGCCAGGTTGAACTTCTTGAAGCAGCTCTTGACCACAATACTATCGTCTGTTCAAATACTGGCTCAGGGAAGACCTTTATTGCAGTACTCTTAACTAAAGAGCTTTCCCACCAAATCCGGGGAGACTTCGCCAAACATGGGAATAGGACAGTTTTCCTGGTGAACACAGGTAGCTACATTTGGAGTCACAAAGAAATCCACTATTCGGTGCATCCAAAAGTTTCACACTTCTCCCAAAGGTATGATTGAGACCATGAGATTCCTCTGTTTTCCCCTCTTTTCTTGAATGATAAATAAAGCATTGTCTGTGATTCAGCAAGCAGCTAGTGTTAGGACCCACTCTGATCTCCAGGTTGGAGAATACACCAGCGTGGAGAAGACCTCCTCATGGTCTGGGGAAAAGTGGAGCCAAGAAATGATCGAAAATCAGGTGGGGTTCATTGAACACAGATCTGGAAAATACCAATTGCTAGCAATTTTGTCATATAATTACAATTGCCAGAATAATGTACCAATTGTTACCAATTACTTTCATGATAAATACCATTGGTAATAGCATTACTAAAGTTTTCCCCTCTCAATTTCAACAACCACTGTGTAATTTCCATGAGGACTGGAAAGTTATCATTCTGTGGATGGACCCAATCAATGTCACGACACTGTAATCTATTATTCAAGGCAATATGCCATCCCTCCATCCTACCCTCCACTCATTCTCTCCATCATTTCTGTTCTTCTAGGTGCTCGTTATGACTTGCCATATCTTCCTGCATGTGCTGAAGAATGGAGTGTTGCCACTATCGAAACTCAACCTGGTGGTGTTTGATGAGTGTCACCTGGCAATCACAGACCATCCCTACCGGGAGATAATGAAGGTACAATTACAGTCTACTCTACGTAGTTATGCATTCAAGCTTCCTTCCCTGTATGGCGGGAGCCAAAGCATTATGGAGATTGGAGTTTAGTCATTATATTATTCACCATTGGAAATGAGGAAAAGTGTTGTCAGTCAGCCTTCCTTATTGAGCCCCGTTGCAGGCTGTTCAATGTTTTAGCATTTTCTGTCCTTGTATCTGTTTCTGCTATGTGAGTTTCACACAGTTTCAGTTATGTTAGGTCTGTCTCTATCTCTGTTTCAGCTATGTGAGGGCTGTCTCTATTTCTGTTTCAGCTATGCAAAGGCTATCTCTATCTCTGTTTCAGATATGTGAGGTCTGTCTATCTCCGTTTCAGCTATGTGAGAGCTGTCTCTACTGTATCTTTGTTTTCATTTATGTGAAGGCTCTCAATCTCTGTTTCATTAATGTGAGGGTTCTCTCCTCTGTTTCAGTAATGTGTGATCTGTCTCTCGCAATCTATGTTTCAGCTATGTGAAGGCTCTCTGTGCAGCCCTCGCATCCCGGGCCTCACAGCATCCATTCTGAATGGTAAATGTGACCCATCTGAACTGGAGCAGAAGATCCAGAACCTGGAGCGGATCTTAAGGAGCAATGCAGAGACCGCTACTGACCTTGTAGTCCTTGACAGGTATTGTAATAATACACACCATGGCCCATATTCATTAATTTCTTGATGCACCCATCCCGTTAGTGGGATCATTTTCGTCAACATCCGCTGAATTGCAGAGCGCCAAATTCAAATTAAATTACTACAAATATTTAATTTTCATGAAATACGCAATAAATGTTCCTTTTGTTCCATAAAGATTATTTTTATATCCAAAATACCTCCATTTGGTTGGTGCGTTATGTTTAGAAATCCACAGGCTCGAGCGGTCACAACCAGGCAGACGAAAATTCCAAATAGTATCAAACGTTTTTTTATAATCAATCCTCAGGTTGTTTTTAAAATATATAACCGATAATATTTCAAACGGACTGTACCTTCTTCAATAGGAGAGAGAGAGAAAATGTCTGCTCCAAGCTGTTGCGCATGCAAAACTCTGCTGGCACCCAGCCATACAATGACGCGATGTGATATTTCTCGCTCATTTTTCAGAATAAAAGCCTGAAACTATGTCTAAAGACTGTTCACAACATGTGGAAGCCATAGGAAAATGAATCTGGTTGATATCCCTTTAAATGGAGCGAAGGCGGGCAATGGAACAGAGAGCTTTCAGGAAAAACAGCAATTCCGGGTTGGATTTTCCTCAGGTTTTCGCCTGCAATATCAGTTCTGTTGTACTCAGACAATATTTTGACAGTTTTGGAAAGTTTAGAGTGTTTTCTCTCCTAATCTGACAATTATATGCATATTCTAGATTCTGGGCCTGAGAAATAGGCAGCTTCATTAGGGTATGTTTTTCATCCAAACATCAAAATACTGCCCCCTACACTCAACAGGTTAAGCAAGTCCTAGTAGGAGTGCTTATCTGGGAGCAGGTCCCCAACTGTCCACAATCGTATTATTTAGGATCGAAAAGGGAAAACTGAACTGTGTGTGTTTCAGATACGCTTCCCAGCCCAGAGAAGTGGTGCTGGACTGTGGACCCTACCTGGACAAGAGTGGCCTCTCTGAGTGTCTGCTGAGCAAGCTGGATGAGGCTCTCCACTTCAACGACTGCAACCTATCTGTGCCTCGAGAGGACAGAGACCCCACCTTCATAACCAAACAGGTCTGACCTTATATACATATCCAAGCTTGTATCCCAAATGGCACCATATTCCCTATATTTGTGCACTACTTTTATTCAGAGCCCTAGAGCCTAGCTTATACATCTGAGAATTGTAATTGTCTGCTTTGTCTTTAATGTCACTTGTCTGCTTTGCTGCACAAGTTGTTGTTGTTAAAGAGAATATGTTCTCAATTACTTACCTGGTTAAATAAAGGCTAAATAAAGAAATGTCTCCCTGCTCTTCCCCAGGTGCTGAGGGACTGCCGGACAGTGCTGCTGGTGCTGGGGCCATGGTGTGCCGACAAGGTGGCTGGTATCATGGTGAGGGAGCTACAGAAGTACATCAAAAACGAACAGGAAGTGATCAACAGGAAGTTCCTGCTCTTCACTGACAACATCCTGAGGAAGGTATGTCCAGTAAGCCGTCTATATACTCCTGTGTGTTTGATGTAAGGTATGTGTATACAGTTGAAGTCAGAGGTTTACATACACCTTAGCCAAATACATTTAAACTCAGTTTTTCACAATTCCTGACATTTAATCCTAGTAAAGATTTATTGTCTTAGGTCAGTTATGATCGCCACTTTATTTTAAGAATGTGAAACGTCACAATAATAGTAGAGAAAATTATTTATTTCAGCTTGTATTTCTTCCTTCACATTCCCAGTGGGTCAGAAGTTTACATACACTCAATTAGTATTTGGTAGCATTGCCTTTAAATGATTTAACTTGGGTCAAACGTTTCGGGTAGCCTTCCACAAGCTTCCCACAATAGGTTGGGTGAATATTGACCCATTCCTCCTGACAGAGCTGGGTAACTGAGTCAGGTTTGTAGGCCTCCTTGCTCGCACATGCTTTTTCAGTTCTGCCCACAAATGTTCTATGGGATTGAGGTCAGGGCTTTGTGATGGCCACTTCAATACCTTGACTTTGTTGTCCTTAAGCCATTTTGCAACAACTTTGGAAGTGTGCTTGGGGTCATTATCCATTTGGAAGACCCATTTTCGACCAAGCTTTAACTTCCTGACTGATGTCTTGAGATGTTGCTTCAATATATCGACATCATTTTCTTTCCTCATGATGCCATCCATTTTGGGAAGTGCACCAGTCCCCCTGCAGCATAGCACCTCCACAACATGATGCTGCCACCTCCGTGCTTCATGGTTGGGATGGTGTTCTTCTGCTTGCAAGCCCTCCTTTTTCTTCCAAACGTAACGATGGTCATTATGGCCAAGCAGTTCTATTTTTGTTTCATCAGGCCAGAGTACATTTTTACAAAAAGTACGATCTTTGTCCCCATGTGCAGTTGCAAACCATAGCCTGGCTTTTTGATGGCTGTTTTGGAGCAGTGGCTATTTCTTTGCTGAGTGGCCTTTCAGGTTATGTCGATATAGGACTCGTTTTACTGTGGATATAGATACTTTTGTACCTGTTTCCTCCGGCATCTTCACAAGGTCCTTTGCTGTTGTTTTGGGATTGATTTGCACTTTTCGCACCAAAGTACGTTCATCTCTAGGAGACAGAACGCGTCTCCTTCCTGAGCGGTATGATGGCTGCGTGGTCCCATGGTGTTTATACTTGTGTACTATTGTTTGTACAGGTGAACATGTACCTTCAGGCGTTTGGAAATTGCTCCCAAGGATGAACCAGACTTGTGGAGGTCTACAATTGCTTTTCTGAGGTCTTGACTGACTTCTTTGGATTTTCCCATGATGTCAAGCAAAGAGGCACTGAGTTTGAAGGTATACCTTGAAATACATCCACAGGTACACCTCCAATTGACTCAAATTATGTCAATTAGCCTATCAGAAGCTTCTATAGCCATGACATAATTTTCTGGAATTTTCCAAGCTGTGTAAAGGCACAGTCAACTTAGTGTATGTAAACGTTTGACCCACTGGAATTGTGATACAGTGAATTATAAGTGAAATAATCTCTCTGTAAACAATTGTTGGAAAAATGACTTGTGTCATGCACAAAGTAGATGTCCTAATCGACTTGCCAAAACTATAGTTTGTTAACAAGAAATTTGTGGAGTGGTTCAAAAGCGAGTTTTAATGACTCCAACCTAAGTGTATGTGAACTTCCAACTTCAACTGTACTAACTATCCCATGTGTGCATGTTGTGATTCGTATTTAGTTGAGTTCCATAAAGCACTTGGTGACAACTGTTCCTGTCGTAAGGGCTATATAAATAAATTGTCATTTGTGTTCCTGTGCAATCTACTGTGTGTGTACATAGGCAGCTGAATTTCCCCTCTGGGTATGGGCTAGTGAAGTTATTTATTACTGGTATCCTAGGTCCACGCTCTGTGCGAAGAGCACTTCTCCCCGGCTTCTTTGGACTTAAAGTTCGTGACCCCCAAGGTCATCTGTCTCTTAGAGATCCTCCATGAGTACAAGCCTTTCGAGAGGCAGCAGTTTGAGAGCGTGGAGTGGTACAACAACCGCAATGAGGACAACTACGTATCGTGGAGTGACTCCGAGGACGAAGATCAGGATGAGGAGGTGAAGGAGATGCCCGAGGCAATCTTCCCCTCGCCATTCACCAACATTCTGTGTGGGATCATCTTCGTGGATAGGCGCTACACGGCCGTCGTCCTCAACCGGTACAATTCTGGGGTTCAATGCCATTTTGGTTCAAATGTGTGATGCCTCTGCTACCTTGTCTACTTAGATTGTTAATTTTACACAGCTCAAAAGGACTTGTCACCATATAGGAAGAAAATAATAAAAATATCTTATTTTGGGAGGATTTAGGTTGTCTTAATACCATTTCCATGATTATTGTCCCTCTTTGTGTCAGGCTGATAAAAGAGGCCGGGAAGCAGGACACAGAGCTGGCCTACATCAGCAGTAACTTCATCACAGGCCACAGCATCGGCAAGAACCAGCCACGCAACAAACAGTTGGAGGTGGAATTCAGGAAGCAGGAAGAGGTAAGAACATATTGGCTCCATTTTGTATTTTCGGACATCATCGTCTGTAGATACATCGAATTTGACCTACCCCTACATTTGTATGTCCATCCATCCACGCCTAACTCCATCCATCCATCCATCCACCCATTACATCCATCCACGCCTAACTACCTTACATCATCATCCCTCAGGTTCTGCATAAGTTCCGAGCCCACGAGACCAACCTGCTCATAGCGACCAGCATCGTGGAGGAAGGAGTGGATATTCCCAAATGTAATCTGGTGGTGCGTTTCGACTGCCCATTGAGTACAGGTACAGCACTGCTTGTCTATCCACTTCCTTGTTGCTTCCTGCCCATTGGGCTATTTGATATTGTTGTTGATATTATTACACTTCCCCTCCCTTTTCTATACTGTTTTGTTCTTCTTTTTTAATCATGTAAAGTGTGTTGTGACCCCTGTTAAATTCACTTTAAATAAATGTTAATTTGACTCGACTACAGGTCCTACGTTCAGTCTAAAGGCCGAGCCAGAGCTCCTGTATCCAACTACATCATGCTGGCTGACAGTGAGAGGGCCAAGGCCTTCGAGGATGACCTGAAGACCTACAAGGCCATAGAGAAGGTGTGGTTTTCAGAGCCTGTCCTCAAGACCTCAATGTGTGTGTCTGTGAGGTATGATCACACAGTGATTCTCAGAGATTCTCTAAGTATGCATCTACAGTTGAAGTCGGAAGTTTACATACACTTAGGTTGGAGTTATTAAAACCCGCTTTTCAACCACTCCACAAATTTCTTGTTAACAAACTATAGTTTTGGCAAGTCGGTTAGGACATCTACTTTGTGCATGACACAAGTAATTTTTCCAACAATTTAATTATTTTACTTATAATTCACTGTATCACAATTCCAGTGGGTCAGAAGTTTACATACACTAAGTTGACTGTGCCTTTAAACATTTTGGAAAATTCCAGACAATGTTGTCATGGCTTTAGAATGTTCTGATAGGCTAATTGACGTCATTTGAGTAAATTGGAGGTGTACATGTGCAGGTATATCAAGGCCCTACTTTCAAACTCGGTGCCTCTTTGCTTGACATGTGAAAATCAAAAGAAAGACCTCAGCCAAGTCTGGTTCATCCTTGGGAGCAATTTCCAAATGCCTCAAGGTACCACGTTCATCTGTACAAACAATAGTACTTAAGTATAAACACCATGGGACCATGCAGCCGTCATACCGCTCAGGAAGGAGACGCGTTCTGTCTCCTAGAGAGGAATGTACTTTGGTGCGAAAAGTGCAAATCAATTCCAGAACAACAGCAAAGGACCTTGTGAAGATGCCGGAGGAAACACGTACAAAAGTATCTATATCCACATTAAAATGAGTCCTATATCGACATAACCTGAAAGGCCGCTCAGCAAGGAAGAAGCCACTGCTCCAAAACAGCCATCAAAAAGCCAGACTACGGTTTGCAACTGCACATGGGGACAAAGATTGTACTTTTTGGAGAAATGTCCTCTGGTCTGATGAAACAAAAATAGAACTGTTAGTTATGTTATGTTTGGAGGAAAAAGGGGGAGGCTTGTAAGCCGAAGAACACTATCCCAACCGTGAAGCACGGGGGTGGCAGAATCATGTTGTGGGGGTGCTTTGCTGCAGGATTGACTTGTGCACTTCACAAAATAGATGGCGTCATGAGGAATAAAAATTATGAGGATACATTGAAGCAACATCTCAAGACTTCAGTCAGGAAGTTAAAGCTTTGACGCAAATATGTCTTCCAAATGGACAATGACCCCAGGCATACTTCCAAAGTACAAAATACTGTCAAAATGGCTTAAGGACAACAAAGTCAAGATATTGAAGTGGCCATCACAAAGCCCTGACCTCAATCCCATAGAACATATTTGGGCAGAACTGAAAAAGCGTGTGCGAGCAAGGAGGCCTACAAACCTGGCTCAGTTACACCAGCTCTGTCAGGAGGAATGGGCCAATATTCACCCAACTTATTGTGGGAAGCTTGTGGAAGGCTACCTGAAATGTTTGACTCAAGTTAAACAATTTAAAAGCAATGCTACCAAATTCTAATTGGGTGTATGTAAACGTCTGACCCACTGGGAATGTGATGAAAGAAATAAAAGCTGAAATAAATAATTCTCTACTATTATTCTGACATTTCACATTCTTAAAATAAGGTGGTGATCCTGACTGACCTAAGACAGGGAATTTTTACTTGGATTAAATGTCAGGAATTGTGAAAAACGGAGTTTAAATGTTTTTGTCTAAGGTATATGTAAACTTCTGACTTCAACTGTATATAGGGAATAGGGTGCCATTTGGGACTCAGCCAAAGTTATCTTCCTGTGTTTGCTGATTCTGGTTTCACCATAATCCACTCAATTATGTTCAATTGATTTGTGTGTCTGTTTGGGGAACACTGGTTTTCAGAGCCTGTCCACAAGGGCCATCCTTGAGTGATATGTGAGGTCATTGGTGAATGCTGCTTAATTGTGGAAGTAATCCTTTCACATAAATCAAGTTTTGATGTCAAGGGGATTTTGACGTGTACGTTTGAGAAAAGGAAAATGGGAACCCTGATGAAAAATGTTTTTCTGTGTTTCTCTACTATTATTGTGACAACCCTAATACTGACGAATGTAGAACTTCTCTTGATCTCTCCAGATGCTGAGGAATAAGTGTTCCAAGGCAGCAGGGGTCGGTGAGTTTGAGGTGGAACAGGAGCTGGATGATGACAACATCCTGCCTCCCTACGTGCTCCGCTCTGAGGACGGAGGGTCCCGCGTCACCATCAACACGGCCATCGGACACATCAACGGGTAAGAGGAAATGGGGACTGCTTTGCTTCCTTGAAAAATCTAAAAAGGGTTCTAAAAAAGGGTGCTTTGTGGCAACAAGACTAAATACAATGAGAACAAAGTAAGTTGTGTCAAAATACTAAAATTATAAGCAGGCGTTGTTGCTAAATTGGATTTTAAGATTACATTTTTGTTGGTTCTTGTTTTCATTTTGCTGTTGGTGGTCTGGCGTGCTAATGTCCCTCTCCCCCATGGCTGCCCCAGATACTGTGCCCGTCTGCCCAGTGACCCATTTACCCACCTGGCACCCAAGTGTAAGACCAAGGAGCTTCAGGATGGGCGCTACAAGTCAACCCTCTACCTGCCCATCAACTCCCCTCTACGGGTGCCCGTCGCTGTGAGTCTGCAGGCTTTCGTCATTGATTGGATTTGCATCCCAAATGGCACCCTATTCCCTATATATTCCATCTCTGATCAAATGTAGTGTATTATACAGGGAAAAGGGTGCCTTTTGAGACATACATAATTATACAGTGCTTCCAGGTGCTCAAAGGGCTGTAGTAGGCTACATAGTAAGCAGGAAATTCACCTCATCCACCAGCATTGTTTAGCACCCACTGTTTCTATTCGGGACATCAAGATTCACCTAATGGTGTGTATAATGGATGTCTTTGAGACAAATGTACACTTTGTTTTGTCACTGCAGGGGCCGACAATGAACTGTGCAAGACTGGCAGAGAAAGCAGTAGCACTGCTTTGTTGTGAAAAGCTTCACAAAAAAGGTAAATAAAATGCAGCTATTTGATTGGTAGAATATTATTCTTGTAGTGCTCACTGCTAGCCTGGGTACCAGTCTGTTTAGCTAACATTCTACTACTTGTACTCTGTGTCATTATGCCAAAGGTTATTCCATGTTTAGGATGACCGGAGTGGAATGATAGCTAAACAGACTGGTTCCCAGACTAACTCACTGCAGCTAGTCCCAGAATGCATCTCTCCCTCCCTCCCCATCTCTCTTTCTGTCTTCCTCCGTCAAATCTCCCTCTCTCTTCAAGCTTGTGGGGAATGTAATTGAATTTGATGGGGTGGGGGGTTCTCTGTGTGGTTGGAGAAGAGGGGAACCTGGTATTAACTGCTGTGACATATTTAACTTCATTTTGCCAAAGGGAAATAGTAGATAAATCTCTCTCTCCCTCCCTCTCCCAGGTGAGTTAGATGACCACTTGATGCCTGTGGGGAAGGAGACAGTGAAGTATGAGGAGGAGCTGGATCTCTATGACGAGGAGGAGACCAGTGTTCCAGGCAGGCCAGGATCCACCAAGAGGAGGCAGTGCTACCCTAAAGCTGTGAGTACTCATCACTGATGCATCGCAAATGGAACCCTATTCTCAATACACTGAACACCTTCCTAATATTGAGTTGTACCCCTTTTTGCCCTCAGAACAGCCTCAATTCATCGGGCATGGACTCTACAAGGTGTCAAATGCGTTCCACAGGGATGCTGGCCCATGTTGACTCCAGTGCTTCCCACAGTTGTGTCAAGTTGGCTGGATGTCCTTTGGGTGGTGGACCATTCTGTATCACAACCGGCCGTGATTGGGAGCCCCATAGGACGGTGCACAATTGGCCGAGCGTCGTCCGGGTTTGGCCGGTGTAGGCTGTCATTGTAAATAACAATTTGTTCTTAGCTGACTTGCGTAGTTAAATAAAGGTTAAATAAATGAGAATCTTGATACACATGGGAAACTGTTGAGCCTGAAAAACCCAGCAGGGCTTGGCACCCTCTACCATGCCCCTTTCAAAGGCACCCTCTGAATGGCATACATACACAATCCATGTCTCAAGGGTTAAAAATCCTTCTTTAACCTGCCTCCTCCCCTTCATCTACACTGATTGAATTGGATTTAACAGGTGACATCAATAAGGGATCATAGCATTCACTTGGTCAGTCTATGTCATGGAAAGAGCAAGTGTCCTTAATGTTTTGTATACTCTGTTTATACTGTAGTGCAGTACTTTTTACTGGGGCTGTTTTCATTGCTGATACAGTGCCTTGCAAAAGTATTCATCCCCCTTGGCATTTTCCTATTTTGTTGCATTACAACCTGTAATTAAAATAGATTTTTATTTGTATTTCATGTAATGGACATACATAAAATAGTCCAACTTGGTGAAGTGAAATGAAAAAAAAATACATTTTTAAATCAATTTAAAAAAAATTAAAACTGAAAAGTGGTGCGTGTAGATCTATTCACCCCCTTTGCTATGAAGCCCCTAAATAAGATCTTGTGCAACCAATTACCTTCAGAAGTCACATAATTAGTTAAATAAAGTCCACCTGTGTGCTATCTATGTGTCACAAGATCTCAGTTCTGAAAGGCCCCAGAGTCTGCAACACCATTAGGCAAGGGGCACCACCAAGCAAGCGCCACCATCAAGACCTAGGAGCTCTCCAAACAAGTCAGGGACAAAGTTGTGGAGAAGTACAGATCAGGGTTGGGTTATAAAAAAAATATCAGAAACTTTATTATTAAAAAATGGAAAGAATATGGCACCACAACAAACCTGTCAAGAGAGGGCCGCCCACCAAAACTCACAGACCAGGCAAGGAGGGGATTAATCAGAGAGGCAACAAAGAGACCAAAGATAACCCTGAAGGAGCTGCAAAGCTCCACAACGGAGATTGGAGTATCTGTCCATATGACCTCTTTAAGCTGTACACGCCACGGAGCTGGGCTTTACGGAAGAGTGTCCAGAAAGAAATAAGCAAACACGTTTAGTGTTCGCCAAAAGGCAAGTGGGAGACTCACCAAACATATGTAAGAAGGTACTCTGGTCAGATGAGATTAAAATTGAGCTTTTTGGCCATAAAGGAAAACGCTGTCTGGTGCAAACCCAACACCTCTCCTCACCCCGAGAACAACATCCCATGGTGGTGGCAGCATCATGCTGTGGGGATGTTTTTCATCGGCAAGGACTGGGAAACTGGTCAGAATTGAAGGAATGATGGATGGCACTCAATACAAGGAAATTCTTGAGGGAAACCTGTTTCAGTCTTCCAGAGATTATAGACTGGGACAGAGGTTCACCTTCCAGCAGGACAATGACCCTAAGCATACTGCTAAAGCAACACTCGAGTGGTTTAAGGGGAAACATTTAAATATCTTGTAATGGCCTAATTGAAGCCCATACCACAATCCAATTGAGAATCTGTGGTATGACTTAAAGATTGTTGTACACCAGCGGAACCCATCCAACTTGAAGCAGCTGGAGCAGTTTTGCCTTGAAGAATGGGCAAAAATCCCAGTGGCTCGATGTGCCAATCTTATAGAGACATACCCCAAGAGACTTGCAGCTGTAATTGCTGCAAAAGGTGGCTCGACAAAGTATTGACTTTGGGGGGGATGAATAGTTATGCACGCTCAAGTTTGAATTTTTTGGGGTCTTATTTCTTGTTTGTTTCACAATAAAACATATTTTGTATCTTCACAGTGGAAGGCATGTTGTGATGCCAAGGGGGGGAATACTTTCGCAAGCCACTGTATGGTGCCTCTCATCTAAATGGTGTGGAACTGCTTCCTCTCCTTGGCTACTGTCTGATTCTCTTCACCCAGAAGTGTTCACTCATTCATTTCCTCCCCCATGGATGTAAACATAATTCACTGGTGGAAAAATGAGGGTGGAAACTCGTTTTCACCAATCCAATGCTGTTTTCACCCCAGATACCGGAGTGTCTTCGGCACAGTTACCATGTACCGCAGCAGTCTTACTACCTGTATGTGGTCGGCATGGTCCTCACCACCCCTCTGCCTGATGAGCTCAACTTCCGCCGCAGGAAGCTCTACCCTCCAGAAGACTCTACCAGGTGCTTCAGCATCCTGACCGCCAAACCTATACCTCGGGTAAGGAACACACACACCTATCTCAGTTTCCCATTTCATTGTTTACGGGTAGGTCCTCTAAGCAATATTTAGGGATGCAAACATTAACAATTTCTATTGAAACTGATCGAGAACATATTTTTCTAGGAAGCAACAGCTAGACAGCAGGGCCCACTTGATTTTCCAAAGTTAGTATGGCCTTTATTAAGTGTACATTGTAACTCACCTAACCCCCTCATCCCTCTCCACAGATTCCCCATTTTCCTGTTTACACACGGTCTGGTGAGGTGACCATCTCCATCGAGCTCCAGAAGGCAGGGTTCACCCTGAGTGCTATCCAGCTGGACCTGATCACCAGATTACACCAGTACATCTTCTCTCACATCCTCCGCCTGGAGAAACCTGCTTTGGAGTTCAAACCCACGCAGGCCGACTCAGCCTACTGCGTTCTACCTCTCAATGTTGGTGAGTTAGTCTGCTGTGTGCTACCGCTCAATGTTGGTGACATGTACACTCAGCCTACTGTTAGATACACACAGTCTGCGTCTCAGTGTTGGTGAGTGAGAGCCCAACGTTGCGCACGTACTGTAGGCCTTACTCCATTAGTAAGCCTATGGGTGGGTACCAAATGGCACTCTATTCCCTTTTATAGTGCACTCATTTTGAGCAGGCCACATAGGGATGCGTACTGTGTCAAATAGAGTTGGGCAGTATACACATTTTCATACTCTGTTTAACGGTATTACCAGTAGTGCACACAAGGGGCGAAATGTATTTTAAAATGTTAAAAAGCCCATAAAACGTAATTTGCCAGAATGCTAACAAAATTCTAGCAAGTACTAAGGAATCCCCATAGCAGATGCTAGGTAAGTGCTCTCTAGCGAATGCAAATACTTCTGAGACAGACAGCTCAGCTCATAAAGTTACACAAGTATCTCAAAATGCAGTTTGCAGCACACACAAAATAAATCTTAGACAGGAGGGATCTTAATCCAGGAGGGAATTGTCTCTGCTGCTGCAAGAAGCTTGATCACACAAGCTAACGTTAACCACTTGGCTAATGTTAGCAAGTTAGCAAAACACATCTGGAGAGAATTTATTTGCCACATCTTAGATAGCTACCTTAATAATTATAAGATCTATAGCTGGCAAACATTATTATTGAAATTCATAGAAGTGCAACTTGATCACCTCACTTAAGTTACGCCGCAGGAGTGATTCATCTCTCGATGCTCCCATTTTGCTCATTGTGATCCTAAACAAACAAAGGTGACTGTCTCAAGCAGCTGTTTTGGGAAATTATTACTGGTAAGGTTCATAATGAAAGATAATCTAACAGGCAAAATTATTAATGCGATCTGCTTTATATATTACCTAGTGCACAAGTTGACTACAGGTATTTACAGTTGAAGTCGGAAGTTTACATATACCTTAGACAAATACATTTAAACTCAGTATTTCACAATTCCTGACATTTAATCCTGGTAAAAATTCCCTGTTTTAGTTCAGTTAGGATCACCACTTTATTTTAAGAATGTGAAATGTCAAGAGTAATAGTAGAGAGAATGATTTATTTCAGCTTTTATTTTTTTCATCACATTTCCATTGGGTCAAGTTTACATACACTCAATTAGTATTTGGTAGCATTGCCTTGAAATTGTTTAACTTGGGACAAACATTTCGGGTAGCCTTCCACAATTTTGGCCCATTCCTCCTGACAGAGCTGGTGTAACTGAGTCAGGTTTGTAGCCTCCTTGCTTGCACATGCTTTTTCAGTTCTGCCCACAAATTTTCTATGGGATTGAGGTCAGGGCTGTGTGATGGCCACTCCAACACCTTGACTTTGTTGTCCTTAAGCCATTTTGCCACAACTTTGGAAGCATGCTTGGGGTCATTTTCCATTTGGAAGACCCATTCACAAACAAGCTTTAACTTCCTGACGGATGTCTTGAGATGTTGCTTCAATATATCCACATAATTTTCATCCCTCATGATGCCATCTATTTTGTGAAGTGCACCAGTTCCTCCTGCAGCAAAGCACCCCCACAACATGATGCTGGCACCCCCGTGCTTCACGGTTGGGATGGTGTTCTTCGGCTTGTAAGATGTTCTTCGGCCCCTTTTTCCTCCAAACGTAATGATGGTCATTATGGCCAAACAGTTCTATTTTGGTTTCGTCAGACCAGAGGACATTTCTCCAAAAAGTATGATCTTTGTCCCCATGTGCAGTTGCAAACCGTAGTCTGTTTTTTTGATGGCGGTTTTGGAGCAGTGGATTCTTCCTTGCTGAGTGGCCTTTCAGGTTATGTTGATATAGGACTCAGTTTACTGTGGATATAGATACTTTGTAACTGTTTCCTCCAGCGTCTTCACAATTTCCTTTGCTGTTATTTTGGGATTGATTTGCACTTTTTGCACCAAAGTACGTTCACCTCTAGGAGACAGAACGCGTCTCCTTCCTGAGCGGTATGACGGCTCCATGGTCCCATGGTGTTTATACTTGCGTACTGTCGTGTCTTTACTATCATTAAATTGAAGACTTATAGTTTTTATCAAATATTCTCTGTAATTAGTATTACGCGATCAACTGATTAATCATCTAACTGTAATTAACTAGGAAGTCGGGCACCAAGGAAAAATATTCAGATTACAAGGTTATAATTTCCTAATAATAACCTTTCAGATATTTTCATATCGGATCCATAGTGTTCTGATTAATGATTTATTTATTTTACCTCACGTTAGTGTCATTCCAAACGTCGTAAATTGTTGGTGTCTGCATGAACCCAGTCTTCACTATGAGTCATCCGTACATCAATTGTCTTAAATCATTTATGTATTACTAACTAAGTAATTCACAGAAATGCACAAACAAACAAACAAGGTAAATGTGGTTACAAGAAATGATATGGGGAATGTGCCCTAGTGGGCTAAACCGGCATTGCGGCTTGTTAGACAAAAGGGGAAGTGGGGGTCAACTGAGATGAGACACTACAAAGTTGATAATTATAACATTTGAAATGCTAATCCTTTGCACATGAATGCTCACTCATTCGGGAACAATTGTCATCAATATATATATTTACGCTCAGTTTGTCGTCGGGATCTTTGTTGAAAAGTTTGTTTCTGTTGGAGAGTTTTGTCCCCTCTCTCTCTCTCTCTCTCTCTCTCTCTCTCTCTCTCTCTCTCTCTCTCTCTCTCGGTTAGAGGGGATAGTTCAGAGGGACATTCATTCGTTTGTCATGGAATGGATGTTTTGGCGGTTGTTGTTCTTCGCGTTCAATGATACCGAATTCCTAGCTGCAGACTAGTATTTAATATCAAAGACTTGTTCTTATTCTGTCGGTATCGGTAGTCTAAGAGTTTAACCACGTGGTATGGTTAAAAGATTCAGCAATGGTCTACAACCTTCGTCCTCTCCTAATGGAGAAAAACATTGTCTGGTGATAATTTCTCAAAGTTGGGTTTTATTCGGAATTGCAGAAAAGGGCTGTCCCAGGATGCCTGACCCTAAACTGGGCTCAGGGGCGGTCCTCTGATTTAGTTAACTCCAATTCCCTTTTTGAGTTTTCCTTCATTAAACAGTCCAAAATCACATTGTAAAATTGTATAAACAGTATGATACTCACTCATTCATCTTATACAACAATTAGATGTAAACCTCATATCTGAGGCTGTTATATAAACAGTGTTATGGTAATGTGGCCTCACCGTCTCCCATGAGCTTCCCCAAGTTGTAACAAACGGACCAGTTCGTAGCTGGATTCTTCACCGATGTTTTATACTTTCTCCGGAACATGAAATGTGTTCGTACCTCAAGTTCTGTGAGGTGGAAGAAATTCCTTTGTTCTCTATGAAAATTTACTCTGCCTCTTATACTGTGTGGCTATGTGGCAGGGTATTCTCCTCAGGAATATACAACCTCTCTCTGACCACAGCAGCTTAGTTGAAGGGGGAGGTAGGGAGAGGGGGATGGGGCTTGCTATACCCAAAGAGGGCAACATCATGATAGTACTATTGTTTGCACAGATGAACGTGGTACCTTCAAGCATTTGGAAATGGCTCCCAAGGATGAACCAGACTTATGGATGTCTACAAAAAAAATTCAGAGGTCTTGGCTGATTTCTTTTGATTTTCCCATGATGTCAAGCAAAGAGGCACGGAGTTTGAAGGTAGGCCTTGAAATACATCCACAGGTACACCTCAAATTGACTCAAATGATGTCAATTAGCCTATCAGAAGCTTCTAAAGCCATGGTGTAATTTTCTGAAATTTTCTGACCCACTTGAATTGTGATACAGTGAATTATAAGTGAAATAATCTGTCTGTAAACAATTGTTGGAAAAAGTACTTGTGTCATGCACAAAGTAGATGTCCTAACCGACTTGCCAAAACTATAGTTTGTTAACAAGAAACTTGTGTAGTGGTTGAAAAACGAGTTTAAATGACTCCAACATAAGTGTATGTAAACTTCTGACTTTTATAAAAAAGCGGTATTGTAAAATCATACTGAGGGTGTTTCGAAATACCCTGGGATATGCTGTAAATACGGTATACCACCCAACCCTAGTGTCAAATCAGTGAATTTCCAATGTCTGAAAGTATTCATTCACCATGTAAACTTCCATTGTTTACATTTTCTGTTCTTCCAGTGAGGATTCCATCACTCTAGATTTGGACTTTCAATTCATGGAGGACATAGAGAAGTCTGAGGCTCGTACTGGCATTCCTACCACCCTGTACACCAAGCAGAACCCCTTCACCTTCAAACTGGAAGACTACCAAGACGCTGTCATCATTCCACGGTACGCTGCTTGCTTCGCTACATACCCCTCCCTGACTGAGGAGCCAAATAGCTCCCTATATTTTGTGCACTTCTTTTGACCAGGGTCCATAGGGAAGAGACTTGATTTAAACAGCATACAATTAATTTTATATGAGCCATAAGATTATACACTAAGATTATATCAACGCAACATGTAAAGTGTTGGTCCCATGTTTCATGAGCTGAAATAAAAGATCCCAGAAATGTTCCATATGCACAAAAAACGTTTCTCGTTCAACCGGATATTAGGAATGTGTTCTTCATGTTTTTTTTACACTCAGTGTATATCTTCACTGTTCCATTTATGCCAACCCTTGACCTCTAATCCCTGTCTCTCGCTCTCTCTCTCTGTCTCTCTCAGGTATCGTAACTTTGACCAGCCTCACCGTTTCTACGTGGCTGACGTTTACACAGACCTCACACCACTTAGCAAGTTCCCGTCACCGGAGTATGAGACTTTTGCTGAGTACTACAAAACCAAGTACAACCTGGACCTATCCAATGTAAACCAGCCACTATTGGATGTCGACCACACCTCACGGTGAGAGAGAGGAGAGGTGGAAGGAGGAGGAAGGACGGAGAGAGAGGAAAATGTATGCTATTCAACTCTCCATCATCATAAGGATGGCCTTATGAGGTCTCTCAGACCTCCATGGATGGTGGGGGGGAGCACCATCAAAATAAAAAGATATGGGAAGAACACTTTATCTGTACTTTTACACCCATGAAGGTTACTGTATCTGAACTACTGTGTAACTCATCCAGTTCTGACCTCTGCCTGCAGACTGAACCTGTTAACCCCTCGCCACCTGAACCAGAAGGGGAAAGCACTGCCCCTCAGCAGTGCAGAGAAGAGGAAGGCCAAGTGGGAGAGTCTACAGAACAAACAGGTAATCAAGTCTACATGCAAAGCCATGGATCCACCTTCCACCATATTTAGAGATGAACCAATGGCTGAAGACTAACTCTGAAGATGGTCTAAAACAGGGTTCCCCAACTGGCGGTCCGTGGGCCGAATTTGGCCCGCTGGTGATTGTGTTTGGCCCCCCATGTTTTCTGAGCAAATAAACATTTTTTTAATTGTTACAAGTAAAAGACTGCACAAACATCAGCAAATCAGCTGCAAGTGAGTAACATTTTGGAAATCTGTTCTAAGTATTCCCACGCATAATATATGGTTGTATACAAATGTATGCAAGGTTTCAAATTATTATGTTTTTGCCCTAAAACCACTGTCTTTTATGACCGAAAATAGCTTTTGGATATCAGGACAGTGATTATTCACCTCGTATTGGACAAAGGTTTTTCTTTAACGACGCAAAGGAATTTACTTCAGACACCGGACAATGCCCAAATCCCATTCGCATGAAGAAGAGACAGAGATATTGGGGACTTACAGTACCAGTCAAAAGTCTGGACACATCTATTCATTCAAGGGTTTTGCTTTATTTTTGCTATTTTCTACATTGTAGAATAATAGTGAAGAATAACACATATGGAATAACACATATGGAATCATGTTGTAACCAAAAAAGTTTGTTAAACAAATCAAAATACATTTTATATTTTTATTCAAAGTAGCCACCCTTTGCCTTGATGACATCTTTGCACACTCTTGGCATTCTCTCAACCAGCTTCACCTGGAATGCTTTTCCAACAGTCTTGAATGAGTTCCCACATATGCTGAGCACTTGTTGGCTGCTTTTCCTTCACTCTGCGGTCCAACTCATCCCAATCCATCTCAATTGGGTTGAGGTCGGGTGATTGTGGAGGCCACATCATCTGATTCAGCACTCCATCACATTCCTTCTTGATAAATAGCCCTTACACAGCCTGGAGATGTGTTGGGTCATTGTCCTGTTGAAAAACAAATTATAGTCTACTAAGCACACACCAGATTGGATAGCGTATCGCTGCAGCATACTGTGGTAGCCATGCTGGTTAAGTGTGCATTGAATTCTAAATTAATCCCAGACAGTGTTACCAGCAAAGCACCATCACACCTCCTCCTCCATGCTTCACGGTGGGAATCACACATGCGTACATCTTCCGTTCACCTACTCTGAGTCTTACAAAGGCAAATTTGGACTCATCAGACCAAAGGACCGATTTCCACTGGTCTAATGTCCATTTCTTGAGTTTTTTGCCCCAAGCAATTCTCTTCTTATTATTGGTGTCCTTTAGTAGTGGTTTCTTTGCAGCAGTTCGACCATGAAGGCCTGATTCGCGCAGGCTCCTCTGAACATTTGATGTTGAGATGTGTCTGTTACTTGAACTCTGAAGTATTTATTTGGGCTGCAATTTCTGAGGCTAACTCTAATGAATGTATCTTCTGCAGCAGAGGTAACTCTGGGTCTTCTTTCCTGGGTTTTTGCCATTATATGGACTTGGTCTTTTACCAAATAGGGCTATCTTCTGTATACCACTCCTACCTTGTCACAACACAACTGATTGGCTCAAATTCATTAAGAAGGAAATCAGTTCCACAAATTACCTTTTAACAAGGCACACCTGTTAATTGAAATGCATTCCAGGTGACTACCTCATGAAGGTGGTTGAGAGAATGCCAAGAGTGTGGAAAGCTATCATCAAGGCAATGGGTGGCTACTTTGAAGAAACTCAAATATAAAATATATTTTTATTAGTTTAACACGTTTTTGGTTATTACATGATTCCATGTGTTATTTCATAGTTTTGATCTCTTCACTATTATTCTACAATGTAGAAAATAGTCAAAATAAAGAAAAACCCTTGAATGAGTAGGTGTGTCCAAACTTTTGACTGGTACTCTAGGCGAGTGGGTAATCCGCCTCTTCCATCAGTCCTATTAGCCAATGTGCAATCATTGGATAATAAAATGAATGAGCTCCAATCAAGACTAACCTATGAACGGGACGTTCAAAAACTGTTATATCTTTGTTTCACCGAGTTGTGGCTGAATGACGACATGGATAACTTCAAGCTGGTTTGGTTTTCTGTGCATCGGCAAGATAGAACAGCTGCCTCCGGTAAGACAAGGGGTTGCGGGTTGTGTCTATTTGTAAATAACAGCTGGTGCAGGAAATCTAAAATTAAGGAAGTCTCAAGGTTTTGAATCGCCTCAGGTAAAATATCTCAAAAGCTGCATACCACACTATTTACCAAGAGAGTTTTCATCTATATTCTTTGTAGCTATTTACCACCACAAACCTTTGCTAACCGCACTCAACGAGCTGTATAAGGCCACAAGGAAACAAGAAAATGCTCATCCAGAGGCGGCGCTCCTAGTGGCCGGGGACTTTAATGCAGGGAAACTTAAATCTGTTTACCTAATTTCTACAAGCATGTCATATGTGCAAAACTCTAGACCACCTTTACTCCACACGCAGAGATGCCTAGAAAGCTCTCCCTCGCCCTCCATTTGGCAAATTTGACCATAACTATATCCTCCTGGTTCTTGCTTACAAGAGAACTCTAAAGATGGAAGCACCAGTGACTCGCGCAATACGGAAGTGGTCAGATGACGCAGATGCTAAGCTGCAAGACTATTTTGCTAGCACAGACTGAAATATGTTCCGGGATTCATCCAATGGCATTGAGGAGTACACCACATCAGTCACTGGCTACATCAATAAGTGCATCGATGATGACATCCCCACAGTAACCATACGTACATATCCCAATCAGAAGCCATGGATTACAGGCAACATCCGCACTGAGCTAAAGGGTAGTGCTGCCGCTTTCAAGGAGCGGGATTCTAACCCAAACGCTTCTAAGAAATTCCGCCATGCCCTTCGACGAACCATCAAACTGGCGAAGCGTCAATACAGGACTAAGATTGAATCGTACTACACCGACTCCGACGCTCATCGGATTTTGTAAGCTATTACGGACTACAAAGGGAAGCACAGCCGCAAGCTGCACAGTGACACAAGCCTACCAGACAAGCTAAATGACTTCTATGCTCACTTCAAGGCAAGCAACACTGAAGCATGCATGAGAGCACCAGCTGTTTTGGACGACTGTGTGTTCACGCTCTCCGTAGCCGATGTGAACAAGACCTTTTAAACAAGTTTACATTCACAAGGCCGCAGGGCTAGATGATTGCCAGGACGTGTATTCTGAGTATGCGCTGACCAACTTGCAAGTGTTTTCACTAATATTTTCAACCTTTCCCTGACTCAGTCTGTAGTACCAACATTTTTCAAGCAGACCACCATAGTCCCTGTGCCCAAGAACACCAAGGTAACCTGCCTAAATGAGTACCGACCTATAGCACTCACTTTGGTATAGCCATGAAGTGCTTTGAAAGGCTGGTCATGGCTCACACCAACACCATTATCCCAGAAACCCTGGACCTACTCCAATTTGCATACCGCCCCGACAGATCCACAGATGACGCAATCTCTATTGTACTCCACACTGCCCTTTCCCACCTGGACAAAAGGAACACCTACGTGAGAATGCTATTCATTGACTACAGCTCAGCATTCAAAACCATAGTGCCCTCAAAGCTTATCACTAAGGTACGGACCTTGTGACTAAACACTTCCCTCTGCAACTGGATCCTGGACTTCTTGACAGGCAGCTGCCAGGAGGTAAGGGTAGGTAACAACACATCTGCCATGCTGATCCTCAACACGGGGGCCCCTCAGGGGTGCGTGCTCAGTCCCCTCCTGTACTCCCTGTTCACCAACGACTGCATGGCCAAGCACGACTCCAACACCGTCATTAAATTTTCCTACAACACAGCAGTGGTAGGCCTTATTACAGACAACGATGAGACAGCTTACAGTGAGGAGGTCAGAGAGCTGGCAGTGTGGTGCCAGGATAACAACCTCTCCCTCAGCGCGATTAAGACAAAGGAGATGATCGTGGACTACAGGAAAAGGAGGGCCGTGCATGTCCCCATTCTCATCGACGGGGCTGTAGTGGAGCAGGTTGAGAGCTTCAAGTTCCTTGGTGTCCATATCACCAACCAACTATCATGATCCAAACACACCAAGACAGTTCTGAGAGGTCACAACAACACGTGCCCAATTCCCCCTCAAGAGCCTGAACAGATTTGGCATGTATCCTCAGATCTTCAATGTTCTACAGCTGCACCATCGAGAGCATCCAGACAGAAGGTAGTATGTATGGCCCAGTACATCACTGGGGTCAAGCTTCCTGCCATCCAGGACCTCTATACCAGGCGGTGTCAGAGGAAGGCCCTAAAAATTGCCAAAGACTCCAGCCATCCTAGTCATAAACTGTTCTCTCTCCTACCGCACGGCAAGCAGTACTGGAGCGCCATGTCCAGGTCCAAAAGGCTTCTTAACAGCTTCTACCCCCAAGCCATAATTCTCCTGAACAGCTAATCAAATGGCTACCCGGACTATTTGCATTGACCCCACCCATACCCCCACCCCCATTTTTACACTGCTGCTACTCTGTTTATTATCTATGCATAGTCACTTTACCTCTACGTACATGTACATAATACCTTAAATACCCCGCACATTGACTATGTACCGGTACCCCCTTTATATAGCTTCACCACTGTTATTGTATTGTTGCTCTTTAATTATTTATTTTTTCTCTTTTCGTTTCTTTTTTATTGTATTGAATTTTTCTTTAAACAGCATTGTTGGTTAAGTGCTTGTAAGTAAGCATTTCACTGTTGTATTCGGCTTATGTGACACATAATATTTGATTTGATCCCTGGTCTAGAATCTAGATTAGAGTATTTTGGAGAACCATCTACTCCTACTTCTAGAAGGATGTTTCCTCCCCTCCACAACTTGGTCCCAGAGCTGTGTGCCATCCACCTCATCCCAGTATCTACTTTATTTCTGGCCCTAGCCTACAAACATCTGGAAGAATGTCGAATTTTCTTTCTCTTTTTCCTCCCCTTACCTCTGCCCTTCCAGATCCTGGTCCCAGAGCTGTGTGCCATCCACCCCATCCCAGCCTCTCTGTGGCGGAAGGCTGTGTGTTTCCCCAGCATACTGTACCGCCTCCACTGCCTCCTCACAGCTGAGGAGCTGAGGACCCAGACAGCTAGCGACGCTGGAGTTGGAGCCCAGACCCTGCCCCTTGACTTCAGGTAGATCTGCTACATTTTGCTTTGATGACATTTTGAAAAACTATCCCTTTTAATAATTGATTTAATGACTGGCTGTTTAATGACAGCCAGTCATTTACTCTCCAACACTAAATACTGCCCCTACATCTCACTCTGTCTTTATAGGTATCCAATCCTGGACTTTGGATGGAAGAAGTCCATCGACAGCAAGTCTTTCATCTGTCTGCGTGATGAGGAAGAGTATGATGATGATGAGGAGGAGGAAGAGGATAGCGGTGATGAGAACTGTAAACATCACGACCAGACTGCAGCCCCTGACCCTGCTGTTGCTCAGCAACCCTGTAGTGACTGTCATGTCTCCTCCCAGCCTGAGAGGGGTGATGTCAGCAAACACCCAGAAGCTGGCAGGACAGAGGAGGAGGAGCCCCAGCAGCCAGACTCTGCCTCCTGCACCAATACCCTCACTAATGGCACTGCTGCCGTCGCCAAAGACGACAGTGACTACGGCGACCACACACACCTTCATGACAGACGTGATAACTCCCGTTTCCTCCCGGCTGGCCCTGGTTCGCCACTGGAGAGTGAAGAAGTATCAATAGCAATGACAACACAAACCACTGCCTCAGTTCTTCCTGTGCAGCTCTCTCCAAGCACAGAGAACCCGAATCTAACCCGAATCTAACCCCAACACGGCCCTGGACCCAGTCTCAGCTTCAGCACCCTCAGCCCCGAACCCAGCCTCGACCCCCACAGCCTAGCGATGAATGTAAACCAGGGGGTACCACAGAGCTTCGTGAGGGCAATGGACACCACGTGAATCAAGCTACCTCAGACTCCTGCAGCCCAGCAACAGTGACGTAGCTCAAAGGCACCGCTCCCATCACAACCACAGCACTTTTACCTGACTACTCAAAGACCCAGGAGACCAGTTCCACAGGGGGACACACACCTGGCCCCTGCCCCAAGACCCTGGGGCACAACCCGGGGCTTATCCTTCAGGTAGGGATGGGTTCAACACAAGTTTTTCAGAGTCCGTTCTTTGGTCAATTAATTGATTACCTAATTGAAGTTTTGATTGTTTTAACTAATGAATATGTCCAGCAATTCAAAATATCAGTTAAATGTGTTTTCGATGTTCGATTCCCACATTTTTTAATAAATTTGGATGTTCTGAATAGACTAACTGATTAATGTAACTGATCCCCTACCTTCAGGCCCTGAACAAAAAATGTATTACTTCAAAAAAATGAAAAAGGCAAGCACTCACTTATAAGTTTCTATTGAATCCTTTTTTTTCTTTTTCTTTTTTTTTCCCCATTTCTGCAGGCCCTGACCCTATCCAACGCCAGCGATGGCTTCAACCTGGAGCGTCTGGAGATGCTGGGAGACTCGTTCTAGAAGCACGCCATCACCACCTACCTGTTCTGTACTTACCCCGACGCACACGAGGGACGACTCTCCTACATGAGGAGCAAGAAGGTGAGACTGGCAGCGGGTTGGGGGGGATGGAGTTTGCCCTGGATCCCAAATGGCACCCTTTACAGTGCACTACTTTTGACCATGGCCCTCATATCGTCAAAAGTAGTGCTAGCAGGAATAGGGAATAGGGTTGAATGTCTGAATGGAATGTTTGTCAATGGAATGCTTTGTGTTTGCCTATTTGCTGTAAGAGAGTTTGTTTTTTAGTTATTGACACATATGCCCATAATTTTGTCATGTTTCATGTATTTCAAGAAAGTATGGATATGATCCATGTGTGAAATGGTGTGAAGTGAATTATTTTCTGTCTTAACAGGTGAGCAACTGTAACTTGTATCGTCTGGGGAAGAAGAAAGGTGTTCCAAGCAGGATGGTAGTGTCCATATTTGATCCGCCGGTCAACTGGCTGCCCCCTGGCTACGTGGTCAACCAGGACGAGAGAGCGAAGACGAATGGGATGAGGATGAGGTACGTGATGCTCTGTTATTCATGAGACCACCAGAGGGCAGGCTTTCACCTTACTGGTATACTTCAACTGATAGTGTTTCCTCCATATGATACCGAAGGAGATTGCCAATAAATGCACATGGGTAAGCTTTATAAAGAGTACATGAATGATCTCTTGTTATAGTAGCTTTCTCTCTCTTAGTGAACATGTAGACATTCTTATACATTATCCAAATGAATGCTAAATATAAAATGAAATAAATGTAGCATGAATTAGTATGACAGCAGGGTAGTAAACGGTACAGGGTGATAAGGGGTTGTAAGGGAAACTTGGGTATAGCTGGAGACTCTTCCTGGGCTGTTCGGGAGGTGTGTGTGTCTGAGGTATATGAGGTCAACCACAGTGTTGAATTTTGTTAGGCTGGTAAGTCTGCATTTGCTTACCCTGTGTGTGCTCGTCGTGTGTGTGCGAGAGAGAAAGTGGAGAGTGTATGCGTAACACTGTGTGGTGTGTGTGCATAATGTGCTCGGGGCAATGTAATTTTCATTGTCAAAGCCTGGCTGTATTCTGACAAAATTAGATGTCAGTGCCATTAGCATTTAATTAATATGCATTAGAGAATTTCCCACACGGTCAACTTTATGGGTTATTAATTATTATTAATGTAACATTCAGGACGCAGCTTGTCAGATATCGAATTGCATTAGGCCTATGAGTCATTGAGTTGGATAGGCCTGCCTCCCCTCTCACATTCAAAGCCCTCTTAGCTGACCTAATGCTGTGGTGAGAGTGAAACTCTGAGACTATAATCTGTGTAAATCCCACTGTGGGTCTTGACCACGGCTTCAGGAGTCAACTACAGGCCTGGAGGCACCACTGGATTAAAGAGACGTTGGGTAATAAGACATTTATACAATCCACATAGTAATCCATCCACTTTTTCTGTCTCCCATTCTCGCTATTCTTCTACCCTCTTCCTTTCGTTGTTTCCCTCTCGCCATCCTCGCACTTACTCCCTTATCTTTCACTCCTCTCTCCCACCTTCCTTCCTCACTCCTTCTTTCAGACCAAAGATGACCCCCTGGACAACGGTAGTGCTGGAAAAGAGTTCTGTGAGGATGAGGTGCAGCTCGAGGAGGAGTTGCTGGAGGAGGATGAAGATCTGATGTGAAAGGAGTCTAAAGAAGTCAGCATCGAGGACGACCTGGAGTACTTCCAGGTAGGGAGGAGTTCAGCACAAGGGGTCTTATATAGTGCACTACTTTTGACCAGGGCCCATATGGCTCTGGTCAAAGAAGTGCACTACTATAGGGAAGAGGGTTCCATTTGGGACATAGTTACGTTTTTCAGAATTGATTAGGCAAGGTGATGGTTAGTGGTGATTAATCAAAGTTTATAAAAAAAAAATTTTTGCTAATAAATCTTAAGCTCTCTTGGCCAAATATAGTAAGAGGTATGAATGCATACTAGACACATGCTTACTTATCTATTACAGGGGGAAAAAGCTGAATCAAAACACAATCTAGTTTATTTAAAATAATTTGTCTGTCCAGCTATGGAAAACACCACTTACATTTATTTTAATAAAAAAAATAATAATAAAAAATGTTTAAAAAAATGTATACAGATGCCCCCCATCACAAATGTATTCATTGCTCTAACTCATCCCTACTACCAGGAGCACATTAAGTTCATCGACAACATGCTCATGAGCTCCGGTGCCTTGGGCAAGAAGATCTCCCTCAGGAACTTACCCGCTGCCCTCGCCACCTCGGCCCCTGGCCCCAGCCCCTCCGCCCGCTCCTCCGCCCCTGCAGCCGAGCCCAGCTTCGGGGTGTGGAAACCCCCCAAGAAACCTGGCCCGGTCCCCACCCCCGACTACCCCTCGGAGCCTGGCGGTGGTGGCTCAGCAGATGAGTTTGACTACAGGTGAGTCCCCCACCCCCATACTATGTAAAGTGGAACCTGAGAACCTAGGTGGAAAAGCGCTATATTAATACAATCTATTATGAAGTAATTAAGCCTTGTCCCAACCAGAATGGCCCATAGGGCAGGAGCCGATTTCCTGTTTCTGTAGCTTGAGGCAGCTTTGATGTACAAGTAAACCCCCTGGACATGATGCTAGTCTATCGCAGGGCTAGGTGGATAAGTACTATATAAATCCATTAAAATTATTATGCATTATTATTAGCTCGTGGGACGCCATGTGTTACTTGGACCCCAGGAAGGCGGGGGAGGAGGATGATTTCGTGGTGGGTTTCTGGAATCCGTCTGAGGAGAACTGTGGGGTGGAGCTGGCAAAACAGTCCATCTCCTACGACCTGCACACGGAGCAGTGCATCGCTGACAAGAGCATCGCTGACTGTGTAGAGGCACTGCTGGGCTGCTACCTCACCAGCTGTGGGGTGAGGGCTGCTCAGATGTTCCTCTGCTCCCTGGGACTCAAGATATATACACCACATTACATCACCTCTATCTAGAATGAACTTTCATGTCCCCAAGGAGTAAATTGTCTTATACACACAGTACCGCTGGATACAAAATATACACTACATTACACACAACATAATACAAGCATTCCATGTTACCCTTGTCATACACATTCTCATATTGCCACATAAATACATACATATACTACATTAACAAAAGTATGTGGACACCTGCTCGACGAACATCTCATTCCAAAATCATGGGCATTAATGTGGAGTTGGTCCCCCCTTTGCTGCTATAACAGCCTCCACTCTTCTGGGAAGGCTTTCCACTTGTTGTTGGAACATTGCTGCGGGGACTTGTTTCCATTCAGCCACAAGAGCATTAGTGAGGTCGGGCACTGATGTTGGGCGATTAGGCCTGGCACGGAGTCTGCATTCCAATTCATCCTAAAGGTGTTCGGTGGGGTTAAGGTCAGGGCTATGTGCAGGCCAGTCAAGTTCTTCCACACCCGCTAACGACAAACCATTTCTGTATGGACCTCGCAATGTACACGGGGGCATTGTCATACTGAAACAGGAAAGGGCCTTCCCCAAACTGTTGCCACAAAGTTGGAAGCACAGAATTGTTTAGAATGTCATTGTATGCTGTAGCGTTAAAATGTCCCCTTCAGCGGAACTAAGGGGCCTAGCCTGAACCATTAAAAACATCCCCAGACGATGCATTTGGGCAGGTAGCGTTCTCCTGGCATCCGCCAAACCCAGATTCTGCCAGATAGTGAAGCGTGATTCATCACTCCAGAGAATGTGTATCCACTGCTCCAGAGTCCAATGGCGGCGAGCTTTACACCACTCCAGCCGATGCTTGCTATTGCACATGGTGATCTTAGGCTTGTGTGCAGCTGCTTGGCCATGGAAACCAATTTCATGAAGCTCCCAACGAACAGTTATTGTGCTGACGTTGCTTCCAGAGGCAGTTTGGAACTTGGTAGTGAGTGTTGCCACCGAAGACAAACTATTTTTTACACACTTCAGCACGCAATGTTTCAGTTCTGTGAGCTTGTGTGGCCTACTACTTCATGGCTGAGCCGTTGTTGCTCCTAGACATTTCCACTTCACAATAACAGCACTTACAGTTGATCGGAGCAGCTCTAGCAGGGCAGAAATTTGTCAAACTGACTTGTTGGAAAGATGGCATCCTATGACGGTGCCATGTTGAAAGTCACTGAGCTCTTCAGTAAGGCCATTCTACTGCTAATGTTTGTCTGGAGATCGCATGGCTGTGCGCTCGATTTTGTACACCTGTCAGCAAAGGGTGTGGCTAAAATCACCGAATCCACTAATTTGAAGGGGTGTCCACATACTTTTGTTTATGTAGTGGACTTATGTGTGTATATATATATATTTTTAGCCGTGCTTGTTAAGTGTGCCTTGAATTCTAAATAAATCACTGACAGTGTCACCAGCAAAGCACCCCCCACAACATCACACCTCTATACATACATGTGTGTATATATATATATATATATATATATATATATATATATATATATATATATATATATATATATATATATATATATATATATCTGAACCAGAATGGCCCATAGGGCAGGAGCCGATTTCCTGTTTCTGTAGCTTGAGGCAGCTTTGATGTACAAGTAAACCCCTGGACACGATGCTAGTCTATCGCAGGGCTAGGTGGATAAGTGCTATATAAATCCATTAAATTATATATATATATATATATATATATATATATATACAGTACCAGTCAAATGTTTGGACAACCCTACTCATTCCAGGGTTTTTCTTTACTTTTACCATTTTCTACATTATAGAATAATAGTGAAGACATCAAAACTATGAAATAGCACATATGGAATCATGTAGTAACCAAAGAAGTGTTAAACAAATCTAAATGTATTTTATATTTGAGATTCTTCAAATTAGCCACCCTTTGCCTTGACGACATCTTTGCACACAATTGGCATTCTCTCAACCAGCTTCATGAGGTAGTCAGCTGGAATGCATTTCAATTAACAGGTGTGCCTCGGAAATTGCAGCCCAAATAAATGCTTTAGACAAGCAATGAACATTAGACCGGTGGAAATCTGTCCTTGGTCTGATGAGTCCAAACCACCGTGTCTTTGTGAGATGCAGAGTAGGTGACCGGATGATCTCTGCATGTGTGGTTCCCACCATGAAGCATGGAGGAAGAGGTGAGATGGTGTGGGGGTGCTTTGCTGGTGACACTGTCAGTGATTTATTTAGAATTCAAGGCACACTTAACAAGCATGGCTACCACAGCATTCTGCAGCGATACGCCATCCCATCTGGTGTGCGCTTAGTGGGACTATGACCCAAAACACACCACCAGGGTGTGTAATGGCTTTTTGACCAAGAAGGAGAGTGATGGAGTGCTGCATCAGATGACCTGGCCTCCACAATCACCTGACCTCAACCCAATTGAGATGGTTTGGGATGAGTTGGGCCGCAGAGTGAAGGAAAAGCAGCCAACGAGTGCTCAGCATATGTGGGAACTCATTCAAGACTGTTGGAAAAGCGTTCCTCATAAGGCTGGTTGAGAGAACGCCAAGAGTGTGCTTGTCATCAAGGCAAAGGATGGCTATTTTGAGGAATCTGAAATATATAAAATCTTTTTTGATTTGTTTAACACTTTTTTGGTTACTTTATAATTCTATGTGTTATTTCATAGTTTTGATGTCTTCACTGTTATTCTACAATGTAGAAAATAGTCAAATAAAGAAAAACCCTTGAATGAGTAGGTGTGTCCAAACTTTTGACTGGTACTATGTGAGTATATATATATATATTTACTTATTATTTCATAGTAATTTCCTATTTTTGTGTTGATTGCTACCCAATGTGGACCTGAAAGAGTTAATGGAATATTTTTTCAGTTTTTTGCTTTGGAATTTCCATTTAAAAAGCTACAAAACATTGTAACGTCATTATTTCACAACGCGTTTAATGTAAAAAAATATATATATTGAAATCGAAAACCGTGATAATTTTTCAATGATTGTGATTTTATATTTCAATAACAATGTCAACGGATCAAAACAGGTATTACCGGTGGAGAGGAAGTTCTTCCACTGCAATACAAATACTTTTGGGCAGCTGATGCAAGCACACCATTTTTCTTCTGGAAAATTACCCTTTGTAGTTCAATAATAAAATCTTTCTCTATCAATATATCAAACAGGTGTTACTGGTGGAGAGTCAGACTCTGAGGGAGGAGGGCGGAGTCACAGAGGTAGCGAACCTTGACGTCCAATATGGCTGGCTGAAGATCCCGCCCCGCTGCATGTTCGACCACCCGGACGCAGAGCGCACCCTCAACCACCTCATCTCCGGCTTTGAGAACTTTGAGAGGAAAATCAGCTACACCTTCCAGAACAAGGCCTACCTGCTGCAGGCGTTCACACACGCCTCCTACCATTATAATACCATTACAGGTTAGAAATATCACAATATTAGGTGAGGACCTAATAATAACACAAGGTGAGGGCCTGTAGTAGCAACCCAGTTGCAATACAATAATACCTGAGGGGCTGTGATATCACAACAATACCATTAGCTGAACCATTGTAAAGAAGCAGGAAAAACCCTTTAAATAGTTGATTCCTGCTTGCCTTTAGTATGTCTGCTCAGTGATAAGCTTATTTTGTGTCGGCTTAGTATCACTCCTTCCTGCTCTCTTTCTCGTCCCCGCTCTCTCTCTGTCCCAGATTGTTACCAGCGGCTGGAGTTTCTTGGCGATGCAATTTTAGACTACCTCATAACGAAGCACCTTTATGAAGACCCTCGCCAACACTCTCACGGCGTGCTCACAGACCTGCGCTCGGCACTCGTCAACAACACCATCTTCGCCTCCCTGGCCGTCCAGTACGACTACCACAAGTACTTCAAGGCTGTGTCGCCCGAGCTGTTCCACGTCATCGACGACTTTGTGCAATTCCAGCTGGAGAAGAAGGAGATGCAAGGCATGGACTCTGAGGTGTGTTTACGGTTAGGTGGTCCATCTCCGGGATTTTGAAGTTGGATTATATCTCAAATGGCACCCTATTCCCTATATAGAGCCCATTAGGGCTCTGGTCAAAAGTGGTGCACTATATAGGGAATAGGGTGCCATTTCAGATGCAGCTTTGGTGAAGAAGTTGTTTGTTGTGGTGTATTTATTGGTGCTTTCTGGATGAGAAACAAAAGTTGCATGTGTTTGTTTGTCATAGTGCAATGTACATCTGTTGTATTTCTCTTGTTCTACTGTTCGGAATGTCCGTCCATTCCCAATTTTCCCAGCACACCCCAGTGTATATGTTGACCGAGAACTTTTGCAGGGACAAAATGATAGCTTTTGGCCTTGTTGATAATTACTAACATTTAAATGTGTTTTGTGGGACATAATCATGTTTTTTCTGCCCCTAATGCTAATTATTAACAGCCCAAAACATGGGCTGTCATTTCTTTATGAATCTGTTTTATATTTTGTTGAGTTTTGAGTATTGGAAAGAGAGTTGGATTGGAGTGAGAGCAGTTGGATTTAATTTATTTTGAAATGCCTATCTTGGCAGTGAATCTGGTCTCGTTTGAGCAGTGCTGGTTTTATGCCTAAGGGACAACATTGGATACAGTAAGAGGAAAAACAAATTCAGGAACATTGGTAAATATTTCTCCTTAATAAGCACAACTGGACGACGGGGTCTCCAGAGTGTGCAAGGGTACAGCTGACTAAGTTTTGGCGATTTAATACAGTAACAACTTGAATACAGTTCAATACTTCTAATAAACTATTGACGCTTGCCGATTATACATTTGCAAACTTCTATCGATGTAGGCCTATACGTAAAATGAGGTGTGTAATAGATATTTTTCTTAGATGACATTTTCAAAGGAAAATGCTAAATTCACTCTATAGCTAACGTTTACTTTTTTCTAAGCGCATTTGTTACTGGATGGGTAGGATATGAAACAGTGCTCAGGGACAGTGCTCAGTCAGAGTTATTAGAAGGAGGCCACACTACAGCACAGACAATCATTTTTTTCCTTTAATCCACTCGAGACAAAATCTTTTTTTCACCCAAATAAAAACAACTTGTACTTCATCTCTGTTATTCCACACTTTCTTTCAGCTGCGGCGGTCAGAGGAAGACGAGGCGAAAGAGGAGGACATTGAGGTCCCCAAGGCAATGGGAGACATCTTTGAGTCGCTAGCCGGAGCAATTTACATGGATAGCAGGATGTCACTGGAGACTGTGTGGCAAGTGTATTATCCAATGATGAGGCCACTTATAGGTAAGGAGGAGAGAAACGGAGAGAGGGAAACTTCGACCACGTTTTAGATTTCCTCTTTTCTGATTGTTTGATAGTTCATGCAGGGAGGCTTTTAGTTCCACTGATTTGCAAAATGTAAAAGTTCTCATATTTGTCTGTCCCAGCGATACATCATATTGAGGAGGTAAAAAGATGAGGGTACGTGTTATAACACTTTTCTTTTCCCTCACAGAGAAATTCTAAGCAAATGTCCCTCGCTTTCCGGTGTGGGAGCTGTTGGAGATGGAGCCAGAGACGGCCAAGTTCAGGTAAGAAGTTTTTTTACACTATTTTTACACTATTTATTTGATGGTTTTAGCATTATTTTCTATCCCCTCACCCTCTACCCCATATAGATCCTAAAATTACAAATGCATTGTTTTATACAATATGTTACCATATTTAATCAGTTTCTAGAATGAACGTTTTTCTGGTTGTGTTGCTAGGATGCCATTGTCCCTCTAGTGTCCTTTATGTAATTCTTTGCCCTCCCCTTCAGCCCTGCAGAGAGGACGTACGACGGTGGAGGTCGTAGGCAAGGGCAAGTTTAAAGGCGTGGGCCGCAGCTACCGGATCACCAAGTCTGTCGCCGCGCGCCGGGCTCTGCGCAGCCTCAAAGCCAACCAACCTCAGGTCCCGAACAACTGAGCGTCACACGCTAACTAGCTAGCTACTGACGCTAGCAACTGACACTAGCTACCTACAACTGTTACTAGCCGGTAGCCACTGATGCTAGCCACTGATGCTAGCTACTGATGCTAGCTACTGATGCTAGCTACTGACGCTAACCAGTAGTTGCCGGTGCTAGCGATTGATGCTAGTTACCAATACAGTGCAACATTAGCCCTGTATCTCCAGCACACAACGGCGCAGCCAGGGAACGTTCTGTAGAGACCTGGGAAAGTCCCAACACAACAAGAGAGCTTGATCTGGTCGTAACGGATTTTACGTTGGATGTTTTTTTGCGCAAACACAATCTTTACTTTCCTTCTCTGCTTTGTGTAAATCACAAGAGTGCTTTATTAACATATAGCATAGTGTTAAGAAAGAAGAAGAAAAAGGTCAGGTGTCGCTATGTTTATTTCAGTTTTTTTAATGTTTGCTTTGTGTCAGTGAGATATGAGGCTTATGCTTATTATGAGTAGTTTTAGATGGTTCAAATCAAACGTGTAAATCAAAAACCGCTAAACTCCTCAGTCTGTGCACTAGTGACAGTTTTAAAGTGTTTTTTAAAACGCTATGGCAAGCAGAGGCCAGACCACCGACGAAATAGACCATTGGGACCCACCTCTGTCTGAACTCTCTTGAAATGTTATTCTTAGGATGCTTCTCAAATGGCACCCTTTCCCCTATATACGACCCTATGGGCCCTGGTCAAAAGTAGTGAACTATATAGGGAATAGGGTACCATTAGGAATGCGTGATCAGTCATTATTGCATTATTCCATTACTCTCTGTTGTGTTTAGAATTGTGTGGTCGGATGGACATAAATACTATACGTAACAATATCTATAAATTTACGATGAAATATAAATATTATTTGCCTTACATACTAAGACCCTTCCTCGTATCCTGAAAAAAAAATGATAGAAAGTCAACATACCCAGTTACTGTAATTTAAAAATAGATTTTAAACAGCATTTGAGGATGCATGTTAGTGTAGCTTATGTATTAATAACCATGGCAAGTGGATGGCTTATATAAACATTATAAATCCATCAATATATCTAAAGTGAAAGAAATTATATGTTTACTATGACATAAGTTGGAACTTTGGTTTCAAGTATGTCTTTTGATACTAAGATTGATAATGTTCCTTTTGATGGTCATTTTTTTAGCATTTAGTTCTGTCTCTCTATTGGCTGAGTTGTTTAGCTTTTGAAAATATTATGAAAAAGAAAACATATCACCCAGGTAATATGCTGCAGATTTTGTATGAATAGGATACTTCTGTAAGGCACAGAGCACCTTTTAAGTAGTCTTTAGGACACATAGACAACGTTGTTCTTCAACAGAATTGCGGTTCACACATCCCTTCACGTACCAAAGCTTATGCAGATGTGGCACATGTGAGTTCCTAGGGATATGGATACCAGCCTTTTTGTTTTATTATTTAGTTCAAACACATTGTGACTACATAGCTTCGTAGACTAAATGTTTTTATTTTCTCAAAAATGTCATTAGGCCCTCTTCACTTGAATACCTCAGTTGATTGCATGCAACAAAAAAATTGGTGCCATGATTTTTTTTCTCTTCATTTTAAGCTTGAATTTCATCCTTTTTGCACTGTACCTACAATACCTCTTTATTTGACCTTTGAAATCTCTCAGTTGGGTTGATTGACCTGTTTTAGCAGCCATCAAGCTGTGGAGGTTTTGCTTCGTTGTTGTCATAGTTTTTTCCCTCTCCCCTCTTTTGATTTAATGCTTGAAGATTTGGTGGGGTTAAACCAGAGGATATTCTCATTCTGCACATACATAGGCCTAAATTAATGTGTTTAGTCTCTGTTGAGCATCAATCCTCTTCAAATGACAAAGAAATTAATTAGCAATGATCCGACGAGGGTTCCATCTGTACTGTAGCTTGTTGAGGTAAGCCGATTGCACTCTCTCTCTCACCTTGTGTGGCCAGCCCAGTCTTACTGTAGGTTGAAGACTCTTAAGATTCTAGATTTTCAGATACTAAGATTCTAAATTCTAAGATAATTTCTCACTCTACTCTCAACTCACTTGAAAATGGCATTCCTCACAGCTGTTTCATTCCTTAAACTGTTACACCCGTGTTGTCCTAAAACAGTGGGTGTGCAACAAACGTATTTAAGCTCTTTCAAATGATTAACTTAGTAGTGCCCAAAGTGAATGAATGAATTAGGAGGTTTGTGGTGCATTTTATGGTGTTATATTTCATATATATATCATGTATGCTTTCGACGCTTTCTGTCAGTATGGCAAATGTATGGCTAAGTCATAAAATCCTACCGTAGGTATACTACCTTAGAAGACACTGCACTCTGACCATTGCCAGTCACAATGTCTTGTTTAAATATATATATATCAATACAAATGAACTGTTTTTTCTGGACACAACTGCAATTTGACAAATATCTATTGCAGGGACATATATATTGTAGCCTTTTTACTGTGATATCCGTACGTTGAAAAATGAAATCTATCTATATACATATAGACATGTATAAACTCACGTAATTCTTTGCAAAGAGGCAACATTCCCACAGAGTTACTTGTATCTATTAGATGATGTATATTTTTGACAGGCGAATAACGCAAACTAAAACAGTGCCTTTCGACTTATAGTATCCTGACTAATCAAGTGAATTCTGCAACTCTTGCCTCTCGAAGGCAACCTTGCATACAGTAGCTGCAACGAGCCTAGTACTGTTTGTTCATAGTGGGTATGTGTGTATGCATGCAATACTATTAATTAACCTGGTGCCATACAATGGAATTTGGTTTCTGAACTTTGGAATACCCATGTAAATATGCTACATTTATACATTATTGATAACAGCATTCAAAAGGTGCGCGTGTATGTGACTAGAAGGAAGGCTTAACTAAACTACAGTGGTGTATATTATATTATAACGTTATTATATATATTCATATTCTGACCGTTTGTTTTATAACATATAATTTGACATCAGATGCCATCGTTTAGAGTTCATTCTGGATTTATGCTCTCAAGCAGCAGTAGTGTGACCCCGTTAAGCATTCGTTAAGTATTGAAATTTGGTCTAAAGTGTACATTGGTTCCAAGGAGGGGGACTTCATCATAATAAGCCTCAAGTATCGGACTGGAGATTGGAGCTTCAGGCACTACCAGGCACACTGTCTCTCTCCAACACTCAGTCAGTCTAAAGAACTGCAGCTAATGTAACATTCATCTATATATGTTTTGGTTCTGTGTTCTGGAATTTCAATGCGTGCGTGCACACACACAAATGTTTTATTTGGGGGCCATGACTTTAAAATAATATGACATCACTCACATGGTGCCACACCCATTGTCTTTTTTTCACTGATGAATATACACAATTAAGAAATGATCATTCAAGCCAGATGTTGCAGCATGATCAATTTCCAACCTGAGTGTTGTATTAGTAAAGGTGTTTGATGGGAGTGTAGTTATAAGGTAGTCCTCAATCGTTTGCGGACTGGCAACTGATAATTGTTTTTTGTTTGCTCTTTTGTACATGTAGCACAATTTTGCATTGCACTTGGGCGCCATACTTTACCTCTTGTCAGAGAAAGTGTTTTTATGATGCTGCTGTTATGTGCAGAGGAGGAACTACTTGTGGTTTAGACTTTGCTGCCGTTTTGATTGCTGGTATTTTGCAATTGTATTTAAAGGGTCAAACAGAGATATCTGACTGCCGATGTGTACATGGCACCTCTGCCCAGAGTGTCAGCAGTTAAGCTTTTTTTTGTTCACCTATAACTGTTTTATCTCTGATTTGCTTTGTTTAAATACTCCAGGCCACAAGGTGACAGTAGCTAGTTTGGCTTGTGCCTGCTGTAGCTAATGTAAGCTAACGCGCAAGCTGCGCTAATGTTGCTAGCTCGCTAGAATTTGTAGTAAGCCCTTGTTCATACCAACCAGATGGCCACAACTAGATAACTAGCAACATTATATTTGAATCACACTGGATACGTTTTTGAAGCATCTTACTAGATCGTTAGCTTGGTTAAGCATTTAGTGCATTGTGCTGCACTTACCACCCCATTCGTTTCATATGAAATGTGTGTGACTGCCAAGCTCAGTTAGCAAGCTAACATTAGCTAACTAATGATCAGGTGCACATTATCAAACTGAACCTAACAACAACAAAAAAATTCGAGCACAAAACTCCTTAGCTAGATGTAGAAGATGTAAAGACTTGCTCTAGAAAAATTGTTTTTTTAATTTATTTATTAGTTTCAACAACTGTGACGAAAGAGGTGGTTTACATCAGAAAAATCCCCTATTTTTCTCTGTACAAATAACTCACTTCTGTCAGTTCCTCCACGTGGGGGTCGTACTCTCTGATTGAATCAAAGTCAAGTTGTCGGCCACTGACGAGCATTGTGGTTCTACAAGTAAAAACGACAGGTTCGTCTGTACCAGGTCGGGACACAACAGGGGCGTCTTTTGTTCTAGCAAGAGCGGGAACGGCCTCCTAAGGCTCTAGTGCCTATCGGCAATCAGATTTCTCTGTGTGTCTGTACCATAAGAAGCGATGGAGGGGAAAGATACGATGTGCCTACAGCAGGATACCATCTGATGAATACACTAGTAAAGAATTAAAAGATCTCTGCGATAGGACGGGGGCTAAAATGTATGCATCGATGTCCTGCCTTCAATGTTATTCTTTGATTATTGAATTTTAATGCAACCCACAAACCGCCATGTCCTCCCAATAGGCATGACTTGAATTATGTTTAGTCAACTATTTCCCCCCTTTGAGTTAGATTACATTTAACTAGTTCCACACGAGTAGTGCAAGTCCAGTAGAAAGATGCCCCCCTTTATTTTGTGTATTGTACTATTATGATTTCAATCAACAACAAGCTTTTCCCAGCCCCTATACATTTGTAAACAAGCTCTTCTACATTGGACATGGAGTAAAATAATTGAATAATCAGATGCGCTCTTTACAGCAGCAAGTTGCTCTAGCGGATGGGGAGTCTTGACAGACAGTGACTTTTGGGAATGAACTTGTGAGAATGTAATTGTCACCAAACAGCGGAACACCAGCAGAATATAACAGAATGGAATGGAACAGATTTGATGATGTATTGATTTCAGTATGGGGACATATGGGCCATCACAACTTGCAGTGGAATTTTAAGGGACATTGAAAATAATACCAACTTCTCACTCATATCTACAATAAAGATGGTCGTTCATTCTGGTATATCACTCTGGGTATGTTATTATGAGTTTCCCCCGCTTTTATTGTGCTGCTTTCAGTGTTTGGTGTGCAATTTCATATACTTGAGTTTAGTATTCTTCTGTGATTTCATGTGCCAGATTTCCAAAGAGGAGAATTGAAATCAAATAATCATCTAGTTTAACCCATAAACACTTGGGAGGAGACAAGTCCAGGCAGAGATGACCAAGAGTGGCCTCAACATTCCCCGAACTGAGTGATATGCAGGACATTTGTCAACGGCCTATGCTCCTTATAGGAGCCACGGGCTTGGGTCAGTTTCACGATTAAGATTACAAACTACACTCTATGAAATCTATGTTTACCTTCCAGTCCAGCGGTCAGTCCAGTATTTAATAGTAAGGCTTACTGTGTGTCTAAGTGGGGTTTACCGTGTTGCTGTGTGTGTAAGTGGGTTTCGCTGTGCGTGTGTGTTAGTGGGCGCTGGTGGTGACCTCAGTACTCCAGCCCAGCTTTGTGAACCGCTCTACCCACCCTTTATGGCCACTGAGAGGCTTCAGTCGAGCCCTTCTCTCAAACCACCCACCCTACCCCCCTCTCCCATTTTATCACATCAAGGCCTATGGAATAGATGGAATTAAGTATATGTTTGTCTGAGTGTACTTTTACACTCTCTCCGGGCTCTTTACGGGGTTGTGTGTTCAGTTTTTGTGCTTACACATGGCCCTGATTGCCAAGCTGAAGGAAGAAATAGTGGTTTATCCTGCTTGTTGGGGAGAGAAATGACCTCATGTACTCTCAGCTGTACAAGCATCTCACCAGGCATTTTGATAAATGTTTTATTGCACCACCACAGCATAGTCCAAGATACACATCTTACGTTTACTCTCAGAATTGTCTCTATTATTTTTAACTGCGTGGTTAAAGCTTTGGAGTTACTCTTTCTCCACAATTAATAATTTTGCTTAACATCAGATCAAATCAAGAGTTTAAGGGTTGCGCTAAGAATATGGTTATTGACGAGACAGATCTCCCATTTCTGAGGCATAATAATGTACGTACGTTTCTAAGCCACCATTTCCTGTGTCTATCCCATTGAGGGTCCTTTATTTGAGGCAAGATGCAATAATGTCGGACAGAATCCAGACCTCATTCACCTAACCTTGATGATCTGTGTTTACAGCAGATTAAAGAGAAAAAAACGGGATTTCAAATAACTAAGCGTTCAACCTGCAAAAAATGCATTTACCAATCTCTGATTGGCCCTTTAGTAGGCTCTTTATCCTGTCCGCCCTCTAACCCGCCGGCCCTCTATCTTTCCATCTCTTTCCGACTGTCTGTATGATACACGGCCTGCTTGATGTGCTGATGTCACCCTCAACCGGCCTGAGGCTTATCACAGGTATATTATCTCATTTACCCTGCCTGGGCTCTGAGGCCTACCTGAGGTGCCTGATGCTATTTATGACTGACTACAACCTTGGAGGGGGAAGGGAAGCGAGGGGCCACAGGGATTGTCTCCCAAATGACACCCTATTCCCTGTTAAGTGTACTACCATAAGGTTACGGTCAGAAGTAGTGCACTGTATAGGGAATAGGGTGCCATTTGCGACACAAACACTGATCTACATTAGTCTGAACGGTAGAGGGAAATAAAATGATAATATTCCTCTTTTGTTGGAGTGCGCAGGGAGGCTCATCAGATATGTTTTGGGGTCCTGGAGCACAGCTTTTTGTTCCCTTTATACGGCTAACGTCCATACTTGTCCTTTTTGGAGTGTATACAGTGCCTTCAGAAAGTATTCACACCCCTTGACTTTCTCCACATTTTGTTGTGCTACAGCCTGAATTTTAAAATTGGCCTGCTCACAATACCCCATAATGTCAAGTGTTTTTTGAATTCTTTACAAATTAGAAGCTGAAATGTCTTGAGTCAATAAGTGTTCAACCCCTTTGTTATGGAAAGCCTAAAGTTCAGGAGCACTAATGTGCTTAACAATGCACATAATAAGTTGCATGGACTCACTCTGTGTGCAATAATAGTGTTTAACATGTGTTTTAATGAGTACCTCATCTCTGTACACCACACATACAATTTTCTGTGAAGTTCCTCAGTCGAGCAGTGAATTTCAAACACAGATTCAACCACAAAGACCAGATTTTCCAATGCATCGCAAAGAAGGGCACGCACAGTTGAAGTTGTAAGTTTACATACACCTTAGCCAAATACATTTAAACTCAGTTTTTCACAATTCCTGACATTTAATCCTAGTAAAAGCTCCCTGTCTTAGGTCAGGTAGGATCACCACTTTATTTTAAGAATGTGAAATGTCAGAATGATAGTAGAGAGAGTGATTTATTTCAGCTTTCATTTCTTTCATCACATTCCCAGTGGGTCAGAGGTTTACATACACTCAATTAGTATTTGGTAGCATTGCCTTTAAATTGTTTAACTTGGGTCAAACGTTTCGGGTAGCCTTCCACAAGCTCCCCACAATAAGTTGGGTGAATTTTGGCCTGTTCCTCCTGACAGAGCTCGTGTAACTGAGTCAGGTTTGTAGGCCTCATTGCTCGCACACGCTTTTTCAGTTCTGCCCACAAATTTTCTATGGGGATTGAGGTCAGGGCTTTGTGATGGCCTCTCCAATACCTTGACTTTGTTGTCCCTAAGCCATTTTGCCACAACTTTGGAAGTATGGTCATTGTCCATTTGCGACCAAGCTTTAACTTCCTGACTGATGTCTTGAGATGTTGCTTCAATTTATCCACATAATTTCCCCTCCTCGTGATGCCATCTATTTTGTGAAGTGCACCAGTCCCTCCTGCAGCAAAGCACCCCCACAACATGATTCTGCCACCCCCATCCTTCACGGTTGGGATGGTGTTCTTTGGCTTGCAAGGCTCCCCATTTTTCCTCCAAACATAACGATGGTCAAACAGTTATATTTTTGTTTCATCAGACCAGAGGACATTTCTCCAAAAAGTTCGATCTTTGTCCCCATGTGCCGTTGCAAACCGTAGTCTGGCTTTTTTTATGGCGGTTTTGGAGCAGCGGCTTCTTCCTTGCTGAGCGGCCTTTCAGGTTACATCGATATAGGACTCGTTTTACTGTGGATATAGATACTTTTGTACCTGTTTCCTCCAACATCTTGACAGGGTCATTTTCTGTTGTTCTGGGATTGATTTGCACGTTTCACACCTAAGTACGTTCATCTCTAGGAGACAGAATGCGTCTCCTTCCTGAGTGGTATGATGGCTGCGTGGTCCCATGGTGTTTATACCTGCGTACTATTGATTGTACAGATGAACCAGACTTGTGGAGGTCTACAATTTTTTGGGGCTGATTTCTTTTGATTTTCCCATGATGTCAAGCAACGAGGCAGTGAGTTTGAAGGTAGGCCTTGAAATACATCATCAGGTACACCTCCAATTGACTCAAATCATGTCAATTACCCTATCAGAAGCTTCTAAAGCCATGACATAATTTTCTGGAATTTTCCAAGCTGTTTAAAGGCACAGTCAACTTAGTGGATATAAACTTCTGACCCATTGGAATTGTGATACAATGAGTTATAGGTGAAATAATCTGTCTGTAAACAATTGATGGGAAAATGACTTGTGTCATGCACAAAGTAGATGTCCTAACCGACTTGCCAAAACTATAGTTTGTTAATAAACAAGAAATGTGTGTAGTGGTTGAAAAACAAGTTTTAATGACTCCAAACTAAGTGTATGTAAACTTCTGACTTCAACTGTATTGGTAGATAGGTTAAAAAAAAAATTAAAAAGCAGACATTGAATATCCATTTGAGCATAGTGAAATATTTACTTACACTTTGGATGGTGTATCAATACACCCAGTCACTGCAAAGATACAAGTGTCCTTCCTAACTCCGTTGCCAGAGAGGAAGGAAAACACGCAGGGATTTCACCATGAAGCCAATGGTGACTTCAAAACAGTTACAGAGTTTAATGTCTGTGAGAGGAGAAAACTAAGGATGTATCAACAATATTGTAGTTACTCCACAATACTGACCTAAATGACAGAGTGAAAAGAAGGAAGCCTGTACAGAGAAATATTACAAATATTACATAACATGCATCCTGTTTGCATATAGGGCACTAAAGTCAATCTGCAAGAAACGTGGCAAAGAAATTATCTTTGTCGTGAATACAAAGCGTTATGTTTGGGGAAAATCCAACACAACACTGAGTAACACGCTTTATATTTTCAAGCATGGTGGTGGCTGCATCATGTTATGGGTATGCTTGTAATTTGCAAGGACTAGGGAGTTTTTTGGGATAAAAAGAAACGGAATAGAGCTAGGCAAAACATAGGCAAAATCCTAGAGGACAACCTGGTTCAGTCTGCTTTCCAACAGACATTGGGAGACAAATTCACCTTTCAGCAGGACAATAACCTAACACACAAGCCTAATATACACAGGAGTTGATGACATTAAATGTTCCTGAGTGGCATAGTTACAGTTTCACCTTAAATCAGATTGAAAATCTATAGCTTTCTAGCATTGATCAACAACTAACTTGGCAGAGCTTGAAGAATAAAAAAAAATGCACGGTTATAATTGCTGCCAAAGTTGATTCTAACGTATGGACTCAGGGGTGTGAATACTTATGTAAATTTCTATATTTAATTTGATACATTTGCAAAGATTTCTTAAAAAATGTGGGAGAGAATTTATTTTATTTGATCCATTTTGAATTTAGACTTTATCACAACAAAATGTGGGGTCAAGGGGTATGAATACTTTCTGAAGGCACTGTATATAGTTTTTTTTTGTGTCATAAGTTGCGTCACAAAAGGCACCTCAATTTCCAATATAGTGCACTACTTTTGACCTTTTGACCTACTGGCCAAAAGGTAGTAAGTACGCTAAATGGGGAATAGTGTGTCATTCAGGATGCACAATAGACTTCATTTTTATATGGAATGCAAATTCTAGAAGGCCCTGTGCTGTTATCTACTCTGTGGTCATATTCGATGGCAGTGTGATTTGTTGAAGGGGCTGAGTGTGGGAATGAGAGGGTTATAGTGACTTATTAACTGTGTTGACAATGTGCAGGCTCGCGCCGCGTCATCTGACCCATTTATACTGCACGCTGTAAAAACAAAGAGATGACGAATAAATATGCAGAGGGGGGAGGAGGAGTGCATTGTTTCTCCACTCACTTCTTTGCCAAAAGCTTGCTCTGACCTCTGCAACGTGGGTCCCTTGATAGTGCTAAACTGTCTGTCACTCAGCAAACGCGCTTGCACAACTTGCCCTCCTGACCCCGGCATCTTGTTTTTCTCTTCTCCTTAAAGGCTAGGGTTGTGCTGTGACAACCCAAATTGAGCGTAGAAGGCATTCTGAATGCCAGAACCCCTCCAACACAAACACACACACATGAATACACACACACACACACACGAACACTGTACACAGATACATTGAATAGATACAAACACAGACATGTCAGCCTTGCTCATTATTCTGTCTTTATTCCCCTATCTTTTGTGGATAGGGTAAACAGTAAATTGTAGTCTGACAATTACAATACACAGCCCAGCAAAAGGTTATTAATGCCTAGGCTTACTGATGGCCCTTCAGTTGTACAGCGAGTCTGGCCTTCCTCACTGCTAACCACATCCAGACCTGTATGTTTCTCTCTCTCCGAGTGTGTGTGTCTGCGCGTTTGTCTGTTTGCGTGCAGATGTGTGTGTGTGTGTCTGCGCGTTTGTGTGTAAATATGTGTGTGTGTGCTGTGTACACACAGTCCAGGGGGCAGGCAGAGATCAGCCGATCAACAGTGCTGTCAACCCACCATCTGTCCGTGATTGGATCATTGATAAACTATACCATCGCAGCCTGTCAATCAGCGACAAATACATGTATGTCTCTGTTTGTTGTCCTATAATAGCAGTATTATCATTAGACAAACTCATGTTGAGTTACACATGAGATTGGAGGACAGATCAGCAACTTCAAACTTTGCTGTTATAACCTCCAACTGGAACTATGAGACACGCTATATTAGAGTAATTGTTGTGTTTGTGCACATAATGTGTATTTCAAAAGTAAATAACTGGAGGAGAATTTTTTTTGAACAGCATCATTATGTGTTGTCTTCTGTTGCTAGAATGAAAAATATATATATGAGATATATGGGCTTCAGGGGCAGTTGGGGGAAGCCTCTTCTGGGGGAAGAGGCTTTTCCTACAGAATTTGAAGCCAGCAAATAAAATCGACCTACTTACTACGCCTGTGTCCCAAATGGCCCCCTATTCTATATAGTGCACTACTTTTGACTAGGGGCCTAATGGAGTGCTTGTGTGATTTAAGCAGCCTCGTTGTGGCTGTGGATGACTGTGTCACTGTAAGGGAGGGAGGGAAGGGGGTTTGTGAATATACTGTCTGCATCTGAATGGGAGGTCCCATAGGGGATTATCTCCATTGGCCACAGTGATAATGGGGCGTTAGAACTAACAGTCACTTAGCCCTGCATGCTGCCTCGCCACTGTAAGGTCCCATTAGGAAGTGACTTGTTAGCAGCATAATACTGACTGGTGCTGCTGTGGGCTTTTGGCTTTGTATTTCACAGGTCAGGGTGGAGGGATGGATGGGTTGCTTTATGGAAATCACACTCCTCTCATTATGCATGGCAAGATGAGGGTTTTTAAAGTATGTGTGTGGATGGGTAGACAGGGTGTTTGTGTGTGTGTTCACTTGTGTGTGTGTTTGTGAGGATCTTTACACTTGGTGTTAAAAAATACTAGGTGTTGCAGTATGTGTCTAGTCTTAAATGAGTAGGTGGAGACCGGGGTGAATAACAGATTAGATTAAACTGGGACAAGGTTAGCACTTTATTTGCCCATGTCATTCAGTCGACATTCATACCAGTTATAGACTGGCGACATTGTCTATATGAATGCAGCTGCCACTGTATTGCCGCCATTGGACACCGTTGACTTTATTACAGGCGATGGGTTCAGTACACATCACTGCATTCTGCATCAGAAAGTAGGCTGGCCCTTTTTTAAGGCAATTCAAGGACCTTTTTGAGGACCTTTTTACTGAAGAATGTGTTTGTTTTCTATGATTGTGTTTTGCTTTTCATGGATTGATTTGTATATTGATGTGTGTGTATATATAGGTGTTTACCGGGCTCATCTGTAAAAGAGACTTTGGTCTCAGCAGGACAAAAAAAAGTAAGCATGTTGTCAATCAAATCAAATTTTATTGGTCACATACACATACAGTTGAAGTCGGAAGTTTACATACATTTAGGTTGGAGTCATTAAAACTCGGTTTTCAACTACTCCACAAATAACCGACTTGCAAATTTTATAGTATTTGCAAGTCGGTTAGGTCATCAACTTTGTACATGACACAAGTAATTTTTCCGACAATTGTTTACAGACAGATTATTTCACTTATAATTCCAGTGGGTCAGAAGTTTACATGAAGTTTACATTTACTTGAAGCAAGCGGGGACAGCAAACTGGGATAGGAATATGTCCGTAAACACTCCAACCAGCTGTTCTGGACATGCTCTGAGGACGCGGCTAGGGATGCCGTCTGGGCCGGCAGCCTTGTGAGGGTTAACACGCTTAAATGTATTACTCACGTTGGCCACGGAGAATGAGAGCCCACAGTCCTTGGGAGCGGGCTGCGTCGGTGGCATTGTGTTATCCTCAAAGCGGGTGAAGAAGGTGTTTAGCTTGTCCTGGAGCAAGACATCGGTGTCCGTGACATGGCTTGTTTTCCCTTTGTGATCTGTGATTGTCTGTAGACCTTGCCACACACGTCTCGTGTTTGAGCTATTGAATTGCGACTCCACTTTGTCTCTGTACTGATGATTTTCCTGTTTGATTGCCTCACGGAGGAAATAACTACACTGATTTTATTCAACCATATTACAAGTCAATGTTATTCTCAGAGGCAACTCGGAACATATCACAGTACTCATGATTAAAACATTATTGGTCAGACCAGCGTTGAATTGACCTTAGCACGGTTACTTCCTGTTTGAGTTTCTGCCTAAAGGGAGGGAGGAGCAGAATAGAGTCGTGATCTGATTTGCTGAACGGAGGGTGGGGGAGGGCCTTGTAGCCCCTCGGAAGGGAGAGTAACAATGGTCAAGAGTTTTTGAAGCGCGAGTATTACAGGCAATGTGTTGATAGAACCTCCGTAGCATTCTCCTCAAATTTGCTTTGTTAAAAAATACCCAGCTACAATAGATGTGGTCTCAGGATATGTGATTTCCAGTTTGCACAAAGTCCAGTGTAGTTTCTTGAGGGTAATATACACGGCTGTGACTATAACCAAAGATAATTTTCTTGGGAGGTGATATGGTCGGCATTTGATTATAGGGTATTCTAGGTCGGGTGAACAAAAGGACTTGAGTTCCTGGACGTTATCACAATCACACCACGAGTAGTTAATCATGAAACATACACCACCGCCTTTCTTCTTCCTAGAGAGTTCTTTATTCCTGTCTGCGCGATGTACTGAGAACCCAGCTGACTGTATGGAAGGGGACAGTATGTGATTCCATAAAACAGAGTATGTTACACACCCACCGTTACACACCCTTGATAAAGATGAACAAAAAAATGTATAAATGAAATAATACAAACACTGAGCTTTATGCTCCCAAAAATGTTAACATTATATTATTTTATACTAATACAATTTATCAGAGAGAAACATTTTCTTTACCAAGTAATTTAAAAAGATCTAAAAAAAGATTGGTGTCAAAATTATTGGCTCTCCTGTTTTTAATACTTCATGCACCCTCCCCTTGCGAGGACAACAGCACTTAACCTTTTTCTATAATGTTTTATGAGATTAGGCAACACATTTCAAGGGATCTTGGACCATTTGTCTATACGGAATCCCTCCAGATCCTTGATATTCTACTGTCTGTGTTCATGGACTGCCCTCAATTCAAACCACAGGTTTTCAATGGGGTTCAAGTCCGGAGACTGAGATGGCCATTGCAAAATGTTGATTTCGTGGTCAATTAACAATTTCTTTGTTGATCTTGATGTGTGCTTGAGGTCATCGTCTTGGTGGAAGATCCACTTGCGATCAAGTTTTTACCTTTTGATCCATCTTCCTCTGTGTGCGTGGGGACAAGATACACTTGCATCCTCTACCAGGCATGTTTACCACTGTTCCAGTAGTTTTAAACGTCTTTATTGTTGCCCTAATAGTGGTGTTTTTTTTGTACCCATTGCCTGATTTATGAAAGTCAACAACCATTTGTCTCTTCATTTGTGAGTTCTTTGCCTAGTGATGGATAACAAAGGGATTTTACATGCGAGTTACCTCGATTTTATACCACAGTGAAACAGGAACCCATGGAAGGCCACAGTACAGTTCCAGTACAATGAGATTAACTATAAAAAAAGTTTCATGTTAATGGCTCGTACCACCGATTCAGTGCCTTTGTAATTCGATACAATTTTGACTTCACCTCATTTTAACATTCTGTCATAAAGAGAACATGTTCAACTTAATAAATAACACGTTCTGCCATCTCAAGAAGTTAAATAAAAAAATACTAAAGTAACAGGGTTGACCATAACAGGGTTGACGATTTCCTTTTAAATCAGCCATAAATCCCCTCGTGACAGGGGAAATGGAGGCTTGTTGTGTGCAACAGGGAGAGAGGCAACTGAATGCAAGCTTCACAAAACATTTAATTAATCAAATATGTATAGCCTGTCTATCTATGGGTAACAGGGTTGATGTGTTACGCTCGACCCACTCAGTTTTCCACCCAAAAATTGCCAAAAAGAGTAAAACCACCTCACCTGCATTTACACTTTGATTTGACTTTTAGATGTGCAATGTTTTAGATGTGCAATGTATCTTGCAAAAAAGTTAAATGTTTTATTTTAGGATTAAGTGTGTTGAATTCTTCCTAGAAGTGACAGAGGTTTGACGGAGGGACATGTCAAAAAGCTGCATTTTTGGCATTTTAGCAAACCTTTATTCATATAAAAAAAATCTGATTTATTGAATTCTCCATGTGGTTTATTTTAAAAGACACATTTTCTACATAAAATATCAAAGGGATGTAAAATACACTCATTTCAGTGAATGACCCAAATGCAGATTATTATTTTTTGAATGTTATTTATAAGAATATTTGGGGGTGCCAATCATTTTAACACCTGTCTTTTATTTATTTTTTTCTTCTTGTTAAACAACATCTCTTTCTAGCAATTATGTTAGTATGAAATAATATAATTTCCCATTTCTTTCCCAATAAAATGCGGCATTTGTAAAAAAAAATTGCTAATCTTTATCAATGGTGCCAATAGTTTTGGAGGTGACCGTAACATGCATTGTATTTAATCAAAATCCCTCTTTCGTTGCTCTTTATTATTTTCTTCATTCTTTTTTTTAGATCTTGACGGGCTGCATTGGTGCCGTGGTCCAGATCCCATTGATTGGATCAACAGAGGTTGCTAGACATCCACCAAACGGTACATTAGATGTCCAATGTTATATTATTATACTATATTATATTCCTATTATATTCCTGACTTCACCTTTCCTTATTCTTTTAATCTACGTATGTACTTCCCTACAGTAATAATAATCAACATGTTAGTGATGAAAAGAAAACTCTAAGATATGAGAATCAACAATATAACAGAAGCCTTGCTTATAGTGTTACTGTAGCTAATAAATGAGAGAATGAGGTTTCTGACTGTGTTTAGGAGATAATCAACATAATGTAGACAGTCTGTTAGTGAGGCCTCGGCTGCTAGTGATTTGTTTAGTATCACAGTTGGTTTGTTTTCGAAGGACCCAACACCCCCCACCTCTCTCCCCCTCCCTCCCCCGCTTCCCCCGCTTCCCTCCCTTCCTTCCACATCATCTGTCTCATTCCATCTCTGATGAAGCACAAATGCAATCTGGGAAATATTGAAATGAGGTTTTGGACACAAAGGGCATTTTGAACAGCATGAGAGAAGGATGAAGTGAGAGATGGAGATGAAGATGGAGAGAGAGGTACAAAATAATTAAAAAACAATTTTAGCCCCTGGTTGCCATATTTCCATTTGCAATAAGTGTTTTTAGTCGGCCTGAGTCGAGCGGAACGTCAACTGCCCCCACCGTTCGACCCCCGATGACTGGTCTGTAATGAAGGTGTTTAGGTACGCAGACTCCCTCATTTGACTATAATGAAAAATATGTCATCGGACTGGGAAACTCAATCATGTACGGTTTAAATATGATATGAGCTGGCTGGTGAATAACACAGTGGTGTAAAACTATGAAATTGGTTTGGCTGATGGAGATGTAGATTTGCATGCATATTCACATTCACGTGTGTGTGTGTGTGTGTGTGTGTGTGTGAGTGTGTGTGTGTGTGCACGTGTTTTGAACCGTGCAATCCCTCCAGACCTAATATCTTACTATGTATGCTCAACTATGAGGCTTCACCTAACAATTGGGTACTATGAATGGTTTGTAACGTGTCTGTGTGTGTGCAGGGGATATGAACAGTTTAAAACCAGAGTGCAGATGTTTTAATGGTTGTGGTCTGATCCTTTGTGACACTGAACAGCCCCACAGTTGAAAATCCAATGTCGGAAAATCTAACTGACTGCACAGAAGGGTTAGATTATCTATAGAGATGCAATGGTATGAACAGAGCTGAACAATTTAACCTTTATTTAAACCAGCAAGTCCCATTGAGATTAACATTGTCTTTCCAGAAGGAGACCCACGAAAGGAAAGGAGTTTTCCACTTGAAGATCTTTCCCAGGGTATCCTTCCATGTCCTCTATGTGAACTTACATCCCTTCTCTCTCATAGTGTCCAGTGCTAAGAGAATACATACACAAACACAGAGAGATAACTACCAACCTCTCCCTGTGTGTCTGACTGTCACTGGAATGGGTCAGCATCTAATGCCTAACATCAACTCTCTGTGGTTAAAAGTGGTTCGTTCACAAGACATCTCGACTGGATCCCGAATGGCATCCTATTCCCTACTTTTGACTACTCCATGGGGCTCTGGTCAAAAGTAGTGCATTGGGTGCCGTTTGGAAAACAGCCCAAGTCTCTGTGGTTAAGAGTGGTTCACAACACATCTCCTTTCATGTGAAGGTAATTGGCGCTGTATGTTGAACCCCTGGAGCCTAACCAGAAACAATAGATTTGTTCAGAAGTGATGCTGAGCAGCCACGCCTGTCTCTTTCGGTGAGAGCCGCGTCGCTGGGGAGCCCTGTCCAGTGTTACCTCTCAGTGACTGCCAGGTTGAAATGTGTGTGTGCGTGTGTGCGTGAGAGTGATCGAGAGAGAGAGATTGACAGGTCCACCCAGTACACATGCACTCTCTTTTTCTCCCTCTCCCTCTCACATACATTTTGCTGCAGACATATTTGTTTCTGTGGCAGTCATACATTTTTACACACAAACGTATGTATTTCTTGAAAACACAGGGCCAACTGACCTTATGTTTCCATTATATTATAATTATTAGGCATTAGCAATATTACCTTGATTCTGCGTGGTATTTTACAGCCACAGTATCATCACCAGGCATGCATTAGAACAGAAGTGAAATCAAATGCTACACCACATTGATTTAAGTGTCTGTTTGAATTAAGGGCTGATAACTTCAAGTTTTGTCTGCGTATCATGTGAGGGGCAGTATGCTCAACCTCTAGCTCCTGGAAACTCTAGAATATTCGGAATATCTAGAACCTTGAGAGATGTATGGAAGGGAAGCAGTTGCCTTTGAGTTTCCAGTCTTCATCCTCCATGCAGTTTTGAAGCCAATCCATGCAAGGATGGAACGAAACAATATGGCCCTGCCTTGACTGTCTACTCTGTCTGTTATTTGACTTTGACTGAATCTGGCAATTCATCATTTGGGAGAGTGATCAGTCAGTCTGGATGGTTCTGCCCAGGCTTTCTGGGTTGCGTTCCCAATGTCACCCTACTCCCTACACGGGGCACTACGTTTGAACAGGGCCCTTATTGCTCTGATCAAAAGTAGTGAACTGTCTAGGCAATAGGTTGCCATTTGGGATGCAGACAGGGCTTCAGTGACATCGATACCACAGAGATAAGCCACAACATCTCCTCCTTGGCCTAGCAGAGGGAGAAAACCACAGATGTCTATGTATAGTTGTTGTGATTGGTAATGCAACACAGCTGTGACCATGAAATCAGGACTTAGCGTAATTAGTTACTTTGAAGCAGAGATTTAATACCAAAATCTTCTACAAAATACCAGGGATCTGGTGCTACTTGATGATAATCTGATATCCAAGCCTCCTCTCTATGTATTTTTCTTTTTAACAACCATGCATTTTAGTGGGAAGAGAGAGAGAGCCAACCTGGGATAGATTTAGGAGTGTCTGTTTGCTGGCCAGACACAGATACACACTGAAGTGCCTCTCACTGGGGAGTCTAACATGACACATACATTATTTGAAAGAAAAATAATCCTGTGTATAAAATTACAGTATTATTAGAGTCAAATTTTCCCTACTGTAGAGAGTTCCATGTTGGCCTATACACACTGAAGTACTGGATTGATTTGCTGTGGGTGGGTGCAGTTGTTGCGTGAGGGCTTTGACTGTTGCTATGCAGGTAATATCATCACTCAGGGTAGGAATTTGTTCCATTATTGCTGCTCATTTGACGAACCAAGGTAGAGTGTACAATTACAACCATATTGAATGGGTATAGCAAACAGTTATTCCAATAATCCTAACTATACAGATTTTTGGAGGGTTGAAAAGTGCTTGGAATGCTGGGATGTGAATTTGAAAGAGGGTACTGAACACTTCTTCAAAATCAACTGTGAGAATGGTGGTGGTGCAACATGACCAGAAAAACTGAAAAACACAATACCAATTTGATGCACTTTCCCCAAAACCTTTAGTTGTTTTGATAAATATAATGTGTTTCAACCCTCAGTGCTCACACCAAGTTTGAGTTTTCAAACAGCTGGCCTTGACTGGTCTCCTTTTCGTTGTTGTTATTTTCCACTCCCCACTTTTAAAAATGCAGGATATCAAGATTAATTGTTTCAGACAAAATAATCCCTCTAAACTCCCAATTGGTTGTTTATACAATACTCCTAAACTGCATCAAATCTTATTTGGCTGACCCCAGCTCTCCAACAACAATGTAAGGTGAGATGATCAGGCACAAACAGGCTAAATCAGACCCATTTTCAGCAAATTCACTCACCCCTCTCCACTCAGGGCTCAAGGGCTCCCCTCTCCACTCACAACTTCAATTGTTTAATACCTGTTTGGAGCAGCCAGGGGGTGAGGAGGGCAGGGGTGGGGTGCACGGCTCAGGCAGGCCTTAATGAAGTGCTTTCAGATGGAATTACTTTGCAGCCCTGAAACTCCATGGCTCCCCTACAACACACCTCCTGCCCGCCTGCACTCCATGGCATTGTCCCAAATGGCACCCTATTCTCTTTATAATGCACTAGTTTTAGCCAGGGCCCATACCTTTCCTTCCTTGACTTGGACCGTCTCATCCATTTAGCTGTATGTTATGGTACAGTGTTGTCCTGTGGTGTTTTAACTTAATGAAGCTGTGATATATTTATGACTGGCCCAATCCCTGGCTAATCCCACCCCTGATAATAGCTGCTGCGCGTTAAGCTCAGTAACTGTTTTGTTAAACATGTTTCACCAGAGTTGGAGAGAAATCCATGAGGCCCTTACTCTGTGTATATTTCTGAGTAACCTAATTTGCACTTGCTGTATGTAATGTACCCTTCTAAATGGGAGGGAGGATAGAGGAGGTGTGGGAGGTAGCTCTCTCAGGGTCAGCATTGGGGTGCAGTGTTGGTGGGGGGGTCTCTGCATTTGAGAAGTGGGTCCTATGTTTGCCTCATTAAATTGGCACCTTGAGGGTTAGGGGGCAGAGGGGCAGGGGTAGGGGGGGCAGGGGTAAAGGGAGGGTTACCTGAGGTAGTAACGAGGTGTTGCTGGAGCCGTGTTTTAGAGTTGAATTACATCAGAGCTCTTGAGAGCCATCATAAACACGAATGAAACCAAATTGGTCTCCAAACCGATGAACTAGAGGAAAACAATAACTCTTAAAGCCTTATGCAACGACATAAATACTTGAATTTCTTACCCCGTTTTAATGTCCCATTGGCAGAGATAAGGGACATTTCATTATTTTTATTCATACCGTGCAATGCCAATCAAACAATAAAGTTGTTTTGCAATTTTTCTTCGTATTCTCAACTGGTAATTCAGCTTCAGTAACCTCTGCTCTCCTTTAGTGTGTATAAAACACCTCTGTTTCTGAGCTGGCGACTTAAGAGGAGTGACGCTTTAAAAGGCCTACTTTAAGAGGGAGTGGGGGGGGGGTGGGAGGTAGAGCAGGAGACTTCTTGGCAAAGGTGAACTTTTCACACCTGGGCTGTCACTAGCGATGGAGGGAACATGAGAGAGAGAGTGTGAGAGAAGGGGGCCCATACTGTGTCTTTGTTGGGAGTCCTGAGGCCTGAGACTCTGCAGAGTCTGCTCTTTGGATTGTTGATGCCAGCTCAGGCACACTGTTTATTTTCACCATTTCACACAAGAATTTTAATTTATTTCTTCATCCTTTCATTTTTTTCTGGGAGACTTTGACTGTTGTTTAAGGATACCTGCTTCTTCCCCCTGTGTATAGCCCTGGGCCAATTACGTTGTCAGGGAGCTGGAGTTTAAACATCTGTAGCTAGATGCTGAGCTGAGCTGAAGCAGAGTGATTTAGCTCCATCTTGAAAGATCTTCACTTTGAGAGAGTTGTGTGTGTATGGCTCTGTGTCAAAGAGCGGCGTAGTCTCTCATCGTGACAGGCCTCTCATCATGACAGGACATGAAGAGATAGGGGAAAAGTTGTGTTGCAGTCTGGCCAGATTGATGGTTCAGATTTTTGTTGTTATTATTGAATCTATCATTTTTTTTAAATATTTGTTTTTTTTACCTTGTTAATAAATTAAGGCCATTTCTGTTGTTTGTTTATGTGTGTTGTTTTCGTTAAATCGACTAAAGTTTTTAATTATACTAAATGAAATGTTCTTCTCCTCTTGTATTGTTAGCTAAGTCTTTAGTGCACTAAGAGCATCAAAAGAAAAATACCCATCTCAAATTCAATGGCAAATAACAACATTCATATGTTTTTAAAAAAACATCTTCTTTCTTTTACACTTGGTTCTCAAAATCAAAACAGAAAAAAGCTTCTAAAGATCAAACTAATTCTATTTGCTTTTATCTTAAAAACCTCCTTCTCTGGAAACGTTCCACCCTGGATTGTAGGGCCTATTTTCCCAGCTAAGGCTGTGGGGGCTGTGTGAGGATTAGGATTGTGATCTGAGAAATACCTCTCTATTACCATTTTACACAGTGACAATTTTAGGGGCTATGCCTTTTGGAGTATGCCTTTGTTTTAGCTGTGGGCCTTCCTATAAGACCTGAGTCAGCCAAACGCACATGGGTAGTGTCAGCCATAACACGCTGTGACAGGGGCATTTAGTGGTTGTAATTCAAATCTAATTCGGAACATCTTAACCCTGAAGTCTGTCAGGGCTCTGAAAACGAATGCCGTTGCTGGAACACTCATGGTCCCAATCAGGTCCTCCGCAATGGCAGCACGGAAACGCGTCAACAAGCGTGGTTACAAAAACAGCTCTACCTCAACCAGAACACTCATTTACAGTACACCGGCAGTCCGGGAGAGAGAGACCGAGTGAACCGAGAGAGTAAACTGAGTGAACGGCGTCCAGCCACAGCACCGTGCCGTTCCATAAGGGAGAACGTGCATTGGGCTTGTAATTGGTCTGACGCTGTTTAAAGTCACAAAGTAACATAAAGTAAATAAGTGGAAATCTGCTTCACATTTTGCCCTTGCCACCATGATTACCTTTAATATAGGATTCCCTCGTAGCCTTGTCCTTGGCTGAGCCACCTTTTTGAACAGCTTTCCAATAGAAATAACATCACCTACAACTATGGGTAGGCTATGCATGCTGAGGGAATAGAAAACACGCAGAGAACAGTTCAACAAAGAGCCAAAGGAAATCATTGACTTTTTCCCCAAATGGTACCCTATTCCCTATTTAGTGTAATCCTTTTGACCAGGGCCCTGGTCTAAAGTAGTGCACTGTTTAGTGCACTACTTATATTGGTCATGGATGACAGCAGAGTTAAAACCTTAAACAGCTACGATTCTTATAATCCCTTGAACTGCACACCATTTACTTCATGTCTTTGCCCCAGAGATTTACTTTCCTTCTGAATATGATCAGCCTATGAACATCTGTGTGTTTAGAAGTGGGTATTGGGGCAGTGTTCAATTTCATGAATATATCAATGCATGATGCAACACTGATAATTCTGTCTTTTATATTCCGGGGGAGAAATCTCACCCCACTTTGCCTCAAAAGTAGCGCCTCTCTTTATTCAGACATATCAATTTCATGACAAATGTGAGGTCCTTTTGAAGTGGTCAACAAAACTAACTGTCAGAGGTCACATTTTGGAAGACAAACAAGTCACCGTTATATATATATATATATATATATATATATCTTTGTCTACCATGGCATATTCGTGCCCAAAGATATTTGGATATTCTGAATATTTATCCACTCTGCCCCTAAACAATACTGTATTGTCTAGCTAATATTTTAGTTTTTTTTTAAATTAATAATTTTAAAAAGAGGAAGAGCATTATGTCTCATTTGTTGACCTACTCAGACTTCTCGGCTAATCACAACATAAGCTATACGAACCACCATACATCAGATATTTTTCTTCCTGTGAAACTACACTTTCCTTTTCAATTACATCTGTCTGACAGCTAGCATAATAGCAGTTGTGCTTGGTGCCAATAATATCCTTCATGTCTGACTGGACAAATCATGTACCAGAGGACTATGTGTAATTGTCTTTACAGTGAAAACAGTAAGCAGGGATTCAAAGCCAGGGGAAGCCAGCTGTCCAACTGCATCCATTTAAAGTTGAGCGTATTTTCATTACTCCCATAATATAACACTTCGGTTAAGTGACACATGATTGATGATGGGGAGCGGAGTGGCTTTTCTAACCCTTTAAGTGCTCCAAAAACAAATTAAAGCTTTCATCATAGTAACATGTCTATTACAAGATGTGCTAATAGCCCCTCGTTGTATGAAATTATTTGTGTGTCTAAATAATTTGGAAAAATTTAACTATTAATCATTCTGGAGAGAGGCTGACAAAAGATTGTGCGTTAGGGCTGTCGGAACGTGCAGAGGCCCATTCACAATACACTTAGAGGTGTTTATAGCTTATTCTGTGAAATGGTCATAATTGCTTAATTGCAGTTCTGCTAGCTGGTGGTTCTAGTGTTTCTAGGGGAAAAGTTATCCTGGACTTTGGTTTCATCCGAATTATCGAAAGTAAAACCAAATGTTCACTTTAGGGGTTTTAGTGAGTAATTATAAAATTAGAAACTTAAAAAAAAAATCTGGCACATCAGTGGCAAGCATTTAATTATTTGTTATTAAAACATTTTAAACAATGGGCATTACAGAAACAACTTGAGGTTTAATTTTCCCATTCATACTTATAAAAAAAGTAAACAATTCTTCTAAGCCGACTGTAATTCAATATGTGTTTTATGAAGCTCAAATGTTCCATCTTTGGTACATGCTTTATACAGGCAACTCAGTATTATTATAAGTGAGGTTTTCACTGGTGCACATAGCATGTCCAGTCAAAAAGCGGACCCGACTTGTGTTAAAACAGGGGGGAAAAAAGTTCACACATGGAGCTAAGTGAAGGTGTCAGTGCACCGTGCTGTAGAAACTATCTGAGTCATTCATGGGTAGAGATAGCTCCCTCCCTGCCCGGCCCACCTCCCGACCGCCCAACTTACTCTTTGTTATTAAGCAGGTTCAACCAAAATACAAAGGGATACTGTGTTTTTTCTATGAGTAATGCATTAACCTGCTGGGAAAAGTTCATGTTAAAAGTATGGGCTCAGACAGCACAAGATTTATGGCGATGGCTGCAGAAATTATGCTTCTTTCCCCCCAAAAGCCACTTTAATTATGTAATTACAGCCAGCTGCTTTTCATTTGCAGTTGTCCTTAATTAGGGACAGGGGTCTGCAGTTCAAGTGCTTGGACTTTGCTCTGTGATAAGTATGAGATTTGGGGGGCTTCAGCCTAGGCAGGCAGGGCACAGTTAGGATGATTAACCAAATCCACAGCAAAACTCATTTGTTATTCAAGCTTTACCCAGGAGCCTCACACTAGCCTCCCACTGGGTCTAGAGAAAGAAAGAACTCGGAGCTAGCACCATTTCCTCCCTAGTGATCCCCTTATCTCCCCTTCCTCATCAGCAGCAATTGTCCTCAAATAAGAAGCAGCGATATGTGTTTGCTATCCCTATAAGGGCCAAATGCAGAGTAAACACATAGGGAGCAGGGGCCACAGCACCTGATAATCTTAATTAATCTTCCCATCTCAGGTTATGAAGAATTCCTTCACCAGAACAGCAGGGGGACCGAGAGGAGGAGGGATGGATGGAGAGAAAGGGGGATGGAGGGAGGGCCCCTGAATGTGGATCTGTGTTTCCCTAATTGTTAGATTGATATTCAAGTCAAGGGTGCGGTGCTCTCTAAAACCCAGCTGCAGACATATTAGGAAATGTCATTTAGGGGTAACAGCGTCTGCATGTCTGGGCCGAGGCTGTCCTGTACTGTCACAACAGAGGATGTTTCCAAAGCAAAGCCTCCAAATCAATCAGAATAACTAATATCTTCCACCATTCCTGATAAAGCCCTGGCTCGTGTCTATGTACTGCTACGAAGCCCTACGGGAGTTACAACATTGAACACACTGTAGATATAAGTCACTAGACTGAGAAGGTCAGGGGTCAGGACATGCATTACTTGTATATGAGGCTGTCTCAGTCAGTACTCTGTATATTCAGGGCCTAGTAATTTGGTTTGTCTGTAATGTTTCTCAGGGATTGTGAGCAGCAGAAATGTGTGCATGCATCATGTCAGTCGACAGCGATTATGAATCCAGAGCTGTTTCGGTCTGGTAGAGACAGTCAAAACATCTGGAGAAAGAAAGTTGCTATTTAGATGAGAAATTAAAGGGGCCACAAAACATTTCTTCATAATGAATAGCTGTCTTTTTTTCCTGTTGTTAAATAAATAGGAATTATGTAAAACTATCACAGTTTGCTCTTAGATTCATCTGGTTGTGGTACATTTTTTGTACTTGTTTTATGGATTGTACACAGATACTGAATGTGTTCCAAATGGCACCCTATTCCCTATAGGGCTCTGGTCAAAAGTAGTGCACTACATAGGGAATAGGGTGCCATTTGGGGCGTACATATTGCATCTGCTTCGGAAGGGGATTTAATAAGCGGCCAATCTGTGATCCGATGAAATATGATAACGGTTGAATAATCCGAACAACATGAGAAATGTATTCAACGATTAGCTGTGTTGTCTTCACTAAGCCACTCATGGGTTTCGTCCCAAATGGCACTCAATTCCCTATTTAGTGCACTACTTTTGACAAAGGCCCATGGGTTATTGGGATGCACTCTCATGAATTTGTTTGGCAAGCTTCCAAGATCATTTTCCGAGAAAGAAATCAGGAAAAATGTGTTTGTTTATAATAAGTGTTTGTATTTCATTTGTACTACGCAAACCATAATCTGTTATCTTTACATGAATAGCTTCTCAGTGTTGTGGGTAGAGACTAACAGTCATTACAATGACATACTGATGGTTGCGTTCACATGTTTTGGGATCCTCTAAATAAAATGTACATGGTTTTGATATAGAGGGTTATTCTTGACTTGAGTAATAGCATGTTTGGACACAAAAAAACAAACACGTTTGCAGAAAAACACAGAAAGACGAAATAGAGACGAAGAGGAAAACATCTTTGGATATGTCCCAAAGTGCACCCTATTCCCTATTTACTGCTTTCCTTTTGACCCCAGAGCCCAATGGTCAAAGGTAGTGCACTAAATAGAGAATAGTGTGCACTTTGGGTCGTAGACTTTAACACGCAGCCATCAGACGTCCGTAAACGGTGCCAACTGCAAACAAAATGACTTGCAGTGGAGCTAAGTGCTGCCATTTCTCTCTTGCCCTCAGCCAGCCAGGCGAGCTGTAATACACCTGACACTGAGTGAAGACATGTCCACTGTGCATCCCGCTGCTTCCTTGATGTGTCGCAGATGTGAATAAGAGAATGCTTTCTTTCTTCCCCCTCGAGACCGGCATCCTAGCCACTTTAACAACTAGGGGCTGCTGCATTTAAAAGTGGAAACTTCTAGAATTCTTGGAGACATGAGCGACTCTGAGTCTTCCCACCATGCTCTCTGTTGGCATGTGTGTGTTTCTGCACTCGTGTGCATGCATGTGTGTGTATTTGCTTGTGTATATGTTAGCATGTGTGTGTGTAGGTTTGTAGGTGTGTGTTGGTATGTACACTACCGTTCAAAAGTTTTAGAAATGTCCTTGTTTTTGAAAGAAAAGCACATTTTTTGTTCATTAAAATAACATCAAATTGATCAGAAATACAGTGTAGACATTGTTAATGTTGTAAATTACTATTGTACCTGGAAACGGCAGAATTTTTATGGAATATCTACATAGGCGTACAGAGGCCCATTATCAGCAACCATCACTCCTGTGTTCCAATGGCACGTTGTGTTAACTAATCCAAGTTTATCATTTTAAACCCTTTTGCAGTTATGTTAGCACAGCTGAAAACTGTTGTTCAGATTAAAGAAGCAATAAAACTGGCCTTCTTTAGACTAGTTGAATATCTGGAGCATCAACATTTGTGGGTTCGATTACAGGCTCAAAATGGCCAGAAACAAATAACTTTTTTCTGAAACTCATTTTTAAATTTTATTTTATCCCCTTTTTCTCCCCAATTTCGTGGTATCCAATTGTTTAGTAGTTACTATCTTGTCTCATCGCTACAACTCCCGTACGGGCTCGGGAGAGACGAAGGTTTAAAGTCATGCGTCCTCCGATACACAACCCAACCAAGCCGCACTGCTTCTTAACACAGTGCCATCCAACCCGGAAGCCCACCGCACCAATGTGTCGGAGGAAACACCGTTGCACCTGGCAACCTTGGTTAGCGCGCACTGCGCCCAGCTCGCCACAGGAGTTGCTGGTGCGCGATGAGACAAGGATTTCCCTACCGGCCTACCCTTCCTAAACCGGACGACGCTAGGCCAATTGTGCGTCGCCCCACGGACCTCCCGGTCGCGGCCGGTTACGACAGAGCCTGTGCGCGAACCCAGAGTCTCTGGTGGCACAGCTGGTGCTGCAGTACTGCCCTTAACCACTGCGCCACCCGGGAGGCCTTTTTTCTGAAACTTTTTTTTCTGAAACTCGTCAGTCTACTTTTGTTCTGAGAGATGAAAGCTATTCCATGTGAGAAATTGCCAAGAAACTGAAGATCTCGTACAGCGTTGTGTACTACTCCCTTCACAGAACAGCGCAAACTGTCTCTAACCAGAATAGAAAGTGGAGTGGGAGGCCCCGGTGCACGACTGAGCAAGAGGACAAGTACATTAGAGTGTCTAGTTTGTGAAACAGATGCATCAGAAGTCCTCAACTGGCAGCTTCATTAAATAGTACCTGCAAACACCAGTCTCAACGTCAAAAGTGAAGAGGCGACTCCGGGATGCTGGCCTTCTAGGCAGAGTTCCTCTGTCCAGTGTGTATGTGTGTGTGTTCTTTTGCCCATCTTAATAATTTATTTTTATTGGCCAGTTTTCTTTGCAACTCTGCCTAGAAGGCAAGCATCCCGGAGTCGCCTCTTCACTGTTGACGTTGAGACTGGTGTTTTGCGGGTAGGTGGGTAAACGCTGATCGCCATTCACGGTGAAAAACGCTCTCTGTATTTTCAATCGGCATGGCCGATTAATTAGGGACGATTTCAAGTTTTCATAACAATCGGTAATTGGCCTTTTTGGACGCCGAATATATTGCAATCCACGAGGAAACTGCATGGCAGGCTGACCACCTGTTACGCGAGTGCAGCGTCAAAAGGACCTAGTGGCTGCAAGGAGCCAAGCTAAGTTGCTAGCTAGCATTAAACGTATCTTTAAAAAAAACAATCAATCTTCACATAATCACTAGTTAACTACACATGGTTGATAATATTACTAGGTCTACTAGCTTGTCCTGCGTTGCATATAATCAATATGTTCCCGGAGTGTGCAATGCTGTCATCAAGGCAAAGCATGGCTACTTTGAAGAATCTAAAATCTAAAATATATTTTGATTTGTTTAACACTTTTTTGGTTACTACATGATTCCATATGAGTTATTTCATAGTTTTGATGTCTTCACTATTATTCTACAGTGTAGAAAATAGTAAAAATAAAGAAAAACCCTTGAATGAGAATGTGTCCAAACTTTTGACTGGTACTATATATATTTTTTCTAATATATATTCCTTTGTTATTTCCCCTAAACCGGCTTCTACTTCCAGCTTATACATACTATATATATTTAATGGACACAGTATATTTGACAATAGTTAGCTTTTGATTGCTTTTAGTCACATCCTTCAGCTCTACTCAACCCCTCCCATTTGACTCTGAACACCATCCAGTTTTGATTTATTTTTCAACCATAATTTTCAACTGAGCCATGATGTTTCACAAAAGTTCTGAACCTTTTCTATTCTCAAAGATTCCACTGATTGCAAATTAAAGATAAACATTTTTGCTAAGAGTATTATTATATTATTGACTATTACTTTTAAATCACCCATCAGCGCTATTTGCAGAGTTAGCTCCAGGTAAATGTTGCAATTCTTCAGCCATTCCTGAACCTGCGACCAAAAAAAAAACCTACATTTGGAGAGTACCAAAACAAATGATCTAATGATTCTGCCTCTTTGTAGCAGAATCTGCTGGGATGGTTGTATCCCCCTAGTGCATTCGGAAAGTATTCAGACCACTTCACTTTTTCCACATTTTGTTACGTTTAAGCCTTATTCTAAAATGAATTAAATAAAACAAATATTCATCAATCGACACACAATACCCCATAATGACAAAGCAAAACATGTCAAATGTATAAAAATTGTAAAACAGAAATACCTTATTTACATAAGCATTCAGACCCTTTGCTATGAGACTCGAAATTGAGCTCATGTGCATCCTGTTTCCATTGATCATCTTTGATGTTTTTACAACTTGATTGTAACTTGATTTTACAACTTGATCCACCTGTGGTAAATTCAATTGATTGGATATGATTTGAAAACGCACACACCTGTCAATATAAGGTACTACAGTTGACAGTGCATGTCAGAGCAAAATCCAAGCCATGAGGTCGAAGGAATTGTCCATAGAGCTTCGGGACAGGATTGTGTCGAGTCACAGATCTTGGAAAGAGCACCAAAACATTTATGCATTATTGAAGGTCCCCAAGAACACAGTGGCCTCCATCATTCTTAAATGGAAGAAGTTTGGAACCACCAATACTCTTCCTAGAGCTGGCCGCCCGGCCAAACTGAGTAATCGGGGGAGAAGGGCCTTGGTCAGAGAGGTCAAGAACCATCACGCTGACAGAGCTCTAGAGTTCATCTGTCGAGATGGGAGAACCTTCCAGAAGGACGACCATCTCTGCAGCACTCCACCAATTAGGCCTTTATGGTAGAGTGGCCAGACAGAAGCCAATCCTCAGTAAAAGGCATATGACAGCCTGCTTGGAGTTTGCCAAAAGGTACCTAAAGGACTCTCAGACAATAAGAAACAAGATTCTCTGGTCTGATGAAACCAAGGTTGAACTATTTGGCTTGAATGCCCAGCGTCATGTCTGGAGGAAACCAGGCACCGCTCATCACCTGGCCATACCATCTCTATGGTGAAGAATGGTGGTGGCAGCATCATGCTGTGGGGATGTTTTTCAGCGGCAGGGACTGGGAGACTAGTCAAGATGAACGGAGCAAAGTACAGAGACATCCTTGATGAAAACCTGCTCCAGAGCCTTCAGGACCTCAGACTGGGGCGAAGGGTCACCTTCCAACAGGACAATGACCCAAAGCACACAGCCAAGACAATGCAGGAGTGGCTTTGAGACAAGTCTCGGAATGTCCTTGAGTGGCCCAGCCAGAGCCCGGACTTGAACCCGATCTAACATTTCTGGAGAGACCTGAAAATAGCTGTGCAGTGACACACTACATCCAACCTGACAGAACTTGAGAGGATCTGCAGAGAAGAATGGGAGAAACTCTCCAAATACAGGTGTGCCAAGCTTGTAGCGTCATACCCAAGATGACTCGAGGCTGTAATCGCTGCCAAAGATGTTTCCACAAAGTACTGAGTAAAGGGTCTGAATACTTATGTAAATGTGATATTTCAGTTTATTTTGTAATAAATTTGATAACATTCTTAAAAACCAGTTTTTTAAAACTATTGTCATGAAATCGGTACATCAAATCTCTTCCCAACTATTTGCAATCAATATTGCACAGCTGTCCATTTTTTGTGTTCATATTATAAACTGGTGTACTTTATTTTTATTTAGCCAATTTTGGTATTTAATGCAGGGCCGACAGACAAGTTTCTTACTTTCTCCCCCTTCCACTTGCCTCTTGCATGTTTGCGGTAATGCTGCAATTAGTTTTTTGTAATTTTGAGAAGAGCAGACGTTTCCATATAATTTTGTTAGCTGCATGTGAGACATAACTTTGGGCGGCAGGGTAGCCTAGTGGTTAGAGTGTTGGACTAGTAACCGGAAGGTTGCAAGTTCAAACCCCCGAGCTGACAACGTACAAATCTGTCGTTCTGCAGTTAACTCACTGTTCCTAGGCTGTCATTGAAAATAAGAATTTGTTCTTAACTCACTTGCCTAGTTAAATAAAGGTAAACATTAAAATGACTCCACTAGTCCTATTTATGATATGATTTATAAAGATTATACCTTTTATTTAAAATATATATATATATATATATATTTTTTTTTTAAAGTTACTTTATTTGAGTTGAATCATAGTATTTGTTCTATATTTTCTGGTGGATTAAAGTGAAATTGCAACCAACTTTCTATGGTTTGTTTTAACAATAGCAATATTTTTGGAGATCATTTTCAAATAACTGAAAGTGAGAGGTTGTAATCTGAATAAAGGGGAAAATGGCATTATTAAACATTGTGTGACACATTTTTACTGATCTGCTAGAGAACCAGTTCGGATTTAAATATAACTTTTGTATGACTAAAGTGTTTAGTGAGAGGTCTAATGCGTTAATATTTAATAATTTCTGTCCTCCGAATTCATAATAATTATATAAATAGGCTGGCTTGCCATTCCAAAAAAATGTAATCTTTTTTTTTCATGGAAATTTTTTTAACAAGTCGCTCGGTGTTGGCAAGGCCATAAGCAAATAGGTAAATTGTGATATGACTATAGAGTTAATCAGGGTACACTTTTCATAATTTGGTTGTAATCCAGAGAGGTTAGAAAAAGTATCTAGATCATCTATGAGTTTGTGGAGGGATCCAAATTGTGGATTTAAAAGAAAACATGAATCATCAGCGCACAATGACACCTTTGTTTTTAAGCCCTGGATTAATGTATCGTCCATGTAAAAAAACGGTCTGGTTTCTATGAATAATGTCCGACAATATCTTTTTAATTCTATGCGCTCTGCACTTTGCTAGAAGTTTTGCACAAGTCTAAGGGGCCTCCATTTTTTTAATGGACTGGATCTTTATATTTACCACTTGGGTTCTGTTTCAGTAGTATTGAAATTAGACCTTCTTGTTGAGTATCTGATCATCTATCATTTTTATAGGAGTGTTTAAAACATGCTAATAACGGTCCTCTGAGCACATCAAAAACTGGTATACCATCTGATTCTAATGTTACCTAAGACCTTCATAAACACAACCAAAGCATACTTTTTCCGATAGCATATATGAAATGTATTTATTTGATTATTAGAATGTTGCAGTGAAAATGCCTGCTTATTGGTGTACTAAGGGGTGTAGCGAGGCTCGGCATATTAAGTGTTAACACCTTTGACACCAAAGCCTTCTCTCAAGTAAAGAAATAAGACAATAAATGGAACTCAAGGAATCATGAAATAGTCCCATAATGGAAAAAAACTGGGATTAAAGCTTTGTATGAAAATAACTATAATTTCCAACCAATATCAGATATCTCTTTCTGGTCTTTCTCTATCCAATTAACGGTAAAGCTTTACAACAAGCTAGAGCTATCGCTAATGGACAGTACATCATACCCATGTTTGAGTCCCAAATCACAACCAATTATTTTTTATAGTGCACTAGTTTTAACCAAGGCCTATATAGCTCCGGTCAAAAGTAGTGCACTACATAGGGAATCGGGTGGCATTTGGTACATATTCCATCTATTGTTGTTTGGTGAACCTGATCTTTTCATATTCCATTCATCCAGTTCAAAGTAACATTGATAGGTTTAGGCTACTACATGATACTCAAATTTTTCCTATACCCATCATGATGTTGCTACAACCTAGCATATGAATGAAAGATTACAATGTAGGTGCACACAGGTCGAGAGAAAATGTTGAGGTGATGTAGCTGATCTACGGTGTAATCATTAGTCCAACAGATGCAAACGAGAGTTTCTATTGGACAAATTCAGATATGTTTATCCCTGTTCTGTTCCATTTCCTTTCAGTTTAAGAAATGTTTTTCAACAGAATCGGTGGAATGAATACACCCCTGGTCATGCATAAAAACAGTTCATATTCATCATAGCAGCTACGTTGTATTCCTTCTCGCATCTATGTGCTCTTCTCCTTTTACCTTTTCCCTTCATTTGTGGTCTTCAATGCACAACACATCAGCTATGTGTGACATAGCTAATAGAACTAACGCGTTAGTAAACCTTCTACAATCATGCAGTGACTTTACATTGGTATAGTCAGTAAGCAATTTAGTAATGAATTAGTAAAACCAAAAGCTTACCTTGACTTGGAAGAGTTCCAGTATTGTGTTGGATAGTCATAGCTAGCTAGCTAACATAGCATCCTTCTGTTTGAGTAGGGTGCTGAAGTAGGCTAAACTAGCTAGCTGCATTTGCCAGCTAAGTAAGTGAAACTGAACAAAATGACACTATCTCTTGCTTCTCCTTCATTTTTGAAGAACTTAATTTATTGAAAACTGTTCAACTATTGTCTTTTCCTTTAAGTCAACTACTCACCATGTTTTATGGACTGTAGTGCTAGCTAGCTGTATCTTTTGATTGGGTGTACATGTCAGTTCATGCAAGAGCCCTGAAAGGTTGGAGGACGTCCTCCAGAAGTTGGCATAATTATTGTGTAAGTCTATAGAAGTGGGTGAGAACCAAGTCATTGTACCCAGAGGAGGAAGGAAGCTAGCTGTCACGACTTCTGCCGAAGTCGATGCCTCTCCTTGTTCGGGTGGTGCTCGGCAGTCGACGACACCGGTCTTCTAGCCATCATTGATCCATTTTTCATTTTCCATTGGTTTTGTCTTGTCTTCCTACACACCTGGTTTCAATCCCATTCATTACCTGTTGTGTATTCAACCCTCTGTTTCCCATCATGTCTTTGTTGGAGATTGTTTCTTATTTCAGTTTCGTGTTGTTTGTACTTGGTGCTCGATGGGTGTGTTTTAATAAATTATTTGGTGACGTGAATATATTTGGTATAGTTTAAACTAAAAATGACAACTTTTTAAATGTTTTACAATTTTCATTTTTATGAATTTCACTGAGGAATATAGTCCTCCCCTTCCTCCTCTGAGGAGCCTCCACTGGTGTATGAATACAGACATGTGTGTGCTGTGTGTGAGAGTGTGCAGTCTGAATCAGACCTAATAATGTACTGTTGCCTTATACGGTAGCCTACACTGGAACGAGCCAACTTGTGTGATATTTTAGTGTTAACATATAAGACATTCAATGCAGTCACTCAGGCAGACCCAAGGCTGTAGTATTTTTAGTAAAGACGTCTCCCTACCAGCTCCATTAGCCAAGTCATCGTTGGATCCCTCTCAGTAAAAATAGTTTGCAAAGTCATTCACACACAACCCTCCATCCAAGGCCGGCTCTAGCCTTTTGGGGGCCCTAGGCAAGATTTGGGGGGGGAGCTCCCCCACTCTTGATGGCGAAGAGAGAAATGTATGTTTTAAATTTAATTCCTTGCAATTCTGCACATTTTACCATTGGGTGTAGAGAAAATGTTGCAGTTTTGAAGCAAGTTATCCAAAGTTCTACACATTTTGCCATTAGGGCGGGAAGAATATTTAGCAATTTTATAGCACATTTCATGCAATTCTACTCATTTTGCCATGGGGCAGAGATAATTTCCTACAATTCTACACATTTTGCCATGACTTGTGCCATGTTAATGACATCAGAGTGAGAGTGACTAACACAATTAATGGGGGCCTCCTGGAGGTTAGGGCCCCTGGGCACGTGCCCTGCGTGCTCGGTCGGTATTCGGCCATGATTACAGTTTAGATAACTGGCTAGACTAACTTAACAATCAAAAAATTGTTAGCTGCCCAGGGGCCCTACGCGACTGCTTATGTCGCTTATGCCTGGAGCTGGCCCTGCCTCCATCCCTTCACTCCCCTCCACATGCTGAATGAGGCTTGCCTTGCTCTGCTCTCACTCACATGAAAAGTACCATTGTTGGAAATTAATGTTAAAAAAAGCAAGAAAAAAAGAGAACAAGAAAGAGAGAATGTATAGGGAGGAACCAGATCTTGATTTCTACAAAATCCAGGCCCCAGAGCTGAAAGTTGGAGTTGGGAGAAATACCCTTGATACTTCATTTTATGAGGTTTTGAAGTCCCTCACCGTAATAGTAATATATAATACCTGCCTCAGTCGTCTGCAGTGGAGCCGCGGCCATGACCCAGGCAATTACAGACAGGCATCAGCAGAGCCTCCCTTTAAGTCGGGTCCTGTCTGAATTCTCCTGACAGAGCATATTACTCTGCTGTCAGGCCAGAGCGACCATGGGTTTGGGGCCAAAGCCTATAACTTGCTAATGCTTGGCTCTTTCGGAAACTACAGAACCTTATAAATCTAATCTATAGAAACACCTCACCTTTAAAATTGTGGTGTGTCACTTCACACACACATACAGTACTGAGTACCGACGTCCATTTAGTGTGGAGTCTGGGGTTATGTCCCAAATGGCACCCTATGGGCCCGGGTCAAAAGTAGTGCACTATTTAGGGAATAGGACGACATTGTGGGCGCAGGCAGGATTATGGCTGGGGGATAAGTCAGGGGTGTCAGCGTTGGAAATCTGACAGATGTTTTTCAGTTTGTTTGTACTGTAGGCATGTTTCTCGTTTACTTTTCAGTTTGTTAATTCAGCTAACACACTCATAAAGCCAGGATTTTTTTAACCAAGAAAGGTGTTTGCCAAGTTAGATGGTTTTAGTATTTGGCTTGGACTGTATATGAGTAGCTGGTTAGATTCTTTACATGTAATGCATACCAAATGGCACCCTATTCCCTATAAAGTGCACTTCTTTTGACCAGAGAACTATAGGCCCTGGCATTGACTTATTTTCTTATGGAAATTCTTATTTTCAGATCAGGGGTCAGGGGCCATTCTGAAAACCCACATTGGTCTGTCTCTGTGTGGTCAGTAGGCCCTGAATTTCAATCTCCGCTCACCCACCAAATAGCCCAGAGAAGACTGATCACACAGCCTATTCATTCTGACAGTAAATGTATGATCCTTTTTTTCAACCATAATTGTTGATTTATCTATTCTTTCTCCTTGTTCATCTTCTGGTCTGTTTCACTCCCAATCTCCTGTTCTTTGGTCACCCCGTCCACTCAGGAACTCATAAAGGTTTTACCGGGTTCAACAGTTGTTTATTGGCCTTAGCTGCCAGACTCTATATACTTTTATGGCATAGTCAGTGTCTTCCTTCTCTCCCTAGAGCAGGTTCCTTACTTCAGAAGATGAATGTGTAGTAGGGTAAAGTCTCTGAGTGCGTCCCAAATGTCACACTAGGAGTAGTGCACTATATAGGAAATAGGGTGCCATTTTGGGACACTCTCTAAAGTCCGTTTGCTTTAGGTTATGTAACAGCTAAGGACATCACACTGTCTTTACTCGACCCCTGACCTTTCCTGGTGCACTGTAATCACCCAGTGGACTATAATAAAGTGACCTTATACAGGGGGCCTCGTGTGTGTGTGTGTGTGTCTCTGTCTAAGAGTTCATGTTTTAATAACTTTGATATTTTTACAAAAGTATTGTAAAATACAGTTTTTACTGCTGCAAGTACAGTGTAAAAATGAGCAATTACACTTATTGTTACATTGTTTTTACAAGATAATTATAATCATATAGTAATTAGAACAATGTTACCAGAGATCGAGCTGAGATAACTACATTATGTCTTATTTATCTACGTATTGTAAAAGAATCTACCCGGATAAATAATTCTAATATACAAATATAATGTGTAAATTCATTTCATCTTATTCATTCCTTTATTATCCACACATGTACTTGCTTTCTTCATTCATTTTATCACATTCAGTACTTTGATTATCTATGTATTATATATCCTTGCACCCTGTGAATTACATCACACACTCCTATGTTCCCCTAAGCCCAGTGACAGGGCCCAGGGCAGACAAGACAGCCTGGAGTAATGACCTGTGAGTGCTGGGTCCTGCTTTATTACTCTGTGGCCCACAGTAAACCAGTTTGACTTTGGGTGTCTGTCAGAGGACGACTGTGTTTACACATAACTCAAACAAGTAGTTCTGCTCCCTGAGTGAGTGTTCCGGGCCGGCCCAGTGACACTACCAAGATCATCACCTACACACTACTGTGCTGAGTGGGTTAGGGTCTGCATCTCAAATCACACCCTATTCCCTATATTGTGCACTACTTTTGTCCAGGGCGCATTGGGATGCCCCCTACTTGAGTGTGTCCCAAATGACACCCTATTCCCAATATAGTGCACTACTTTTCACCAGTGCGCTACAGTTGAAGTCCGAAGTTTACATACACCTTAGCCAAATACATTTAAACTCAGTTTTTCACAATTCCTGACATTTAATCCTAGTAAAAATTCCCTGTCTTAGGTCAGTTAGATCACCACTTTATTTTAAGAATGTGAAATGTCAGAATAATAGTAGAGAGAATTATTTATTTCAGCTTTTATTTCTTTCATCACATTCCCAGTGGGTCAGAAGTTTAGATACACTCAATTAGTATTTGGTATCATTGCCTTTACATTGTTTAACTTGGGTCAAATGTTTCTGGTAGCCTTCTACAAGCTTCCTACAATAAGTTGGGTGAATATTGGTCCATTCCTCCTGACAGAGCTGGTGTAACTGAGTCAGGTTTGTAGGCATCCTTGCTCGCACAAGCTTTTTCAGTTCTGCCCACACAGTTTCTATAGGATGAGGTCAGGGCTTTGTGATGGCCACTCCAATACCTTGACTTTGTTGTCCTTAAGCCATTTTGCCACAACTTTGGAAGTGTGCTTGGGGTCATTGTCCATTTGGAAGACCCATTTGCGACCAAGCTTTAATTTCCTGACTGATGAGATGTTGCTTCAATATATCCACATAATTTTCTTTCCTCATGATGCCATCTATTTTGTGAAGTGTGCCAGTCCCTCCTGCAGCAAAGCACCCCCACAACATGATACTGCCACCCCTGTGCTTCACGGTTGGGAAGGTGTTCTTCAGCTGGTGGTCATTATGGGCAAACAGTTCTGTTTTTGTTTCATCAGACCAGAGGACATTTCTCCAAAAAGTACAATCTTTGTCCCCATGTGCAGTTGCAAACCGTAGTCTGGCTATTTGATGGCTGTTTTGGAGCAGTAGCTTCTTCCTTGCTGAGCGGCCTTTCAGGTTATGTCGATATACTGTAGGACTCGTTTTACTGTGGATATAGATACTTTTGTACCTGTTTCCTCCAGCATCTTCACAAGGTCCTTTGCTGTTGTTCTGGGATTGATTTGCACTTTTCGCACCAAAGTGCGTTCATCTCTAGGAGACAGAGCACATCTCCTTCCTGACCGGTATGACGGCTGCGTGGTCCCACGGTGTTTATACTTGCGTACTATTGTTTGTACAGATGAACATGGTAACTTCAGGCGTTTGGAAATTGCTCCCAAGGATGAACCAGACTTGTAGAGGTCTACAATGTTTTTTCTGAGATCTTGGCTGATTTCTTTTGATTTCCCCATGATGTCACGCAAAGAGGCACTGAGTTTGAAGGTAAGCCTTGAAATACATCCACAGGTACACCTCCAATTGACTCAAGTTATGTCAATTAGCTTATCAGAAGCTTCTAAAGCCATGACATCATTTTCTGGAATTTTCCAAGCTGTTTAAAGGCACAGTCAACTTAGTGTATGTAAACTTCTGACCCACTGGAATTGTGATACAGTGAATTATAAGTGAAATAATCTATCTGTAAACAATTGTTGGAAAAATCACTTGTGTCATACACAAAGTAGATGTCCTCACCAACTTGCCAAAGCTATAGTTTGTTAACAAGAAATTTGTGTAGTGGTTGAAAAACTAGTTTAAATGACTCCAACCTAAGTGTATGTAAACTTCCAACTTCAACTGTACCTTTTCAATATACCAAGACTAAGGGCTAATGCTAAATAGCAGGTTTGAAGTGCTGATGATTACTCGGATCTATTGGAAAGGAATGTCGACTATGCCAATACCACAAGTCTCGTCCTCCACCCTCTTAATGCACTGCCGACCCCACCCTACCCGAAAAAATTATTCAAGTTCTCCATTCTAAGCCTCCTCCCATCCCCATCATACTGATTTGTAAGTAAATAATGACTGTCAGTATAGTAGCAACCCTGATTAAAGTTCAGGGGTTTAATAGATCATTTTAAATAACCCCAAATTACTCCCCTCTCCCCAGCCGATCAACCTGGACCTCTGCCCTTGGTGCATGGCAGTTTTCAACTGACGCAGGCCGAGCCAAGTCCAGGCTCACGGTTCCTGCCTATTCCCAGAGGATGGTGCGCTGCGGGCCTACACCAACATTCTCAGCTGTACTTAATCTGCTCTGAGACAAGCTGGCTATGAGAAAATGCAAAGGGGAAAAAAGGGAAAAGGCGCACTCACACACACAGCAGAGGGAGACATGGAAAATCCTGGACAGTTGGTGTGCTTTGTTCACTTGGTCAGTGGAGCTGGAGCGTGTCCAAAGAACGGGGGCCCCAGGTTCCCCTGGCGATAGGGGTCTGTTCCAATGAATCGTGTTTAACCATTCTAATCACACTTTAGCACATTAATCCTACTTTCAATCCAAAACACATCTGAGATGACCGGCATGTGGGTCCGGGATCTTGTTGTTTAGTTTTTTTTTATTGCCACCGTACATCAGATGAAACCCAGAGACCGTGCTCGGGCCCCCAGTTTAGCCTGCACTCTCACTGAACTTGGACTTCATAAAACACAGTCCACCCGTTACACTTTCCCCCCCTACTACTCTCGCTCCGCTGTGGTAGATACAATTTATCGCAAGAAGCCGATGCGTTGACTCAATAAAAGTCCCAGTAGAATCTTTAAAATTGTCTCCAATTAAGAGGCAGTAGACAAAAAAACAGGTTTACGATAAAGACGGGTCCACTTTTTATTTTCCTTCTCCTTATGATGTTTCACTATTGCACATCATATGGATATCTCTTCCACTGTCACAGTATCTTATCAGTTTGACATCCTAAGTCACCAAGACAGCTTCAGTCTGAGAGCTCAATTCATCTGTTCCTGGAGTATTCCCTGAGGCAGGCTGTGATATCAGTGTTGTCATAAAGGTCTTGGAATCCATTTGAACTGTATCTACCATTTAACTACACATTGTCCCTGGGGGAAGAGTTATCAAGGAAAGAGGAAGGTTGTCCTTCTCTGGAATTACGTCTCCGGAGTCCAGAAAACGAATGTCTCCCGTTTCTTGGAGAGTTGTGTGTTGGCTGGAGTGAAGTGTCAAGCTCCCCCCAAGGCTTCTCTTGGAAAACTCTTGGAAAAATTACAGATCTAACCTCTAGGAGCTCTTAAAGTTTTACAGTCAGGAGTAGTATAAATGGTGCTGGTGTATTGTTAATAAAGCCCTGCAAAGCAAACAAAGCGTCCAAAACGCCAGTTTAACTACCACTTTACAAAAATTCAACAGCCACATTTAAACGGAGCTATTATACAGTTTGTCTACTTCTCAATTCCAGAAAAAAAAGGACATTTAAGAAGCAAATTTAGTTTCAAAAGATGTAAAACTGTAAGGAGAGTGATATTTTGAATTAGGAAAACAAACAAAAGAACGACTCATACGAATACAAACCCTCTGGAAGCTGAGTAAGCCCAATGACGTCCCTGCTCAGCGTGAGTAAAGGGTATGGCCTTCTAATGATGTAATGGGAGGGATTTGGAGTAGCAAACCTGGCTGCCACTGACTTTTTAACCTTGAGCTAGCCCCTGGAACTCTTTACGCACCCATCACCATGGTCAGGCAGCATTTCTTTAATTAATCATGTGTTCATTAGCGTGGAGAACTTTAGCAGTTAGCTAAGGCTATTAGGCGTATGAAAACAGGGGTGCTGGTGTCACAGGGAGAGACAGGGGCTGGTGAATGGGTTGGCACTTAGCATAATGGTGAGTAAACACACATTAATCCCTCCCTGCGTAAGTGGGAAGACGGCCGAAGGGCTGAGGGTGGAGCTCTTTGCATAATCTCTGTTAGCTAGATCTAGCCCACTCTTCAGTCAGTCCCACTGTGGACCAACATGAACCCACACCACTTGAACTCTGAATCGCAGGTCCCGGGCTGGCGAAGTACTATTTCTCTGGTGTTATGTAGCTGTCAGAGGCTCTGTCACTGTACAGTAGATATCAGAGAGAGAGGCCTCTTTTCCTCCTTTTTTTCTGTCCTTTCTTTCTCACATGAGTCCTACTGAATATTCTCTCTGGCACAGCTGTGAACTCCTTGCATATATTGCAAATAGAGCCTTATTTCCTATAGCCCTGATCAAATGTAGTGCACTATAAAGGGGGCCATATAGGGTGCCCTTTGGGACGTAGCCCTCTAGTTTCCCCCGGCCCGACTATAGTGATGAGAAGGGGCCGGGCCAGGAGCTGAACTGAGTTTCTCTCTTCTCTTCTCTCTGGGAGGGCGCCAGGGCGTGTGGTTGGGGAAGGCTATAGAGCCTCGTCTCCACTTGAGCTTTGACTTATTATAGGATACCAAACAGGGGACCTTGTCTGCCTGGAATTAAACATTTTCCAGCTGCTAGATGGTGCGGTCAGCTGGTCACAAACACAGAAGCTCTTTGGTAATGCTACCAGGATTACCTCTCTGATTTATACTAAATTTCACATCGTATTGAAATGTGTCCAAATATAAACAGATCTGATTACCTTTGTTTTGTCTTTCAAGGGTAGTTGGGAATCACTTTTGGGACTATACTGGGAAAGCTATACTTTATGGGTTGTTTTAACTGAGACCAATACACACATATGTTAAATACCCTAAATGGATCAAGGGATTTTTATGCACTTGTTTACAATTGGTTTTTCTATTGTAGATCAAACAGAATAATTTAGGTCTTGTGTATATTTTACTGAAATATAACTGCCCACTGGGCACACCACGTCATTTCAACATGGAAAATTGGGTAATATTTGGTTGAGACGTTGATTAATAAGATTACAACCTGTATTCACCCACTCAAAAGTTAGTTGAATTTTGAATGTGTTATCACTAGGCTTTCAACCATCTAATAGCACAACCAAATTCCTATGGAAAAACTATGTTGGATTTTTGGTTTAGTTGTCAACCAATTGTCCTTCACCGCTCTTTCAACCATTTAAAAGCACACTAGAGTTCAAATGGGAAAACAATGTCAGATATTTTGTTTATTTATACAATAGATTAATGACCTACTGCAGTTGAGCAAATGACCTGATTGCAGTTGAGATTACATTGAAAGTGCATGGTGCATGTGATCAATGTCTTTCGAGATTCTGTGCAGATTATTACAGCAATTGTGAAGCTTTCCATAGACCTGCAATGACCTATGCATGCTATCTTGAACATGCACAATGTATATGGTTACATAAGAATAAATGTATAGTTACAATTACCTCAATATGTGGTCATGGATGTGTTACTCATTAGTTTGTATGATAGAGTAAATAGCCTGAAGTGAAGTATATTACAAAAGTAATATTGAATTGACAACGCAACCAAATATCAACATTTAAAGGACATGTATTTACTGCTTGGATAGATGCATCTGAGCCACTGGCTTCTTCACATTCGTTCACTTTTATTTTTGGTTGAGTTGAAGACATGAATCCAACATATAATTTCTTAACTTATTGACAAGTTAATATGCTATTTATTGTATTTCAAAAGTGATATTGAATTGTGTTTGATTGTCAATGCAACCAAATATCAACATTTAAAGGAGTTTTAATTTATAAGAATAGGACTAAATCAAATCGAACTTTAAATGCACTTTAAATACATTTGGATTTGATTTAGTCCTATTCTTTAACTTAGGTTTTTGGTTGAGACGTGAATCCAAAAATATCAATTATTAATTTGTAGGCAAACTGTAATTAAAGCCAGTCTAAGTCATTGGCAGAGATGGAACTATCCAAGCAGAAGATAAATATCCTTCAAATTTTGACATTTGGTTGCATTGACAAAACACAATTAAATGTCGCTAAATATAATTACATTTGAAATCAAACGGAGCTTGAAACCCTAGGCCTATTGTATTGTCTATTTTTAGTTTAATTCTAGGTTGAATTTGATGACTTTGCTGTTGATGATTTTGCATATTTCTTATGATTTCCCCCCCCCAAGATGGTGTAGCAGTCAGACATCTTTGTCCTCGTCTTGTCCCATGTATATATCTTTTTTCTTCGCATATATTCTTAACCTCAACTTCAACATACTCTCCTGCTATCCGCCTCACCCAATGTGGTATGGATCTGCTATTTTTTTACTTTTGGGAGGGGTTGGCCGGTAGGGATATCCTTGTCTCATCATGCACCAGCGACTCCTGTGGCGGGCCGGGCGCAGTGCGTGCTAACCAAGGCTGCCAGGTGCACAGTGTTTCCTCCGACACATTTGTGCGGCTGGCTTCCGGGTTGGATGCGCAGTGCGACTTGGTTGGGTTGTGTATACTATAGATCACCTTCTGCCCCCAGCTGTGCCCTGGACACCATATGTGAATTGATTGACCCCCATCTATCTTCAGAGCTCGTGCTGTTAGGTGACCTAAACTGGGACATGCTTAACACCCCAGCCATCCTACAATCTAAGCTTGATGCCCTCAATCACACAAATTATCAATGAACCTACCAGGTACAACCCCAAATCCGTAAACACAGGCACCCTCATAGATATCATCCTAAAATACACCTTTGCTGTCTTCAAACAGGATCTCAGTGATCACTGCCTCATTGCCTGCATCCGTAATGGGTCCACGGTCAAACGACCACCTCTCATCACTGTCAAACACTCCCTAAAACACTTCAGCGAGCAGGACTTTCTAATCGACCTGGCCCGGGTATCTTGGAATGATATTGACCTTATTCCGTCAGAGGATGCCTGGTTATTCTTTAAAAGTGCTTTCCTCACCATCTTAAATAAGCATGCCACATTCAAAAAAATGTAGAACCAGGAACAGATATAGCCCTTGGTTCACTCCAGGCCTGACTGCTCTTGACCAGCACAAAAACATCCTGTGACATACTGCATTAGCATTGAATAGCTCCGCGATATGCAACTTTTCAGGGAAGTTAGGAACCAATATACACAGGCAGTTAGGAAAGCAAGGGCTAGCTTTTTTAAACAGAAATTTGCATCCTGTAGCACAAACTCCAAAAAGTTTTGGGACACTAAAGCCCACTGCACGGAGGCTAGGAAACACTGTCACCACCGATAAAGCCACGATAATTGAGAATTTCAATAAGCATTTTTCCACGGCCGGCCATGCTTTCCACCTGGCTACCCCTACCCCAGTCAAGAGCTCTGCACCCCCCACAGCAACTTGCCAAAGCCTTCCCCATTTCCCCTTCTCCCAAATCCAGTCAGCTGATGTTCTGTGTCACGAACTGGCTCAAAGCCCGTAACAAAGGGAGACAACGTGGAGATAAGGAGTAACAAAATATATATTTATTAACTAAAGCAACTAAGGAAAATATACAATGGTGTGTGTAATCAGTAGTGTAAGTGAGTGTTTTGCATGCATGAATGTGATAATGCAGGGTGTTGAAAGGTGCCAAAGCAAACAAACGACCACCAAGAACCACAACACAATCTACAAAGGTGTCTGCATGGAGAGAGTCTCCCCCATGAATGTGGAAGAGGTCTATTTATCCTGGGACACACCTGGCCCAGGTGTTTCCCATGTAGCTGACGACCCTCCCAACTCCGCCCACCGGCATCCTAATAAGGAAACAAGAACAAAGACAGAATACGGCAGACAGAGTGGGAGGGTCGTCACATTCCCCCCCATAAAACCGGGGACCAACAAGGACCCCGGAACATACCAGCCCCTGCAGTCCAAGTTGACACAGCCTCCTGCGTCCCAAATTGACACAGCCTCCTGCGTCCCACATTGATGAGGGGTTGTGTGTTCACACCTCCACCTACACCAACCAACCTCCTCCCCAGACCTCAGCAACCTTTGCGCATAGGAAACAATATTTAAGAGGAAAGAAGAACACAAGACCAGGAGGGAACAGACAGGAAAGACCGAACATGACAACCCCAACCAATGGTCAGTCACGTAAACATTCAGGAACATGGCACAAAAGACCACAACAGCTACAATCTCCAAAGAAAAGAACATCAGGGTCCTTCTTAATTTTTACAACTCCCAACGATTCATAGTCACTTCCAACGATTCATAGTCACTTCCAACGAAACAGAATTTCACTAATTTCAATCATTTAACCTTGTAGTGTTCAGCGTTCTTCAACAGCTGTTCTTTAGTACATAAGTTTAACAGGTCCTCTGATGGAAAGCAAATGAACTTGTCCACATGAGACACCACAGTCATAAGGAAATAATCTTGCTCAACCCCTCTGCTGAGCACATCAGACCACAACCAGAGAAATGACAATCACCCTGAGCACCACAGAAGAGAGATGAGATACGGAGCTTCCCCAAAACCTACAATAACTCAACCCTAGTCTTCGTGCAGATTTGCGGTGGGTATTTACGCACTGTAGCCCGCTGGCAAGGAAATAGAACTCCCCAGCATGCTGGCAAATTCCACCAAGCCACGGATGTGCCCCCGAGACAACTGCTCAGTCCACAGACACCACATAAAAATAACAAACATTTAACCATGCCCAACATATCCAAAATTTAAACACGTCGCTAAGCCTATCAGGGGAAAAAGGCTATAGCTCCGGGTAGCAAGTTCCACTACCCTACACAAATCTACCGAGGTACACAGCCGATTTACTCACCTCAGTCTGACTTCCCAACAGAAAGTAGAACAAGAGTTTCCAGGCTAGGCAGGGCCTGGAAACTAAGCAATCTCTCTCCAATGCAGCACACAAACCAAACAACAAAGGCAACCAATACTGGGCCTATCAAACTCAAACACAATATGCAAACCAAACACGTACCTCCACGGTCTCCCAAACCAATAGTTCAAAGATCCCGGACGAGCCCCCACTTGTCACGAACTGGCTCAAAGCCCGTAACAAAGGGAGACAACGTGGAGATAAGGAGTAACAAAATATATATTTATTAACTAAAGCAACTAAGGAAAATATACAATGGTGTGTGTAATCAGTAGTGTAAGTGAGTGTTTTGCATGCATGAATGTGATAATGCAGGGTGTTGAAAGGTGCCAAAGCAAACAAACAAAAGACCAACAAGAACCACAACACAATCTACAAAGGTGTCTGCATGGAGAGAGTCTCCCCCATGAATGTGGAAGAGGTCTATTTATCCTGAGACACACCTGGCCCAGGTGTTTCCCATGTAGCTGACGACCCTCTCAACTCCGCCCACCGGGATCCTAATAAGGAAACAAGAACAAAGACAGAATACGGCAGACAGAGTGGGAGGGTCGTCACATCTGAAAGAGCTGCAAAATCTGGACCCTACAAATCAGCCGGGCTAGACAATCTGGACCATCTCTTTCTAAAATTATTTGCCAAAATTGTTGCTACCCCTATTACTAGCCTTTTCAACCTCTCTTTCGTATCGTCTGAGGTCCCCAAAGATTGGAAAGCTGCTGCGGTCATCCCCCTCTTCAAAGGGGAGATACTCTAGACACATACTGCTACAGACCTATATCTATCCTACCCTGCCTTTCTAAGGTCTTCGAAAGCCAAGTTAACAAACAGATCAACGACCATTTTGAATCCCACCGTACCTTTTCCGCTATGCAATCTGGATTCCGAGCTGGTCATGGGTGCACCTCAGCCACGCTCAAGGTCCTAAACAATATCATAACCACCATCGATAAGAGACAATACTGTGCAGCTGTAGTCATCAGTCATCAGGCTTTCGACTCTGTCAATCACTACATTCTTATCGGCAGACTCAACAGCCTTGGTTTTTCAAATGACTGCCTCGCCTGGTTCACCAATTACTTCTCAGACAGAGTTCAGTGTGTCAAATCGGAGGGCCTGTTGTCTGGACCTCTGGCAGTCTCTATGGGGGTGCCACAGGGTTCAATTCTCGGGCCGACTCTTTTCTCTGTATACATCAATGATGTCGCTCTTGCTGCTGGTGATTCTCTGATCCACCTCTACGCAGATGACACCATTCTGTAAACTTCTGGCACTTCTTTGGACACTGTGTTAACAAACCTCCAGATGAGCTTCAATGCCATACAACTCTCCTTCCGTGGCCTCCAACTGCTCTTAAATGCAAGTAAAACTAAATGCATGCCCTTCAACCGATCACTGCCCACACCTACCCACCCATCAAGCATCACTACTCTGGACGGTTAGAATATGTGGACAACTACAAATACCTAGGTGTCTGGTTAGACTGTAAAATCTCCTTCCAGACTCACATAAAGCATCTCCAATCCAAAATTAATTTTAGAATCAGCTTCCTATTTCGCAAAAAAGCATCCTTCAGTCACGCTGCCAAACATACGCTCGTAAAACTAACTATCCTGTCGATCCTTGACTTCGGTGATGTCATTTATAAAATAGCCTCCAACACTCTACTTGGATGCAGTCTATCACAGTGCCATCTGTTTTGTCACCAAAGCACCATATACTACCCACCACTGCGACCTGTATGCTCTCGTTGGCTGGCCCTCGCTTCATATTCCTTGCCAAACCCACTGGCTCCAGGTCATCTATAAGTATTTGCTAGATAAAGCCCTGCCTTGTCTCAGCTCAGTGGTCACCATAGCAGCACCCACCCGCAGCACGCGCTCCAGCAGGTATATTTCGCTGGTCACCTCCAAAGCCAATTTCTCCTTTGGCCACCTTTCCTTCCAGTTCTCTGCTGCCAATGACTGGAACAAACTGCAAAAATCTCTGAAGCTGGAGACTCATATCTCCCTCACTAACTTTAAGCACCAGCTGTCAGAGCAGCTCACAGATCACTGCACCTGTACATAGCTCATCTGTAAATAGCCCATCCAACTACCTCATCCCCATACTGTTATTTATTTTGCTCCTTTGCACCCCAGTATCTCTACTTGCACATTCATCTTCTGCACATCTATCACTCCAGTGTTTAATTGCTATATTGTAATTATTTCACCAGCATGGCCTATTTATTGCCTTACCTCCCTTATCCTACCTCATTTGCACACACTGTGCAGTATATAGACTTTTTCTATTGTATTATTGACTGTATGTTTTTTATTCCATGTGTAACTCTGTGTTGTTGTTTGTGTCACACTGCTTCGCTTTATCTTGGCCAGGTCACAGTTGTAAATTAGAACTTGTTCTCAACTAGCCTACCTGGTTACATAAAGGTTAAATAAATACAAATAAACTATGCTACATAAGCCGAAATGGCATCATTGATGATGAGTGATAAAGTATGGTCACATTTAATTTGCTCTATTAAACCTTCCCTTTGGAATGACTTTGATAACAACAGTGAATCTATTTAGTTTTTAAGTGGAGATCTCTCAACAATCATTCTCATAGCTAAGCAGAACTGGGGTTGGTTAAAACCCTGGAGGGGAGACCAAAGGTAGCTGTAGATCAATTCTCCAGTAGCAGGTTCTGCCCTATAGTGTTTTTCTGATAGTGGATTTAACGTTGAAGATCTGAAGTTGTTTTAAAGGTACAAATTCAACATATTTTATACAAGGTTAGTCTACAGTGTGCTGAAATTTGGTTACCATAGGAGATAACACTGTGGTTGAAATTTCACCCTCAAAACAATAGCTGATGTATTTTTTCAAATCCAATGTATTTTCCACATAGATTCCGGGTCACAATATGTTGACAAATTACTTTGAAACAATGTTGATTCAACCGGTTTGTGCCCAGTGGGTGCTTGCTTTAGTGTCTGCACTTTCTCAATTCTCACCGGAATTTGTGTAAACTGAAAGTGTTCTTTCCCCCTCTGTGCCGTCAGGGACAGTATGACAAAATCCATATTAACTTTAGACATGGACTCTTTGTCTCCTCTTTCTTCTCCTTCTTCTTCTTCTTCTTCTTCTTCTTCTTCTTCTTCGAGAGAGAGAGAGAGAGAGAGAGAGAGAGAGAGAGAGAGAGAGAGAAAGATGTGTCCTATGGACTCGTGCCATGGTTTGGTTGTCGATGTGTTTGTAAGTAGGCCGCAAGTGTGCACAATCACTGGAAATTATACGCTTTTAGATGGATTTTATATAAAGTATTAAGCCAGCCTGGGCTATTTGGCAGCTCAAATCACAGAGAATTACACTCAAACACAGCTTTTGTCGGCCCCGCCGTATCGCATATTTTCCGACTGTTTGTAAGAAGTGTATGAATAGGGTCCTGGCAGATTGCTGTAATTGGATAAATACAGGCATGGAGTGGGGCTCTGGGCTAGAGAGGGCACCACATGGTAGGTGGGATGGAAACTCAAGTCTATTCTTCAAAAGCTATACGTCTGTCTGTCTGCTGTCCCAGAGCCTCCACTGAACCTCTCCAGCTTGTAGCGTCACTAGAAACTTTAATCAAGAATCAAGAGCCCTAGGGGAGGATACCAGAAACCCTGTCTGCACCACAAATGGTACCTATATTCCCTATAGGTCAAAAGCAGTGCACTATATAGGATGGGCCAGGACAGGCCAGGCCATAATCCATTATAGGCCCATTCTTTTCTCAACAACATCCCTCCTTCTGAATTTACATGTGAAAGAAAGACCCCTTTGGTCAACAACAGAGCTTGTGTCCCAAATGGCACCCTATAGGGCTCTGGTCAATAGTGCGGCACTATGTAGGGAATAGGGTGCCATTTGGGATGTGCTTAAAGTAGCAAAAGAGTTTAAATGATGTATCCTGTGTTTAGCGTGCAGGGGGAGGGACGGTATCGTCCGTCCTTCCCCCTGCACGTCCCTTCCCCTGTGACGAATTGCAGCCATCAGACACTCTGCCACGCAATCAGGTCTGAATTTCAAGTTAATTTACTCTGACATCTGACAAGGTTTCTTGGAGTACACAGAGATGGTAACAGATATGAAGGGATTATGATGATAGATTCAACTTTATCAGGCTGTAATGTGGCCCCGGTTGGATTGCACTGATGAGACCAACAAGGGAGTGAGTCTGCCTGTGTCCCAAATGGCACCCTTTTCCCTATGTAGGGTACTAATTTTGACCAAAGCTCTATGTGCACTTTATAGGGTGCCATTTGGGACATATAACCTGTAGTAACTTGAGGTCACTCTGTGCAGATGTGGTTTACGAAAGTTCAATCAGGAAGGCTGGTCTGAATGCTTGTTTAACTTCATCTAGTAAGCAGAACATAATTCACTTCATTTCCTATTCTACGGGCATAGTGGGAATGGATACAAATGTATCATCATCAGCATGGCGTCTTGTTTCTTCTCCTCTTTCCTATTAGCCATGTGCAGAATTACATTCACCTATTTAGCTTATAGCCTATAAGCACGGTACAATAATGCACATTACTCACGCTTGCTGTTTAACCTATGCGCTCACTCTTGCAATTATCACCTTCCTCTTTCTCAACCAATGGGCATAAATCTTGGGATGTATTTATATGTCAACTTACCCATGTTCTCATTCTTGTTGTTTTTCAGCAAGTTTTCCAACGATGGTCATTGCCTTCCGTGTTTTTTAGTCATGTCAGAATCTGAAATCTCCCCTGAGGGAGAGGATATGTCCTATGTTCCAGTGATCGATCTACACGCACTCCCAGGCGATCCAGGTGATTCCTCCATGACTATAGGATTTCCCCATGAAGAAGTGAGAGAATTGCCATTAGGCAAGTGGGCCCATTTTCCAATGCCCTACTTCTGGAAATCCTGTCCGAAAAGGGCATTACAGTGGTTCCAGGCATGTCCAGCCATGAGCTTCTACAACTGGTTACTATTAATGTGCTTGGCTCATCTTTGCAACTCCCAAAAGACGTCCCTTTCTCAGGAGAAGAGGTCGGTTCTCCCAGAGGGAGGAAAAGGCTCCAGAAATCGCTCTTGCTGCCGATGACCAATGACCCGGTGCTGCCGACTATCCACTCCTTTCTTGGCACAATGGGCTCTATTGATGCAACACTCCAAGTTCCTAAGGAGGCAGCTCCACTTCCGGTGTTGTTTCTAGCCTCACTGCACTGACCCAGTGGTAGTGGGGGGCTCCTGCAGCTAGTGCGAGGATGCCCTCCTGGGAGTCCCCATGTATAGGCTACCCCAGCCTCGGCTATGTCGGCATCTTCCAATGAAAGTAGGCCCTACGTGTCCTCCGTAGCCATTGTAACTCCCTGCCTGAGGATCACGACCCTTCAGGGGAAAGACGTCAACCATGTTAGTCTCCTGCTGTTCTCCTCTGAGTGTGCCGAAGGGTCGTGGCTTGTGAAGATGTAACAGCTGTCTTTAAAACATCTGATCCCAGGCTACAGTGTATCCTTTCCATCGCAGAGTCTGTGGTAACATGTAGCATTTGCATGTTTCCCCCCAGGAGATGAGAGCTTGATAAATTACATCTCTAGGATTTGCAGGCCGTTATTTGCCGTCATCCCACGTTTCTATATAATAACATTCACTTCAGCTATCAGATCTGGTTGGATTTATCGTAAATGCTCATTTTACGCATAGTCTCTCGAGGTTATTCAATGGGAACTCTCAACCATATGGACTTTCTTTACTTTCAGGATTCATATTCATTATCATTAATATTTACTTTGGATGTTTGTTAAACAATATTTTGTCTTGTTTCTTCAACTTTCTTTTGCAGCGAGTGCACAGAGTTATGTCCAATTATAAACTGGGTGGTTTGAGCCCTGAATTCTGATTTGCTGAAAGCCATGGTATATCAGACCATATGCCACAGGTATGACAAAACATTTAGTTTTACTGCTCTAGTTATATTGATAACTGGTTTATAATAGCAATAAGGCTCCCCGGGGTTTTGTGATATATGGCCAATATACCACCTAAGGGCTGTATCCAGGCACTCCGCGTTGCCAGGGCCGGCTGATACCCCAGCATGCACTGGAAAGGAGTGAGGTTAGTGGAGGAGTGGCGGAGGGAATTCTGCATTGTGTCGTGCTAAAGAACAGCCCTTAGCCGGGCGCATATAGGCTACTGGTAGTGAATCGCATGTATAATTCATGATTAGCCTATATTTATCTGGCAATATTCATCGTTACTCATTGTCACTTTGTTCTTAAGTTCTGCATGTAATGCATAGGTATAGTCATTATAATATAGCCTTCATTGTAGCAGCTATTGTGCCTGCCCAAATAATTCAAATCAAATGTTATTGTCATACATTACCAAAAGAATGTGGACACCTGCTCGTCGAACATCTCATTCAAACATCATGGGCATTAATATGGAGTTGGTCCCCCCTTTGCTGCTCTAACAGCCTCCACTCTTCTGGGAAGGCTTTCCATTAGATGTTGTAACATTTCTGCGGGGATTTCCATTCAGCCACAAGAACATTAGTGAGGTCGGGCACTGACGTTGGGCGATTAGGCCTGGCTCGCAGTCAGCATTCCAATTAATTCCAAAGGTGTTCGATGGGGTTGAGGTCAGGGCTCTGTGCAGGACAGTCAAGTTCTTCCACACTTTTCTCAACAAACCATTTCTGTATGGACCTCGCTTTGTACATGGGGGCGTTGTCATGCTGAAACAGGAAAGGGCCTTCCCAACTATTGCCACAAAGTTGGAAGCACAGAATCGTCTAGAATGTCATTGTATGTCATTGCGTCAAGATTTCCCTTCACTGGAACTTAGGGGCCTATCCCGAACCATGAAAAACAACCCAGAACATTATTCCTCCTACAACTTTACAGTTGACACCATGCATTCGTGCAGGTAGCATTCTCCTGGCATCCGCCGAACCCAGATTCGTCCATTGGATTGCCAGATGGTGAAGTCTGATTCATCACTCCAGAGAACACGTTTCCACTTCTCCGGAGTCCAATGGCGGCAAGCTTTACACCACTCCAGCTGATGCTTGGCATTGCGTATGGTGATCTTAGGCTTGTGTATGGCTGCTTGGCCATGGAAACCCATTTCATGACGCTCCCAACGAACAGTTCTTGTGCTGAAGTTGCTTCCAGAGGCAGTTTGGAACTCGGCAGTGAGTGTTGCAACTGAGGACAGACAATTTTTACGCGCTGCGCGCTTCAGCTCTCGCCGGTCCCTTTCTGTGAGCTTGTGTGGCCTACCACTTTGTGGCTGAGTCATTATTGCTCCTAGACGTTTCCACATCACAATAACAGCACTTACAGTTGACATTTGAACTGACTTGTTGGATAGGTACATCCTATGACGGTGCCACGTTGAAAGTTACTGAGCTCTTCATTCTACTGCCAATGTTTGTCTATGGAGATTGCATGGCTGTGTGCTCAATTTTATACACCTGTCAGCAACGAGTGTGGCTGAAATAGCCGAATCCAGTCCACATGCTTTTGTATTTATAGTGTATGTACAGGTGTATGCTTCACAGTTCAATTAAATTCTTACTGGTTGCAATGTTATTCACTTATCATGGGGCTATGTCTAATTGTATCATGTCAGGCTGATCAAGTACAGATCTAGCACAAGTTTGTAGTCTAGGCTTTATGTTTGGTTTCAGGTGTGTAGACCACAGGCCTACTCTTTCCCCTTAAAGTGTTGTGCTGTGTCCTCTCCCCTCGCTATCACTCTCCTCTTTATTAATTATATTAAAGTGTTGGTGTTGTACATGTCCAATATACCACGGCTAAGGACTGTTCTTATGCACGACTGTCACGGATCCCCAGGTACTGCTGCTCATTCAGTTCACCAGCTCCGGGAACTGGATTCATTACCAACAACCCGGACTGTCTTGTCTCATTACGCACACCTGGTTCCCATTCCCCCTTATTAGTATGTGTATATATGTGCCCTCTGTTTTCCATTGTCCTTGTTGGTTATTGTTACCATAGCCGTTGGTCGTGTGATTACCTGTGCTGTTGTATTGGCTTCCATGCTACGTGTTATTGTGCACTTGTTTTACGGGTCTCTTCCCGTGTATTATTTAGAGGTTTACACCTCTCTCTTTTGTTTGGGTGGAGAAAATAAAACCCCCTATTATGTATTCCTGCACCTGTCTCCAATAAGTATACAACATGACAGAAAAGCCAACCCACTAAATGGAGACAACAGGAAAGGCTGAGCTGTCGAACCTCTTAGAAACAGTCCAGCATTAAGAGGACTGTCTCTCCAGACTCGGCAGCACCATGGACAGCGTGCTGGCAACCATCCTGCGTTTGGAGGGGAATGTGCAGTCCCTCCAGCACCGGTTCCAGCACCAGCCCCCACACCACTACCTGCCTCCGTACCATCTGAGCCGGTTCTCGGAATAGCCCTGTCCCTCCTGGAACGCTTTGATGGTGCGCCAGCGAGATGCAAAGGATTCCTTCTGTAATGAGACCTGTAGCTTGCTCGCTACAGTAGAGACAGGGTTGCCACCGTCATCTCGGCACTGACCGGATGGGCCCTGGAGAGGGGTGTCGCGGTCTGGGAAACGGACGGACCTGAGGTTTAGTCCTATGAGCGCTTCATCCTCGTCTTCTGCTCTGTGTTTGATCATCCTGTGGAGGGCCGAGAGGGGAGTGAGCGCCTACTCTGACTTCACCAGGGTGATAGGACTGCCTCTGAGTTTGCTCTGGAGTTCTGGACCATTGCGGCCTCCACCGGATGGAACGAGTCAACTCTGGCCACCGTGTTCCGCTGCAGGAGGAGGTACAGATGGAGTTAGCCTGCCGTGATGACAACCTGTTACTCGAGTAGCTCATCAGCATGGCGATTCGTTTAGACAACCTCCTGCAGTCCCGACAAAGACCTGTGTGGAATCCGGAGCCAATGGCTACACCTACTCTGCAGCCAGAGCCGATGAAGGTGGGCTCTGCACGTTTTCCAGAGGCAGAGCGTAGGAAAAGGAGGAATCTGGGCCTCTGCTCCTATTGTGGAGAAAGGGGTAATTTCTCCCCGACATGCCCTCTATCCACTAATAGGCGAGGAGGTGACAAGCCAGGGAATTCTTCTGCTCCAACCCAGGTAGGATGCAAGATCTCCCCTCCTTTTCTGTCAACTCAACCAATGTGTTTTCCCATTAAATTCCCTGAATACCCTAGTCCCTCACTCCCGTTAGCTCTGATTGATCCCGGAGCTGCCCGGAATCTTTTAGGTGCACTGGCCACTGCATTACGCATTCCTTTGGTTCCCCTACAGTCACCCATTGCAGGTTCTAGCTCTTGATAATCGTCCAATGGGGACAGGGCTTGTACATCACATCACTGTTCCCGTTTCTCTGCTGACCCATGACACTCATTTAGAACATATCACCATTTTGATTATAGACCCCCACGCACCCCGTTGTTTTAGGTCTCCCCTGGTTGAGTTGGCATAACCCTGTTATTTCCTGGTCCGAGGGGAGACTTCTGGGTTGGTCGCAGGAGTGTCACGGGAGGTGTCTCGCGGTGTCTGTCAGCACCACTATGGTGGAAAGTCCGAAACACGCCCCTCAAGGGAATTTACCGGAGGAATATCAGGATCTGCACTGGGTTTTCTCTAAGACCCAGGCTACACGCCTGCCTCCTCATCGCCTCTGGGACTGTGCCATTGACCTGCTGTCTGACGCGGCCCTCCCGAGAGGACACGTCTATCCCCTCTCCTATGCGGAGAACGAGGCCATGGAGACCTATGTACAGGAGAGCCTCCATCAGGGTTTTATCCGCCCCTCTGTCACTAGCCTCCTCGAGCTCGTTTTTTGTTAAAAAGAAAAATGGAGGACTGCACCCCTGCATTGATTATCGAATTCTGAATAAAGCCACCAGTAAGTTCAGCTATCCTTTACCCCTCATCCCAACCGTCATCGAACAAATGCACGGGGCGCAGTACTTCATGAAACTGGACTTGAGGAGCGCCTACAATCTGGTGCGCATTCGTGCAGGCGAAGAATGGAAAATGGCCTTTTCCATGACCACGGGCCATTATGAGTATCTCGTGATGCCTTTTGGCCTGTCTAATGCTCCTTCAGTCTTCCAGGCCTTTATTAACGAAGTGTTTCGGGACATGCTGGGACGGGGCGTAGTGGTTTATATAGACAACATTTTGGTCTATTCTGCTGACCACGCCCAGCATGTCTCACTAGTCAGGTCTGTGTTGGGAAGACTGTTGGAGCATATATGTCAAACAAGAGAAGTGTTTGTTTTTCCAGCGGTCCGTGTCCTTTTTGGGCTACCTCCTATCCACGGAGGGAGAGGAGATGGAGGAGTAACGCGTCAGCGCAGTCAGGCCCATCCCCAACTCTGTGAAAGCAGTCCAGCGATTCCTGGGGTTCGCCAACTATTTCGGAGGTTCATTCGGAGCTTCAGCACGGTGGTCGCAACTCTTACCTCCCTGCTGAGAGGAAGTCCCCAGCGACTTCCTTCCTTCGTTGGATAGCGGAGAGGGCGTTCGAGACACTGAAGGCACGCTTCACCACTGCTCCCTTGCTGGCACGTAGAGGTTGATTCCTCTGAAGTAGGACGCACCGGAACCCCTCCAAAGCTGCGGCCCTGAGCCTTTTACTCCAAGCAGCTGAGCCCCGCCCAAAGGACCTTCGACGTAGGGGACCGGGAACTCTTGGCGGTCAAGAAGGCTCTGAAGGCGTGTAAGCACTGGCTGGAGGGGTCCAAACACCCTTTCCTGGTGTGGACAGACCACCGCAACCTGGAGTATAGGTGGGCTATATTCTTTGCCAGGTTCCAATTCACACTTTCTTATAGGCCAGGCTCAAAGAACATGAAGGCGGATGCCCTGTCTCGCCTCTATGATGCAACGGAGAGGGAGGGAGAGGAGACCCCATCATCCCTCCATCCTGTATCTTTGCTCAAGTGGTGTGGTATGTGGATGCTGACATACGGCAGGGCCTGCATACGGAACCGTGCCAACGGGTGTGCTGGACCACCTCCTTACCTGGGCGCACATGGTGCCTGTGTCGGGTCATCCTGGGATAGGCCGTACCATCGCCTGCCTGACTGAGAAGTACTGGTGGCTACTGGTTTACTTTTCTTCCTGCTCCATCTGTGCCCAGTCTAAGACACCCAGACACCTCCCTTATGGAAAGCTCCACAATTACCCTGGTCAATCAGGAAGTGGCAGGTTCCTGATGTGTTACTGTCAGGACCGGTCGGGGGAGTGGTATAGCCGTGGTATATTGGCCATATACCACAAACCCCTGAGGTGCCTTATTGAAACTGGTTACCAATGTAATTAGAACAGTAAAAATACATGTTTTGTCATACCCATGGTATACGGTCTCATATACCACGGCTGTCAGCCAATCCGCATTCAGGGCTTCAACCACCCAGTTTATAATAGAATGTATGGAAGCTATATAACACTGGTGCATCATTCATGGTTGTGCCCTGCCTGGCTGTGAAAACTCCCGTCCACTGTACCAGACAGCCCGATTGCTGCTGCGCTGTTCACAGTTATATGGTTGCATAAGAGTGGACTAGAACTAAGGTGAACCCAAGGTCAGCTTGTCCAACGACCTCGCCGACACTCTATCGCCAGCAATCATGGATTGGTATTTTATAATAATCAGACATGTTTCCAAAAGTCTGTAAGCACAGCCATTTATATTTCACATTATAACGTTGGTTTATATGAATTACAGTAGCCTATTTCACAAGTGGTGTTTTGCAATTTCACTCATTTTATCAATTGATTTTTCAGTGATTAAAACAATGGAATATTTAAGCCATGCTTTATGAGCTCAGTAGACCTACTACTGTTTTTAACTCTCATCAAGCTTAAATATCCTACCCAACTAACAACGGCTGGTCCCAAAATCACCACCTTCTATTTGCAAATTAAGCCTACCCAGACATGGGTTGACCAAATTGGTTCCCTTACTGCTCGTGTACAAGGTTAATTTGGCACCTGCGCATCCTTGGTTAGCACTCAGTTTTTCAATTTTACTCAAGTGCTCTTTCATGGTTGCTTATACATTTTCTATGGTCATGTGCTTTGACAATCTCACAATTTTATTATATGTTAGACAGTTGGCTCTGAACCACGTTTTTAACATGGATGCTTCCCATTCCTGTTCTTCTGGAGGATTTTCAGGCCCAGTAGTCTGCAGTTCATCGCCCTCACATTACAGATAAAGGGTAACTCTATAGTTTGCCTCAACTCATGGACCTAGCAACAGCATGTCGCACTAGGCGAATCACATTAATTCAGGCAACTTTTTGTCTCGTTGCTTTGTCTTTTGCCATCTTTGTCCATTCATATTTAAATCAGCCCGATTCTTCTTAATTGCAACACAACGATTTTAATCGGAATACTAAACTAACTGCTACGTCCTATTCTACAGCATATGTTCGCAGCCCTCAGACTAGGTGGTATCCCTCCGCATTGATGTTTTCGCGAGGCTGTCTTACTACTTCTCCATGGTTTCCTTCTAAAGGCGAGTTCCCAACTCCTATTACTTTTATTCCTTCACTTGATTTAGGTTTTTCTGATCTGATCTTTTCTCCCTAATCACTATAGCCCCACTCTTAAACGTTCTAAATTGGGTTCCTGGGGTACTGTCCTAATAGCTCGCATTTACACTCAATCCTGTTTTAGATTGTATGCTTTATGCTAATAGATATTCACCTTCGAACTCGCTCCTCGTTCTCTTTTTATCCCTCTTCAACCCGCATCCAAATTCCTTTTTCTCCTTTCTCAAGTAATATAAAGGTGTCATCTTTCACCGCAATGCTACTGGTCACTCGTTCAGAACTGTATCTGCAACCACAGCAGCGACACTGGGCATAATTCCTCTCACTCTCCAGCTACTAGGTCGCTGGTCATGCTCTGCCTACACCTCGTATGTTAGGCCCAGTCAATTGGCCATTCTCTCTGCTCCAATGGTCCTTTCACTTTTTTTTTTTTTTTTACAGTCTAAAATTATTTACTTTCTGTTTATCTTGTTTATGAGATACAGACAAGTTGTTCTGCATCATACTGTATCTCATTGCTTTTTTGTTGTTTTAGTTTTAATATAATCTGTCCATATTTCATAACTTAACCATATATATTTTAAATACATATATAACAGTACGCGTTTCAAACATAAATACTTACATTTGTTGGTCATTTGAAATAATAATTTAGATGATTAGATACAGACCATTTCTTACCCCTTTTTGATGGATGGGTAACTTCTATGAAGCTGGAAGTGTCTGGGAGCAGAGTAGGGTAGCCACTAAGGAGGTGGGAGGTGACTAGAGTACAGGCCAGGTTTGGTGGGTCGTTATAATGAGCCTCCATTTGAGTGGACCAGTCCTGTGTCATCAGGGATGGAAGTGTCTTGGGGTGGCTCTTCACTGGCAGACTCGAAGCTGTCATCACTCTCCTCGTCACTCTTGCTCTCTGGCGTGCTGTCAGACCGGCTGTAGGACTGGCTGTTGCCCTTGGGTTCGTGTTTCTCCTCTTCACAGCTCTCTCTTCCTCCCATCTCTGCTGCTCATCTTGTTCGGGGACGTGCTGTGGAATCTGGGGCTCTTCGGGCTCATCTGCTGGCTGTGTTGGTTGTTGCACTTTCGGTTCTGCTCCCCTTCCACTGTTTATTGCTCTGTTGCTTTCACTCATGCACTCTCTGGACTTGTGGCCGAACTCACTGCATTTACAGCACTTAACAGTCTTGCAATCCTTCACCTGGTGGTCCATGGAATTACAGACATAACATCGGGTGGTCTGTCCTGGGTAGAATATTCTGCTGCTTTGTGGCCCCAGCATAATGTTGTTGATCTCTACAGCTTCACCATCGGCTCCTTTCTTGGTCCAGAGCTTGTACCTCCTTTGGCCATACCATATCCCATTGTCTACTGGTTTCATGGCAGGCAGAAGAAGAGTGCAGTAGTGTTGCAGACACAGCTCTCTGTCATGGTCAGAAACTCTTCCTGTATTAGAATTTAGGTGAGCGGACACCTGGGCCGATTGATTTGTGAGTTGCCCTTCGGGGCCCCGCTCCCATACCCTATAATTATGTATTTCTTTGTGACTAATTTGTATACAGGTAGACCAGAAAAGCCACATCCTTGATTGGTAGATGAGTGGTAACCCTGATTAGAAGCACCTGCTGCTCATCTGTAGCTCTTTACAAATGTTGTTTTGAATTAAAATAAAATTATACCCACGCACTGAAGAGTGCTGTAAAACCGAAACGTCTGTGTATGCTATCCCCGACGCAGTGAAAATAATGAAAGATATTGAATAATGAAGTAAGCTTTATACAACGTATTTTTCAGTGTGAACCCATTACACCTCTTTGTTTGTCAGAAACTCTTCCTGTCCAGAAGTTGAACGTTATAGTCTTCTCATCCACGTTAAATGGGGAATCCACTTCCCATTTCGATGCCAGTTGTCACACCCTGACCTTAGTTATCTTTGTTTTCTTTATTATTTTGGTTAGGTCAGGTTGTGACGAGGGTGATATATGTGTTTTTGTCCTGTCTAGGGTTTTTGTATGTTTATGGGATTTTTCCAGTTTAGGTGTTTTTATGTCTATGGTTGCCTAGATTGGTTCTCAATCAGAGGCAGCTGTTTATCATTGCCTCTGATTGGGACCATATTTAGGTAGCCATATTCCTGGCGTATTTTGTGGGTTATTATTGTATGTGTAGTTGCCTGTTTCAGCACTCGTTGTATATAGCTTCACGGTTCGTTTTGTTGTTTTGTTCAGTGTTCGTTCTTCTCATTAAAAGAGTTATGTACGCTTATCACGCTGCGCCTTGGTCTCCTCCATACAACGAATGTGACAGAATAACCCACCAAACAAGGAAAAGGAGGAGCAGCGTTTGATGGAGCAGACAGCATGGACATGGGATGAAATACTGGACGGCAAAGGATCCTGGACGTGGGAGGAGATACTGGCAGGAGAGGATCGCCTGCCATGGAGGCAAGTGGAGATAGGAAGCCCGAGAGGCAGCCCCAATAAAAAAATGGGGGGGGACACAAGGAGATTGGCTGAGTCAGGAAGGAGAACTGAGCCAACCCCTCATGCTTACCGTGGGGAGCGTGTAACTCGTCAGGCACCGTGTTATGCAGAGATGCGCATGGTGTCTCCAGTGCGCTATTCTAGCCCGGTGCGTTCTATTCCAGCTCCTCACATTGGCCGGGCTAGAATGGGCATCCAGCCAGGAAGGAGGGTGCCGGCTCAGCGCTCCTGGTCTCCAGTATACCTCCTTATCCTGTGCCGGCTCAGCGTACTGTGTCTCCGGTGAGTCTGCACAGCCCAGCGAGTCCTGTGCCAATGCCCTGCATTTGCAGGGCGAAAATAAACATCCAGCCAGGATGGGTTGTGTCAGCTCTACACTCCATACCTCCAGTGCGCTTCCACAGTCCAGTAGGTCATGTGCCTGCTTTCCGCACTCGCCCTGAGGTGCGTGTCCCCAGCCCGGTACCACCAGTGCCAACACCACGCACCAGGCTTCCTGTGCGTCTCCAGAGCCCAGTACGTCCTGTTCCTCCTCCCCGCACTCGCCCTGAGGTGCGTGTCCCCAGCCCGGGACCACCAGTGCCAGCACCACACACCAGGCCTACAGTGTGCCTCCAGGGTCCAGTACTCCCTGTTCCTCCTCCCCGCATTCGCCCTGGGGTGCGTGTCCCCAGCCCGGGACCACCAGTGCCAGCACCACGCACCAGGCCTACAGTGTGCCTCCAGGGTCCAGTACTCCCTGTTCCTCCTCCCCACTCGCCCTGAGGTGCGTGTCCCCAGCCCGGGACCACCAGTGCCAGCACCACGCACCAGGCCTACAGTGTGCCTCCAGGGTCCAGTACTCCCTGTTCCTCCTCCCCGCACTCGCCCTGAGGTGCGTGTCCCCAGCCCGGGACCACCAGTGCCAGCACCACACACCAGGCCTACAGTGTGCCTCCAGGGTCCAGTACTCCCTGTTCCTCCTCCCCGCATTCGCCCTGGGGTGCGTGTCCCCAGCCTGGTACCACCAGTGCCGGCACCACGCACCAGGCCTATAGTGCGCCTCGGCAGTCCAGTACGCCCTGTTCCTCCTCCCCGCACTTGCCATGAGGTGCGTGTCCCCGGTACCACCAGTGCTGGCACCACAAACCAGGCTTACAGTGTGTCTCGCCAGTCCAGAGCGTCCAGCGACAGTACCCAGTCCAGAGCGTCCGGCGACAGTACCCAGTCCAGAGCGTCCGGCGACAGTACCCAGTCCAGAGCGTCCGGCGACAGTACCCAGTCCAGAGCGTCCGGCGACAGTTCACAGACCGGAACCTCCAACGACGGGCCACAGACCGGAACCTCCAACGACGGGCTACAGTCCGGAACCTCCCACGACGGGCCATAGACCGGAACCTCCCACGACGGGCCACAGTCCGGAACCTCCCACGACAGTCCCCAGCCCGGGGTCAGTGCCCTGTATTTGAGAGTTATGAGTTATGTACTCTTATCCCGCTGTGCCTTGGTCTCCTCCATACAACAAACGTGACACCAGCAGCCCCGCATAGGTCTACCTGCCATCACATCATCTGGCTCCGAGGATCTTCCCTCGGAGACGAGGCCTTTCTACAAACTATTTAATAAAATGTCATATTGCGTTCCATCTTTGTTGTTCATTCAGTTAGGCCTGTACTCAATCGAACTGCAGTTGTGATCCAGCTTTGGGTGGATTCTGAGGGGGAAATGGAGATAGTCAACCTGAGCTGGAAATCTGATAGACCTTCAGTTTTTTCATAGGTCTTGATTTTTACCACCCATTGATATTTTGGTAATATTAAATATATCTTAATCAGGCTATTTTGTTTTGAGACAGTCAACCTTAATTTCTCCTTTCCAGGTTCTGCAAAAAGAACAATGAAGCAATACAGAATCCCTAACTGTTATCCAGTATCATCACTTTAGTTTAAAGAGATGTATCCATTCTTTATAGTAGTTAGTACTTGAATAGTATCTTATATAGTATAGACTCTCTTTCAGCACTCAATGTGTGCTCCATTTAGACTATTGCCCTGTTCCCGTACCTTCCCTACAAAATGTAACACTGTGAGATGATTTTAAGTATCCGATTTCATGATTCTCAAATGGCAAACGAGTCATTTCTTCATTCTCAAAAAGTCTTGACAAAACAAGGGCCTAATGCTTCAGGGAACGCTTGTATAATTTATTCTAAACCAAAGAAAAGGTTCTGTGGCAAAGAATAATAACAGCCGCTGCAAAAGCAAAAAAATACAGTAACCAGGAACACATGTAATAAATGAGTACGAAACAAATTAAGCTTGATGGCAGGAGGTACCCCGTTTAATTTTCTATCTCCAATTCATCTTCTCTTTCTTTATCGATATAATCTAATATGTGCAAGGTCAAGCCAAGCATAATATTCACAAAATAGAGAATTGCGTGTTTTGACAGACAACTGTATTCATGAGGTATACAGAGAATGAATGAATTGATTTGGAAGGTTTTTTTATTTTATTCATTGCTGACAAGCTGTTATTAAATTCTTATGTTTGTAACGTGAGGCTGCCATGACATGAGATGAAAGCTCAAATGCATTTGAGTGTATGGTGGACAGCCGTTATGCAGCTATTACATGAAACCTCTGTATAATGGATAGAGTGTGTGTGATGTGCTGTGCGCCTTTAACTTTCATTTGTCTGAGGGGGAAAAGGTTCTCTAGACATCCAAGAGGGAAGTTTTCTGTTGCTTCTTTTGACGTATGGATGTGTTAAAATGGCCGTTGTAACGACGTTTTCTTTGTCAGTTTTCTTCTTCTTTTTTGTTTCTGTCCAATATATTTTCTGTTCAATTACATTTTACATCATTTAGCAGACACTCTTATCCAGAGCGACTTACAGTAGGGAGTACATACATTATTGTACTTTTTTTGTGTGCTGGTCCCCCGTGGGAAACGAACCCCAGTCTCCTGGCGTTACAAGTGCCAAGCTCTATCAACTGAGCCAACTGAGCCATTACAGGGTCTGGTACTCCCCTGTAGTCTCACTGGGATGTAATCTGTAAAGATAGCCACGTTCTATATTTTATTTATTGTAATATATATATATATATATATATCATACATTTGTTCTCAAACAAATCAATTATTCCTAACCAATTACCTAGCTAGCTTCTACTTGTTGTCTGTAAAACAATATATTTGTATTCATAACATCATACTAACATAGGCTACATTTTCCTCAAACAAATCAAATACTCCTATATCATTCCAGAACTTAGTGTCTTACGTTAAGAACAAACATTTATATCAATCAAGTTTTATACACAAAATATCAAACAATTGATATGAATGAAACAGATAAATAAGAACAGAACAGACTGAACAAAAAGACAAACTAGAATGTTGTGTGTGCGAGCGGTTTGCTGATGTCAACGTTGTGAACAGAGTGCCCCATGGTGGCGGTTGGGTTATGGTATGGGCAGGCATAAGCCACAGACAATGAACACAATTGCATTTTATCGATGGCAATTTCAATGCACATAGATACTGTGACAAGATCCTGAGGCCCATTGTGAGGCCCATTTTTTAGAAGTTATCTGTGACCAACAGATGCATATCTGTATTCTATATCATGCCAAATCCATAGATTAGGGCCTAATGAATTTATTTAAATTGACTGATTTCCTTATATGAACTGTCACTCAGTAAAATCTTTGACATTTTTTCCATGTGGACCAGGAGGTCTGGTGGACTGGACAGGTTTAATCAGCAAGGCTAGTCTGTCTGTCAGGTACTGGAAGACAAATGCGGGTGTTGTTCATAAGCATGCACATGTATGCCTGTGTCATAGAAACACATGCATTAGTGCCACCTTGGTTCACTGCAAGGTGAACCTTAACTTCCTGCATTCCCAGATCACATTCACCTCTTTGATTTAGTATTGTAATGGAGTCCACCATGTGGTGTCAAAACCATTTAGAGTTTGATGATGGTTTAGTTACCTTTTTGTTAGCTTGTTGGTTAATTTCATTACTAGGCCCTTCTGTGTGTTTGGTATGAGATTTCACATGTGCAGGGTGGACAGCTGGAAGACATATTTATACCTAATATAAATATGGTATTGTCGGAACTGGAAGCACAAGCATTTCGCTACACTCGCATTAACATCTGCTAACCATGTGTATGTGACAAATAAAATTTGATTTGTTTTTAATATCCTGTAAAAAAAAGTGTATTAGTCTACCAATCAAGCAAAAAAGAGAAAACGGTTAGCTACATTTTAAAGGGGGGATATTGAATCTTCCAGTCCATAATAACCACACATATTCTCTTTCCCCTTCAAAATAATTCCAATAGTTCTTCAGGGTACAGTTGAAATCCCCAAACCGAGTGCGGTGTGGAGAAGATATCCAGATCTGCGACTCTGAGGTAAAGGAGGGGAGAACAGAGACCACCCGTTAAGATCAGATAAGAGGAGAGTGTGTGGCAAGCCTGGCCCGAATCAGCATGGCACTGGAAATTACACTGATGTTTGCAGTGGGCGAGAGGAGAGGGGGGAGAATATGACGCTCCCCTTCGCACTCCTCTCTCTCCCCACCATAACCACACTGTTCCCAGTAATAGATTTCAGCAGGTTTTTTGCTCTCCTTGGCACTTGTTTATTATTGTTCCAAATGACAGAGTGCAGAGACGGGGGAGTGGGGTGGGGGGGTGGGGGGTGGGGCATTGAAAACAATCATCGTCAAACTCGAGTACGCCGACTGTCGCTTCGTCTGTAGAGGGAGTGGTGGTGCCTGGGGAGTGGTGGTGCAGCTCCAGGGATTTACTATGTCTTAAACGTCACATTTCCCAAAGCAGCCCGCAACCTATCCGTTCAGCGTCTTCAGCCCTGTTGCCATGGCGCAGTATGCTGAGTGCCGGGACGATAAGAGTAGGCTTGGTTATCTGTGACAGGCGGCGAGAAAGAGAGGTCTACGTATGTCCAATGATTATGGTCGAAAGCCTAACCACAAATCTTTGGCCTCATTCTCTTTCACTGACCACTTTACAAGTACTTTACACTGTGGTCACACCTTTAGGATCAGTTCTCCTCATCCATAATCTGCATGTTTACCATTATGAGTTGAACACCACTAACTGTCCCTGGACCTGTTGTTAGCTAAATGTCTTAATCTACACCTCTATACACCTTCACAGCAGGTCAATAAAGCATTTCATCCTCTCAACACCCTTCTCCAGCTGCAAACCAATGGCCAAGACAGGTTTAGTGCATAAAATAAGTTTGTTCCCCAGCTCCTTCTATTGTCAGATGAATTACCCAGGCTCTTTATCCTCTTCTAATTGATAGTAGATTAGATTAGTGATTTGGAAACTCCATAGGGATTAGGTCCGTCGAGGGCCCTGAGGGTTTTACAGAGCTAAACTGGGTAGACAGGATTATCATTGGTCTCTATTGCTGCTTGGGTTTTCCGAACTAACTGTTGGCCCAAACTCAAGCGAAACTTACTTTGAACGCATGGACTAATAATATTAGGTCTACTGTTGTTTGTGCTATGTCTCTGTGGCGTATTATCTTATTATCTTTCAATACAGTTGAAACCTGTATTAGGTGTTAAACGTCAGCATCAACAGTCTTAAGTCTAATTTGAATAAAGTGATCTACTTGTCAAACAGTCTAACAATAGTGTAGGAAGAACATAATAAGCACTAACCCCCATGTTTGGAACCTAGTTTATAGGAATATGTCTCTTTTCCTCAGAGCTAGCGTGTTATTAACAAACTAATATAACTTGGACTCATTTATTTGTGGAATCGAAATGCAACCTAAAATGCTGACTTTTAATTTTCAAAACAGTATCACTCCACTCTCTGCCATGAAGTATTATATGAGGTCTCTTTAGCAAAATACTTTAGCAATTATCCTCATGTCCCCCTGCTTAGCCCTATAACCCGGCTGGGCCGAAGTGGTTGAATTTCGCTGCTGAATTTATAGAAATGAATCAGGATTGATAAGGGGATGTTTCATTCCTTCCTATCGGTGCAGAGGAAATTAAACCAAATTTGAGTTCAAAACTTTTTTCCCTCTAGAAATTGCTGCTTGAATCAGGGGGGTGCCAATGGTTATTTTCTCTCTGGCAAGATACAGGCCAATTAGTCCCACAAATACCTCCCTGGTCCCCGATCCCCTAGCGGAAACACTGTAGAGTCCTGATCTGACTGGATATCTATTCCACTTCATAGAAATGGTCCCTGCTGCTGCGGCAGGTGCAGAGAAATCTTCAGCAGCTGACCCACAGGGAGTAACAATACGGACCCAATTGGCACCCCATTCCCTAAATAGTCCTATGGGCTCTAATCAAAAGTCGTGCCCTATATAGAAAATAGGGTGCCATTTGGGATGCAATCATACTGTCTGTAGGAATATGTCAAGCCTGTACTGTATATCTGATTCTGACCATTTGAGTGGAAAAGGGTGAGGCTTTTAGATCTAATCTTTACCTGTAGGAACGTTGGTACAGTATACATAATGTTTACTGTGACTAATCTTAGTGTGAGTAGATATCGGATATTTATATAACACGTGTCTCTTGATTTCTGATTTAAAAAGGTTGTCCCATCCTTACATGAAAAGACACTTCACTTGATCATAAAATAGGACTTTCTAATCTTCTTCCTTACTGAAAAAACACAAGTTCCCCATTACACTCTACATTAACCACCCGTGCACCACAGCATTATAAACATACGGCTATAACTAAAAATGCAGTTGTTCTTATTGAATTACCCAACTGGAGATAAAATCTAGAGCATTTTCGTGCCAATAACAACATACTGAGAGTGGTCTAATTTGATAGGTTCTACTATGGGTTGACTAAAGGTTTAAGGCATTACCATGCATTGTTTATTACGACAGTTATGCTTGCCATAATTGAATGTTCCGTTTATTTTAGGCATGAACTGACTTTATCAAGTAAATATGGTGAGCGAGTTCCATCCATTAGAAGGAAACAGTTGATTGATAAGATAATGGCAAATGTCCATACACTAAACAAGAGTAAATGAGTACATATCCCCAGCACTGTAGTTTCTGATGCTTTTTCATGTCAAGAACAACATTTGTCTTCCTGATTATAAGACATCACATTGATTATTTAAATGATTTCAAAACAAACTGTGTAAGTCAATTTTACACACATTTCTTTCAGTGAAAGGCTTCGCCCTCTCTGAGTGTGGTTTTGAGAAAGAGGGGGAAATACGCAACTTGACTCCCTATAACTCGGGGGAGACCGAGGGGCTTAATATCGTATGACCTTTCAGTGCGCCAGAGGCCAAATCATTGACAGTTTAGAGCTATGGGGAATGTTAATATGTATTTCCAGGATTATTAAATTATGTATATGATCAACTTCCCTAAGAATGTACAGTAGGTTATTAGCGGGAGAGGGGTTTCTAAGCGAATCCATCCCTTAGCTCCACACTCCAGTTACGCCTAATGATGGTCATTATTACATAGCTTAACTGTAATACTGGATTGATTCTCAGGCTCCCGAATAACCCGTCTCGCTGGCACGCTGCATCGCTGGACCCCGCGGCTCAACAAAAGGCATGTTGAGCCGAGCTTGTGTAGCATACACAGGCCAGGCGTGTTGTGGCCCCAGAGCCTCGGAGAAGGGAAAGGAGAGGAGATAGAAGGGGAGAGTAGAGGAGAGGAGAAAGGAGAGAAGAAGAGAGGAGAAAGGGAAGGGGAGAGAGTGGAGAAAGGAGAAAAGAGGAGAGAGAAGAGGGGAGGAGAAAGGAGAGAAGAAGAGAGGAGAAAGGAGGGGAGAGGAGAGGAGAGAGACGAGAAAGGAGAGAAGAGGAGAAAGGAGAGAAGAGGAGAGAGAAGATGAGAGAAGAGAAGAGAGGAGAGGAGAGGAGAGGAGAGGAGAGGAGAGGAGAGGGAGAGGAGAGGAGAGGAGAGGAGAGGAGAGGGAGAGGAGAGGAGAGGAGAGGAGAGGAGAGGAGAGGAGAGGAGAGGAGAGGAGAGGAGAGAGAGAGAGAAGAGAGGAGAGGAGAGAGAATAGGCGGAAGAAGAGGAGAGAAGAGGATTAAGGAAAGGAGAGGAGAAAGGAGAGGAGAGAAAAGGAGAAAGGAGGGAAGAGCGGTGCAAAGTGGAATGGAGTGGAGTGGCTGGCAGTAGCAGGCAGCAAGAGCCTCTGTGCTGTGGGTGTTTCAGAAGGGTTAATACTGCAAGGCCATATAAAGACCGGATTAAGGCCCAGGCTTACACAACCAGGAAGAAAATTGAATGTTTGTAAGAAAATATGCGGCTAATTCCATTCTGTCATCAGTGGATATTAAAGATTATTAGCTGGCACGTCAAATTATTTGTAAATCACAAAGGCTGCCCTGTTGAAATTATCTTCTAATTTCCAGAGGCTAGAAGTGACTGAGGAGTTGAGTGGGGTATCGTCTTATAGAAAGAGCTCAAGGTTTTTACGAATTTGTATCCCTTTATTGAAGAAAATAAAGAAATTAAACATGATTTGTTTCTTTCCTTCCTTTTAACTCTATTTCTTTATGACTTTTTAAAATGGAATTCTTAAAGATTTTACAGTGATATTATGTGACACACACACATACACACACTTTCTCTATTCTCCCAATGCCACCACTGTAGATGATAAACAAATAGTTAATTGTAAGGATCTTTGGCACCTGTACTGGATTAATGGAGACCACCACCAGTAGCAGACAGAGTTAAGCTGAAAGATTGAGTTACGAGAGCAGAGCAGAGGAGAAGGCTGACCAACCAACTCAGCCCAGGTGCTCAGCTCAGGGTAATACCCCCTAGATCACAACAATATGGTTCTGTTTTAGAACTCTCTCTGTCTTTACGCTTTCTTTTCCTCCCTCTCCTTGTCCTGAGTCAGAGGACTTGGTGTAGTGCCACTACGGTACATGGGGCTGACCTGAGGGTGGCTGTTTCGGCCTGGTTGTCTGTACTTTCCGTCTATACTCTAGTCCAGGTCTGGTCTCACTAACTAGCCCTGACACAAGGAGACGAAGACAAAGGCTGTGCTCCAAATGCCACCCTATTACCTCCTATCAACTGATTGGTGGAGGATTCATGTGCTGTATTTCCTCAGCTCTTCAAATCTTTCTCTGCTCTGTCACTCCCCCCCCCTCTCTCTCTGTCTCTCTCTGTCTCTCTGACTCTCTCTCTGTCTGTCTCTCTCTGTGTGTGCATGTGCATGTGTGTGATACTTTGCCCCTCTGGGCTAATCAGTGTTTTGAGGGGTGTCTTGCTAGTTGACACTGCGGTGAGCCCTCTAGCCCCCCTCCCATGGCAGACAGACATGTCTCCTGTACATCTGTCTCTGTCACGGTCCATGGTGTTAATAGACCAGACAAACTGAACCACAAGCAACTCTGCACACAATCACATCACCAAAGATGAAAGTTGTCATAACTTCATATTCCATTTAGAACAACGCATACCCAACTGTATTACATATATTTATTCAAATGATTCAAATACGTATGAATAAAAAATGAAAACATAATTGCTGTCATGGGTGTTCTCATTGAAATGATTGTGCAGGACATTTCCGAGTGGAAACGTAAAGGAATATCTGTGTTTAATTTAAGTTTTTTTTTTAATGATCTCAATACATGCAAATGGCAATCAGATGTGGACATGTGAAAATCAAAGTGCCGCATGTATTTCAGTCTGACGTTAAGGTGGTGGGGTTAAAGTTCTAATATGCTATATTCAACCCATCCGTGTCATATCCGTTCGCTGCAGACTGTTTTGATAGAATAATTCTAGGTTCCATTATGATTCTGCCATGGTTTCTAGAACTGCTTTGAAATTCTTGCAATTCTAAAGCATGTTAAGTAGCACCTTTCTGCCCGGGCGGCCAGGCACAGCTGAAAGGAGAGGAGGTGGGGAGGGCAGCACATTGGTTTTCACCCCCCTGCTCCCTGCTGCAAAGTGTAGCCTAAATGCGTTTCTGATTCCTGACGTGACACATGAATTACATCCCAAATGGCACCCTATTTAGTGCACTACCTTTGACCAGGACCCATATGGCTCTGGTCAAAATTAGTTCACTGTTTTGGGAGTAGAGTGCCATTTGGGATTCAACTATGGTCAAATGACAGGCGGGCAGGCAGGGCTCTAGCCTTGTGGGCTTTGCACTCCAGTCTTAGTGCTAGCATCACACCACATAGAGCTGCTTTTAATCACTAATTACCATGATTGGCTGCTGGATTCACACAATAATGAATGATTGATAACATCTGAAATAAAGAGCGGACCAATTCTGGCTCCTGACAGGCTCTTTGGGGAAATTTGATGTTAGTAGTGACTGAAACCGTTTAAGTCGAAAATGACTGCTGGACACAGGATGGAGCGGCTTTCGGCTCAATACGTGTCTACACGGCCATTTTGAAGATGGACAGGCGGGAGGGACTCTCTCTTCGCAACGCCTTCGCTCTTTAATGTATATAGGCCTATAGGCCAACATGTTCATACAGGGCACTTTTGTACTCAGCATCTGAATTCCTCAATCTTCCACAAAATGGATGCTGCTCAGATGCCTCCATATATTACTGGATCGGTTGGAACATTGTATCAGATGGATTGAAATCAGGGCAGCTCTACAATCACTACTAGGGACTTATTTCACTTATACTAGATTACTATTAGTTATTTGGTGTCTGATTAATTGTGACATGCTCCTCACAAGCCTACAGATTGATACAATATTATATTAATTCGATACAGATAATTCAAAAAACAACAGAGCCTATTATGCTTTGTGAGGAGCATGTCACAATGAATCAGACACCAAATAACGAATAGTAATCTAGTGTAAGTTAAATCTGTATCAAATTAATATAAGGTTGTATCAATCTGTAGGCTTGTCAATTGAACGGAAATTGTATCGATAGCGTGTCGGCACCAGTCCTTTTACAGTAGCCTGCAGGGATTTTACACTACAAGACATTGAGGTTATTACATTTGTGGCTTAGTTAAATTCCATGTGTGAGGAACATGCTTTTGGACCATAACTACATTTTGTGACAGGGGAACGTATGATGTTTGTGGCATATATTACATCTGTGCAGGCCGGGTTGCAGCACTTGTGGTCTGTTCAATGCCCAGACGCTTTCGGGGTGTCCTTGAACTGTTGCTCGACTCTCACATACACATGGGTTTCATATGGTTTCATCGCCGGTGACGTTGAACGCAGCCCTCTGTGATCCAACAAAAGGCACACTGTAACACTGTAAAGCGGGCACCCTGCACATGACAGCTCTGACATGTATAATAAATATGGATTTCTCCACGGCTGTATGTGAAATGATACATGTGATTTTAGAGAGGTATTTCTTAATCCTGTGCCCAGGCTGGCCTGTGGCTGTGGCCCTTGCATCCGAATACAGGACATAATCACACACACACTATCTGGCGCCGCACACACTGTGTACACACTGACCCCACCTGTGTGTGTGTGTAAAAACCCTAATTGCTCCTGTAAGTCGCTCTGGATACGAGCGATAAATGACTAAAAATGCAATTGGAAATGTGTATGCATCTAGAACTCCACAGACACTCATCCACTCACACTCCACTGTGGACATACACAGGACACACTCCAACACACACAGTCAGACAGACACAGACACACTCTCCCTATTGGATCCACATCTGGGACAATAGGCAGTCGTCTAAGTCGTCTCCACACAATGAATCCAACCAGACCAGACCAGTTCACATTTAGCGTTGAGTCTGGCACCGCACACCTGGCTGTGTATGGCTCTGTGTATGTATGCGTCTAGCACTTCGCGCACACACACACACACACACACACACACACACACACACACACACACACACACACACACACACACACACACACACACACACACACACACACACACACACACACACACACACACACACACACACACACACACACACACGGATTATCTGATTATCAGAGTCAATGTTGATGCATCAGTCCCACAGTGCTATGTGCTCTGCCTGTTTATTTGACCAAAGTCTTGACTTAGAACATCAGGGCTTGGATTGTCAAGGAGTACTGGTAGGCCCATTCCAGGTGCCACTCAAACACTTCCAGGTGCATGTATGAATTTTCTTTTCCACTGTGTATTTCAGGATTTTTTTATATAGTGGTTCTGTGTAATACGTAGAATACTTTTTTAAAACACTATTTTTTCACAACAATTTTTCTAATAGACGGTTGTCCATATACTGTGGCATGTCAACCAGCCACTATAGTGACACATGTCCTCTTAAAATGCTCTTAATACATGATTCATAGGCCTACTCAAATGCCGAGAGCCTCGCCTTTCTCTGCGTTTTATTTATCCTCGCTTGAATGTGGTTGCATTACAAAGTCCCTTTTTGATTTGCTGTATTTAAACAGGTTTTAGAGATCAGGCCCCTGATATATAAAGATGCCGGCAAAGAGCGGCTCCCATTGTACATGCCTGTCTGTGCTGTCCACGGGGCCACCATTTACCGCCGTGATTGACGCCATCTATTCAGATAGTAAGTGGTGCCTTCATACCTCTTTCGCGGCTTTTCATTTCAAATGGCCGTTTCGTTTTAGCAATCCTTTTGACTCCCTCCTTTCACTGCCACTTGGAAGTTGAAATGTATAAAAAGAGAGAAAATAATAACGGCATATGCCCGTTTTTTCTTGCTTTGAATTACAAGCGACTGCAAAGCAGAGCCTAAAGTGCAAGTGCCTTTTCATAACCCATAAAAGGCTGAAATGTTTACATATCAAAAGGCTACAGGCCAATTTCTGTCAAAATGATACATGAAGTTAAGCAGTAGGCTAGGCCTACAAGCAATTCATTTCAACCCCTGGTCGTTGGAGAAAAAATTCAAAGTCCCATGATCTTTTTGCATTTTCTTTCACGTAAAATAAGTTAGGCGACATTTTAACGAGCCATTACAATGGCTGCAATACATAATTCACCATGTAGCCTAAAATTGCTTGAAAATGGGAAAATATTCATCCTACAAATGGAACCATCTTTGTCAATTATGTTGCATCTTATTTATACACATAGCCTACATGCAAGTTATTTAAACACTATTCTTACCTCGGAATGACAGTCCGAAGCTCATACCGTTAACAGAAGATAATTAAGTGGAGTAATTTAACTTTCATTCCTCTGAGAACTTTGACGTCAACAAAATCTTTGACCCTACATGGAAATATAACGTTACTTTTTAGATGTTTTGTTTTCCAGAATTGTTTTGTGATCATTTTTTGGATGGAACAAGGTTAGACTAAGCTATTTGATCAATAACTGCTATTTTTTCGTATTGTTATCTTCCATAATCGTCTCGTTCACGTACAATAAAATATGAACGTGGTTGTAATTCGTCCCAAGTGTGATGCCTAAAATCATATGTCCATGAAGTATAGTAGTCTGCACATTTTAAGACTATGCTTCTTTCAACTCCAATCAACCTTAAACATAATTTGTGCGTGTACATTACACAATTTGTGCAATAGCATTGACATCCGGTATCAATAAATATATTGCAGATTGTGTTCATCAATTAGGCTAATTGATATGAGCAAATCAACATAAACGGCCTATGCCTGTTTTTAACCTGAAATGTAAATTATACTAATGTTTAGGGATTTGCATGTGTTTTGGTGTTTGTCTTTTGTAAAAATCTCATTAGTAGGCATATTGCTTAAACTGATTTATATGAAGTCTTACACGTTCTTCCATCAAATCTAATGAACAATACAATACATTGAACTTAATGAAATAAGAGGTGTATGTGATATTTAATTGAACCTAAATGATTGTATCATTTGTCTGCATAGGCGTAATTGTCTGTACAATGTTCATTATTATATTTATATTCCAGGTGAATCGGGTCCCCACCACTCCTAATTCCTAAGTCTATCAAAAAAAAAAAAAAATCCCTGATAGTTTGAATGCAATCAACATTCTCCTGAATGTAAAACCCACGTTTTATTACCGAAGTGGATAACCCAGGGACTCCGAATAGACGTTCCCAGCACCTCAGTCCATTCTCACTAAATTAAATATGCGCCCTGAAGTAACATTCGCCTCATTTCCACCGTTGCATTTCATTTGATTAGGCGTGTAATTGTAATAAGTTTTCTCTAACGCTGAGAATAGAAGCGATAATGGCCGTTATCTTATCACAGCGAGAGGAATATGTTCATGGAACGAGTAGTTAGCGGAGGTGTTTAAAGTTAATACGCACGATTTCCTACCCATCGAGATAGCCCCGCTGATGGAGAAAACAGAGATAATCTCCTCACGACCATCTCCCGTGGTGAGCTCAGTGATGGTCGTGTCAGACCGACTGTTTCCCAAATAACATGCAGCAACACAGACTGAGATCCGGAGCCTCATATGCAATGGAATATATTTGATTAAATGTTATAGGCCTATATTTTCATTTTTATTCATTGTGTGTAGAATGGGAGTGAGGGGTCTATATTATGGTGTTATTTGGGGTGGGTATTTTGGGTTTTGGTGACAGAAAAGGTAGACCCTTGAGACGTGTAGATGTTGTCAAACTTGGGCCTGTTAACAAAATGAAAAAGATTATTAGTCACACACACACACACACACACACACACACACACACACACACACACACACACACACACACACACACACACACACACACACACACACACACACACACACACACACACACACACACACACACACACACACACACACACAGTTTCACAAATCGATGTAGTCTAGATAAAACGTTACAGCTACAATGCATATAGCATATAGATAGATTTGACAAGAAGCAATATCTGATTCTTCAATAACGTTAATGATTTCACAGGGAATACGTTTACCAATCCCTTTGCTGACAATGAAATTAACCTGATTATCTTACCTTGTAGCCTACAATTAACCCTCACGGCTGACATAGCACTGAGTTGGGTGGTTTGTTTCAAAAGTCTGCAAATAGTACGGATTAGCTTAATTGAATTAATTCTCAATACACAGATCTGTGCCTTTCACACCGTTGTGAGGTAAACCTAAAATCAGCCAATCTCTGCTCTCGGTTTGTCATCCGCTCCTCCAGCACAGGCGCAACTGGTCGGTGACGTCAGCCGAGCATATAATCGGGCTGGAGTTCAAGTGGACCACGAAAACAAGTTAGTGAAGCCTCAGTCAGAACGCATCCACCGGAGTCGGTCCAACGCGAGAGAAACACGCCAAAGTCAACAAACTCGATGTTATGACCCATATTTAGGAACTTTTTACGGACTTTCTCCTGACCTACACCGAATTTAGGACTTTTAAAAAGCAACGCATTTTATCTCCCTTTTCACGTATCGGTGATGCCCGCTGGTATGTTCAGTATCGACAGTATCCTGGCCGGGAGACCCACTTGCAAGGACTCGGTGCTCCTCCATCGGAATCCCCCGGTGGTGTTCTCTAACCTCACGGATTCCATCTACACTGCTACCGATTACAATGGACTCTACTCGCACGCAACTGGACCTTCTCCCCCGGGGATGCAGGCGGTGAACGGGACTAGAATAGGATATAATAACTATTATTACGGACAACTGCATTTGCAGGGCCCCAATGGCCCTGCGTGCTGCAGCGCTATCCCAACCCTCGGCTCGCAACAGTGCCCATGTATTCCAACAGGTAGGTTGCCCCTTTTAAAATATAAAAACGCTGCATGTTCCATTGGTGATGGACAATATAACGCTGTCTGTAATGACACTTAAAAGTTAAAACGTTATGTTTATAGGGGATGGTAGATATATTGAAGATTGGTTGGTGTGTCAATTTAAGAAATGCGCCCATTGCGCAACATTACAAAGACAGTAATTTTGGTGCCTATATAGCCTATCTAAGAAGCATATCTGTGGTATAGCCTATTCTAATTCAGTTGAACTTTTACGTATTAACTGAAATAGTTTGTGTGCTAAACTTTGTGTAGGTGGGAACATGGGATGAGTAGGCTATGTCATAGATGTGTAAAAGTGTTGTTTTTGGGTTAGTGCTCAGTTGTTTTTTCGTTTGGTTAATTTGTGATTTTGTCTGCAGGCCCATTGGGTGTGGTGCGAAATTAATTGCCTCACTGAGGATTTTTTCCCCTAATGTAATGTAATCTTTATTTATTTCTTCATGTAGGTTATGACAGCACGGGCTCCGTGCTCATCTCTCCCGTCCCGCACCAGATGATGTCCTATATGAACGTGGGCACCTTGTCTCGGACCGAGCTCCAGCTCTTGAACCAGCTCCACTGCCGACGTAAGCGGAGACACCGAACCATCTTCACCGACGAGCAGCTTGAGGCTCTGGAAAACCTTTTTCAGGAGACCAAGTACCCTGACGTCGGCACACGGGAACAGCTCGCGCGGAAAGTGCATCTACGTGAGGAGAAGGTCGAGGTGAGTGCATGCACGATGCAGTGTTGCTTGCGCTCCATCTCCCTATAGACATTAGGCTGCGTTAATTTTCAGAATGCCTGTGAATAATCTCTCCATTATTTAATGAAAAAAAAATATGGGTATCAACACAGAACGTTCGTTGCACCTTGTAAAAAAATTACGCTCATAGGCCTACGTGAAAGGACACATTCTATCCAAGCGTTATACGCACATAGTAAAAGCAATCGTTCACGTCTTTCTAGTGCCAGAAATATATTCGATTAAGCCCAAATTACCTTACAATTACTCTACAACACGGTCTAACAAATATTTCATACAAATTACAAATATTGTATCTTTTATTTTCGCATAGGTGTGGTTCAAAAACAGACGAGCGAAATGGAGAAGGCAGAAAAGGTCGTCCTCGGAAGAGTCTGAAAACTCACAGAAATGGAACAAATCGACGAAAATACCCACAGAAAAAACCGAGGAAAGCAAAAGTGACGTGGATTCTGACAGCTGATGTTGGTCTAACACAAAACGAGAAAAGACCGTTGGTTGCATATATGCGCAAATCTTGCACATCCACACCAATACATACAAGATTTTGACTTTTTGTACATAGTGTAAATGTCATGTGGACTGAAGTAATGAAATGTGTTGCCATGATGTTGCACAGTTGTATAGTAAATATTACTTTTTATTATTGCTATGGGGGTAGGCTATTTATATTTAATTTAAAGTGTAATGTTATGCATACCATCTCGAAGATGTGGTGTGCAAGGAGCCTGGACCAATTTTCTGTCGTGTCTCAATACTTTGCGATCTGACATGACATCTCATATGGATATTACTAAATGTTATAAATCTGATATTGTTTTATTATACTTGCGTGGTCTATTCATCATCACGATTTACTGCGAGGAATATTCTGAAACTACATCAATGGGAGAATATATTTTAGAGCTTACTAGACGGGGGCAACCTTTATAAGATAAATGGACTGAAGTATATTTGTCAACTCTTTACCAACAGGCGTGTTTTGGGGATTTTGACTGAAACGTTTTGTCTATATGTTGCAATTAACGACAATTACAGTAAGAATGAATATACATTAAATCATATCTGAATCATCTCTATTTCGTTTGTCTCTTTTCAATGAATGTATTTTTCTATTTATAATAATATTATCTAGTCATTTTGGAAATTAAAATGCTATCGATTTACATTAGTTGGTTGTTTCCCAGATGCAAGTCAATTGAAAACAGACGCACCGCAAAATACACACTTTTGCGTAGAAATAATGCTTGCATAGTAGTGGGTTACTTGATGGAGAAGTCATCAATGGTACAGGTGATATGGAGCTTCTAGTCTTATAACATTTACTAGAATGTGTCGTATTGGTAGAAAACACATTAAATTATTCTCGACCCATGCGCATAAATTAAACCTTGGATGTGGCAAAAATATACGCTGGGAAAATATATATTTTCGAATACTAAAACTGTTCACGAGCTATTTTTTTGTCCCCGTTTAATTAAATGTATCAAAAATCATGATCAAAAGCACAAATTATTTCGTTTACAACAGCAAAGATGAATCTATCACCAACATACTCAAAACAACAGGTGTTGTCGTCAAAAAAATGTTCATAACATAGGCTATATGTTTTTTTCGTTGCCTTTTTCATGAATTTGACAAACCAACAGTTGTCTTTTTAGCCTAATGATAACATTAGTTATGTTTCAGTGAACTTCACCACCAGCTGATATATCGACCTTTTCTGTCAATTCACAGGTGATCGAATAACTAACAATTTGGTCAGGAATGAATCCCAAAAACTACCAACCTAAATTCACCTCAGACAACATTAAATATCCTACACAACTCACTAAAAGTAAATAATCAACCGTTTTAGACAAGATATTGTACAAATGATGGGTCAGCTTCTCAAGTCATGTTTTCTCACACGGAATAAGGGAGATCCATTGTAATACACAGGAGGTAGCTCATAATACCGGTCATATATGGGAGGGCTGGTAATCAAATTCGATGGTGAATTATTTTGTAGAAAATAAAATAACGAATTAAACTTCAGCCCCACACCATGCTGGGAGTGTAAAAAAAATGTACAAATCACGGATTGCCCCTTTAATTTGCAATTCAAAGCGATTTACATACCTGATTCAAACCGTTTTCCATATTGCATGTTAGTGATAGTCAAAGCTTATCAGTATGTCTATGTCATACACAATTTATAACATTTATCTTAATTCCCCCATGTCTACACCAGCCCTAATATCTAACAGTGTCAACTAGTGTACATGGAAAGGCGTTGCAATTGTTACGTTGTTATATGGTGTTACTCACTTATATTTTAGGTTTTTGTGTATTACCAAATACCAATTATTGTCGGTGTCTTACCATTGATGTTAGTCCTAATTGTGTTATATTATATCTATATATGCCTAGTGTTGAAAAGTGGAGTGCTTATTTCCATAGGCCTACAATGAAATATAGGAAAACTGATCAGGAATGCATGCCCAATTTACATTTCAATACCATATTTAACAGCAATGCTAGGTAATGGAATTTTGGGTTAGAGATCTATATTTTCCGTCTTCCACGGTCAAATCACCCTTCACAAAAAAAACAGCTCCACTTGACCTTTAAAATTGTTTACATTTGTATGATTTCTATGAGTTTATGCAACAAGATGGTAAAATGCTATGAGGAGCTGCTTCAAAGCTCACATTTTGGTATCTCTTTACTATAGCCCCCTAATGCTAAGACATTGTAATATTTGTCTTACAGCTACAAACGACATTATAATATACGTCATAGGCAGTCATTATTGTTTTGTCCTTTCTGTACACTCTTACAGATGCTGTATCTCAACTTGATCATCCTGTTGTTGCAGGGATTTTCCTTCATGGCAGGAAATGAAAACTTTTTTCTAGTCTATTCAAGGTTTAATAAGACTTCTAAGGTATGTAATTTCCACTTTCAAATTTCAGACTTGATTTTCCCTAACGAAAAATGTATCAACCCCTACAACAAAACATGTAAATTCATTCTAATCCACATGATAATTCACATAAAAATATTATAATTTCCTGTTGCTGCATTATTATTTTCCTGCTGTAGCAACCTGGTTCAAAATTAAGATCCCATATATGTAGAAAAAAAAGTGCCATCTAGAACCTGTCCCCATAAGGGAACCCTTCAAATAACCCTTTTTGGTTCCAGGTAGGGCGTCGAGTTGTGCGTGCTGGTAGACGCAAATTATGTGTAGGCCTACGGCAGCTACGGCTGCATTTCGGATACGCTTGTATGTTGTAGCGTGGCACACATCTTTCTTGTGTTATTATATAAAACAACGTTTGTTGATGTGTATGGCTACATTTCAGATATATAAGTGTACATTTGAACAGCAGTAGGACCAATCTATCTTGTTTTAATAGGGCTCAAAAGCAATTCTAGTTGTGACTTAAAATGCTCCCCCCCCTCAGGCATGTCATCATAGAGCCGGGCCTATTGGGCTCCATATAGAACCCTTTCCCCAGTGTTTTCTACATGGAACCCCAAAAAGTTCTACCTGAAACCAAAAAGGGGTATTCTTTCTAAGAGCGTTGATCACACTGTGTGTCCCTCCCTACTCCTTACAAAACCCCCAGACCCACACACGTTCACGCCACACAAATCAAATATATTATCCCCTGTCATTACCTCATGGAAATGACACCATATAAAATCATGATATATACACCGACAGACCCTCCACAATCCTCAATTTTACCCATGTGCTGGTTTGGCATAGCAGGTACTGACATTGATTTATATTGAAATGCATTGATTTCTTATTAAAGGGGCAAGCTGGGATCTGATATGAGGGGTAATGTAAACGGGTTCCCATGCTGTGTGCCCTGCGTCTACACCAGGCTGTTTTGCATCTCAATTTGTAGATGAGGTATTTAAAGGTAATAGAAGATACATAGACACAATATAGGAATATTATTTGGTCTAAGATGACAGATATGGATTTTTTTATCAGTGTAGATTGAAAGTACAGTATATATCAGAGTGCAGTGAAAGTACCTATCAAGGTTTGATACAGTCATTTAAAATCAGGGTCGATGGCAACTGGTACACATTATACTTCTCTATATTTTGGAAGAACAGTGTGATAGCAATAAATATGCAGGAATTGTATTGGAGAGTCGAGCTTTTATTTTGCACCATCGTCTAATATGTGGAATCCTTTGAATGATTCGGAACACTTTTTAATCCCTAGATAGAAACATGGAAATTCCTAAAGTCTACATTATGTGAACATTTGATTAGTCCTTTGGGATAACTATAATCATTTAAGCAATGCGTGCAATAATGATTTCATCCTTATGATTGTATCTTGCTAATGATTGTCATTAGCTTCAGTATTTCACTGCTACATAATCTAAGACTATCATCAAGTAACACCCACTGCATTACCTCTACTAATCCCTAAAATAAACATTATGTTTTAAATCTAATTTTAATAATTCAATCAAGGGCATAATTATTCTAATCAAATTTCCAAGTGGTCAGTTTGATTTTCCAACCCACCAAATTTTCCAAGATAGGTACCAAAGAGATCCTATAATTCTGTTATATTTAAGTTATATTTAATTCTGTGATAGTTACTATCTGGTTGAGTATTTCCAGAGATAGATTTAATATGGGGAAAATAACTGCAGGACTCCTAAAGTGACAGTTTAAAACAGATTAGAGGAGGTCCTGAGCAGGTACTTAAAGATTCGTCCATACTATAGACCATGAAACACAACACATATTCCTAATGATCCCTTATACAGTATGTCCAGCTGTGATTTATAAAGTGTTGCAGCGCAGGGCGCCAGTGAAATATACAAAACACAGGGCCAGCCACAGTCATTAATCAATGCTTTTTTTCATGAGCAGTAATTTTCTATTTCACAAATTTAATGCTACTTTTTTCTCTCTGAAACAATCATTTTTTTGGGACCTCTTTTATGCATCGTTCCCGGCACTTGCAAAAATAGAGGTGGAGTCCAAGAAAAATTAGGTATTGAGTTAACTCTCAGAGAAGATAAATCTTTGCTCCTTTGCAAGCGTTTAGAGAAAACCTCTCTCTTTATTTTCTATTTTTCCCTCAGAAGTGTCGCTATGTTTTGAAGTGAGAGCTAGGCTCTCTGGCTCTCGCGTCCAGCCATTCTGTGGACAAGTTTCTCTTACATAAGCCTTTCTCTCTGCCCTGTGATGTTGAAAGCTGATGTATATACTCCCCGTATCATACTGTATCAGCCCCGAGGGCCCCAGCTCTAATGTTATTAGTACATGGGGTCTGGAGAGTCATAGTGCTGGGTGATTTGGCCTCTGGACTGACAGCTCTTGGGTGGATTCCCTGGTCGGTCTAAAGATAGACAAGGGTGTTGGCCTGCTCTGTGGTCCACTTCCATAGACATACTGTAAAATGGCCTCATCATGGCAGGCAGGACCTCCGAATGAAAGTTAAGACAAATAATGCATATTTTTACAAATGTAAACTTTCTACTATATTATTACCATATTTCACTGGGATGACGTGTGGTTTGGTGTTTGTTTTTGTTTTGTGCTGGACTCTCTCTCTCTCTCGCTCGCTCTCTGTCTCGCTCTCTCGCTCTCTCGCTCTCTCGCTCTCTCCCCCTCTCTGTCTCGCTCTCTGTCTCGCTCTCTGTCTCGCTCTCTGTCTCGCTCTCTCCCCCTCTCTCGCTCTCTTGCTTTCTGTCTCGCTCTCTCGCTCTCTGTCTCATTCTCTCGCTTTCGCTCCCCCTCTCTCTCGCTCTCTCTCTCGCTGTCTCTCTCTCTCTCCCTTCCCCTCTCCCAGCCAGCTGAAAAGGCCTGTTCCTTTCAGAATCACCTTTGCCTTAAGGCTAGATTAGGGCTGAGCGTACACACACACACACACACACACACACACACACACACACACACACACACACACACACACACACACACACACACACACACACACACACACACACACACACACACACACACACACACACACACACACACACACACACACACACACATCCAATGCCACCATTGGAGATGATAAACAAATACTTAATTGTAAGGATCCTTTTATAGCTGAGTTTAGCGCCTGAAAGCTCTTAACTACTGTAATGTTCTCTCTGACCAGCCGTGTAATTACATTGCCTGTCACCACACACATCGCAGCACACCAGTCATCGACTGACTTCTATTAGTCAGCGGGCCCCCTGCTAAACCGCTAAGGACCTTTAAATCTGGGAGCCAGCAGGTCAAGCCTAACCAACCGCTGCCAGCGTTCACTTATCTCAAAGGTGAACGTGGTGCTCGTAAAGTTCAAGACAACTCCCCTCTGAGGCAACGAGGTTCAGGAATCAGGGGCTATTCTGTGGGTCTTAAAGACCTTAGAGAGAGAGAGGGAAAAAGAGATAGAGAGGGGCAGAGAGAGAAAGAGAGTGAGAGAGAGAGAGAAAGAGAGAGTGAGAGAGATAGAGAGTGAGAGAAAGAGAGAAAGAGAGAGATAGAGTGAGAGAGATAGAGAGCGAGAGAAAGAAAGAAAGAGAGAGAGCATAATGTTTTTGCTGTGGCCACCACACGCCAAACCAAACACACATGAGTAATATGGATGAGGTATACCTCTACCTAATGTGTGCTTTTCTGCCCCTATTCATGCTGAATGCTGGATAATTGGGGTGTGTGGTGGGGCCCGGGTAGACAGGCAGGAGATGGGGAAGGGACTAGTATACACAGCTAGAGGCCGAGGGAGGGAGATGAGGAAGGTTTTAGTATACACAGCTAGGGGCCGAGGTCTGACCACTGATTACCACCGTGGGTTGAACTCAGCCACCCACAGGACCTGGGGAGCAAGGAGGCAAGGACGGATGAGGGAGGTGAAGAGGGGGGTGTGGATTTAGGGGGAGTGTGTGGGGAGTCAGAGGAGAGGGCATTGACTTGAGTGAGGACAAGGCAATGTGGGGTAAAAAGGGGGTTAGTGGGGTATGGTGGTGAGAGGGGGAGGGTGGTGCAGGGGAAAGAGGAGGAGAATTGGGGGATTAGAGGTATGTGCTGGGGTGAGTTGAGAGGATAAGAGGGGGATGAAAGAGGGGTGGGGTGAATCCAGGCTCATGTTTAGAGGGTGCTGTATTTGTACATGCCCCTTTAACCTGGCATAGAGTGTTCACCCCAAGTTAAAACCCGTGAGTGTAGCTGGCACAGGACCAGCTACACACACACACACACACACACACACACACACACACACACACACACACACACACACACACACACACACACACACACACACACACACACACACACACACACACACACACACACACACACACACACACACACACACACACACAACATTATAGTGTAGTGTGGGGCCTGCAACATTATCCAGACATAGAACCATCAACTATCAACTCGACACAACCCACTACTATGTACGCACGCCTGTGTAGTGCTTACGCCGGCATATTTATGTCACTATACAATGTAACCCTCCCCCCTCTCTCTCTCCCCTCCAGCGTCCCACCAACTGCCAGCTCCACTAAATGCCTGACAGTGGAATGGTTGTTTTTCATCTCACAACATCTCCCCTACACACCCGTCCCCTCCTCCCACCTCCCTCTCCCGTCCCTCTCTCCTCACGGTCGCTGAGTGAGCTAGGAGTAAATAAAACAATGTGTGGATTAATGATCAAGTGATTTGAGGGTCTGTGTTTTGTTCTTTCAGGGCAAATCACTCGCTATTTACTCAGATCATGAATCAAAATGATGCTCTGTATCAACAACAGAACTATGGTCCTGGGAAATTATGAAGGATAAATCACAAGTAAAACAGAATGACCTCTCTTCTCTCCATCCAACCACACATACGCACGCACTCATGCACGCAAATGCAAACACACACACACACACACACACACACACACACACACACACACACACACACACACACACACACACACACACACACACACACACACACACACACACACACACACACACACACACACACACACACACACACACACACACACACACACACACACACACACACACGCACGCACAGCCTAAATTTGAATTTTAACAAAATAAGGACATGAAAAAGTCTTGTTTAGTTTCCCTACCTTCAGGACATTCTGGTGACTTGTCAGGACATTCTGGTCCCGTTAAGGCAGAAAAACATGTACACACATGCGCAAGCGTGCACACACACACACGCACGCACACACGCACGCACGCACGCACGCACACACACACACACACACACACACACACACACACACACACACACACACACACACACACACACACACACACACACACACACACACACACACACACACACACACACACACACACACACACACACACACACACACACACACACACACACGCACACACGCACACACACGCTGTCTGCTATCTGATAATAGCCGCTCCTGGACTAAAACACAGTAGAACATAATAAACATGTCCACATCTGATTAATCTGTGTTTTTCCTCTAAATACTATTAAGCCCATTTATATACTTAAAATTCAAACTAGCCTGTGGTTTATATCAAATGCTGAGGGAACTGAAAACAAATGATTGCATGAACATTTTTTCTACCGGACAGAAAGTAAGTCATGTAAATGCTTTTTTTGGCTGGTAAGTTACATGGTGCACACAGGTCACATGTAAAAGATTTCTAAACTCAACGCTACCTTGAGCTTTGGAACATTGAAACACTAACTTTACATGGAGATGAATACATATAATAAAACAGAATAGCATGTACCCTTGTATGTTAAAAGGCCATGTACTGTCGTTTTCTATGTTTGATTTTCCAAGCCTCAATCATTTTGAGTCTGCATGTCAATTATGTCTGTTCATATGGACAGGAGGAAAAACAGCGTATCCTGCAAACATTTCCAAAATCCACAAACAACATTTTTTTATCTGACTTGACTCCCTTTAAAAAAAGAATGAATATGATCAAAAACATTTACTGTATATGATTAATAGCGCATCATCACATAATGACAAACATACAAGATGTCCTATTTTTGGAGTGAGGAGCAGCATTTAACATTGCTACAATATATTTACAAAAGTATGTGGACACCCCTTCAAATGAGTGAATGCGTCTATTTCAGCCACACTCGTTACTGACAGCGGTATAAAAACTGAGCAGACAGCCATGCAATCTCAATAGAGAAACACTGACCCTACTGAAGAGCTCAGTGTCTTTCAATGTGGCCCCGTCATAGGATGCCACCTTTTCAACAAGTCAGTTTGTCAAATGTCTGCCCTACTAGAGCTGGCCTGGTCAACTGTAAATGCTGTTAACAACGGCTAAGTGGTAGGCCAACACAAGCTCACAGAACGGGACTGCCAAGTGCTGAAGCGCATTATTTTGGAATTAGTTTAATGCCCATGATGTTTGAATGAGATGTTCGACAAGCAGGTGTCCACATACTTTTGGTCATGTAGTGTATCTTTCAACCCATCCGTCATTGGTTTCCCCAGGAGATGTAAATGCAGCGAGAGAGAGGTCGTCCAGTCCACCCGGGAACAGCTGTGTTGGGCTAGTACCGACATGCAGGGAGTAGACTCCAATTGACTGTTGCATTAGATTTGCCTGCCTCCCCTTGGTCTTGGGGTTCACAAGGCTAACCTGGGCTATAAACAGTTAGTGACATGAGTATGATGCTGTACATTGTAATATAGATGTTTTTATATTTGTTTCCTCAGAGTTACTATACTTAGGGCCATAGTTTTTTCATGACCGTGTGGGGCCAGAACAGGGAAAACTCTCTGCAAATCTCGGCCATAGTTATAGATTATTACCATATAGTTACATGGTAAGGAAAAACTAATTGTCCTAAATATTCGATGCCAACATGGCTGCGTTTACACAGGTGGCTCAATTCAGATTTTTTTTCAATTAGATCAGCTCTACGAAAGATCTAATATGAAAAGATCTGATGTGATTGGTCAAAAGACCAATTAGTGGAAAGAAATATCAAAATTGGTCTGCCTGTTTAAACGCAGCCTAAAACCACTAAGAATATCAAATCTTCTTCAGAAGAGCAATGGCCAGCGTCTCTGGTACTGTAACAGGAATTCTTAAGTATAGAAGGAACACTTATTTTAAGTCCCAAATGGCACCCTATTCCCATTATAGTGCACTAATTTTGAATAGAAGCCTATGGACCCTGGTCAAAAAAAGTGCACTACAATAGGGTGCCATTTTGGACGCAGGTGGAGATGATTCACAGTGAATAGCTGTGTTGGAGCTGCCCCCTTGTGGGCCAGAGGTGTAACAACATGGATAAAGCCAATCACTTCTTTTGGGTCAATGAAGTAAAGTCACATTCTGACTTACTAATGAAACTGATCATTGATACATTTTAAATCAGTCAGATGATTATGTAGTTATTTACCATCAATTAATATAATTGTATTATAAACAAAGCTGTTGTTCTACAACAAAGTGAATTTATAAAAAGCTCCTATGTTTTCAAAATGTACATAATAATTTGATGTGTTGATGCATAATAATATAACATATTTTTCAATTTCGGAGAGATCTCCTAAATCAAAACCATGCCATCATCATACGTCTCAACCTCCAATCTAAATTGCTGAGACAGACAATTACTCTAAAAAACATCTCAAATAGCTGAGATAGCCTCTGCCTCATTTTGTGTCCCAAATGGCACCATATTCCCTATATAGTGCTCTATTTTTGACCATGGCCCATAAAGTTCTGGTCAAAAGCAGTGCGCTACATAGGGAATATGATGCCATACACACTGACATTCTCTTGATTCATATCCTGTCTAGTGATATCTACAGTATCTAATACCCCCTTTCCCTCTTTCCAATTCCTCATAGAACCAACATGGAAGCATCCCAAATGACACCCTATCCCCTATGTAGTGCACTACTTTGACCTGGGCCCATATTGCACCAAATGGGGAAAAGGAAACCATTTGGGACACATCCCATGTATATGAAGTCAAAGCCACGGTAATCATAGCAGCAGCGTCTCTGTGAGTCTGTCTGTTAGAGAGTCGGTCTTGGCTGCAGCGAAAGCGAAAGCGGAGCACCACATCACCTCACTGCAGTCATAACAGCCGTCAGCCAGGCCCAGTGATGGACAGCTAGTTTACAGGCCCTGTCAGGCATTAACAGATTTGATCCCTTTTGGAACAGGGTAGCGTTGGAGGGCTCGGGAACAGGAAGGGTTGGGAATGTCAGACGGGAACCCCGGAGAGGTTGAGAGTCCAGGGGAGATCAGGTGTATGTGTGTATGTGAGTCGAAGAAGAGCTCAGTTGTGGGTGGCGGGGGTTTAACGCGAGGACCTCTCTGTGATTTGTGATTCATAGTCAGGGGAGGGTTCACACTTCCACATCTGCTGATATAGGGCCCTCCCCGTGTGGGTGTTCATGAGTTTTGCTTCATTATGTGCACATGAAGTCAGATTTGACACACACACACACACACACACACACACACACACACACACACACACACACACACACACACACACACACACACACACACACACACACACACACACACACACACACACACACACACACACACACACACACACACACACACAGAATATCATGAGCCGACAAACCTGTGTGATGTTTCCTGAACTATGAAATTCACATTAGACTTAAAGGGAGAAAAAACACTGAAGTGTAAATATTTGTAGATGTTTTCAGGTGAGTTGAATCAGAGGGTATTGAGGGTTCCGGGTATAGATGGAGGAGGGAGGACGGAAGGAGAGAACGAAGAAGGGGTAGAAAGTGATATAGCTCCGGCGCCCGAACTCGTCTGATTACAGTGATTCCAGCTGACCTCAGAAAAGCCACAGTGTTGGCAGCCACCTTCAACTAATCTACCTTTGCTAAGTGAGTAATTGAATGTGAGAGCTTATGTATTTTTGTAATGAGCTGACAGCATATTTCCACTCCTTGCCCAAAAGGTTACCCTAATCAACATGGTCACGCTGTTTCTTTCCTCATGACAGCTCTGCGGGTAGGCATGACAAAACACGGAGCTACGCCGTGTCGCACCACACCACACTGCCTTCCCCAGCCTCCCTATGGACATGTCAGGAGTGAGAGGTTTGTCTGTTCTCATGCAAAATGGAGGGATGGATGGGGTGGTCGAGCGGGTAGACGAGAGAATGCGACCTCTGCCGCTGAATTAACATCAGTTCTCGACCTTGGCCTGGGAGCGGAGCTGAAATAAATCCTCCCTGTCCCTCTGCATGATGGGTAACTTTCAAGACGATGGCACAGTGTGTGTGTAATGTGTGTCCCCCCTCCTTCCCCCTCCACTTCTCGTAGAGACAGTAATGCGAGAGGGTTGTTATTGCTTGTGGGATTACGCTAAAACCCAAACATTTGCAGTCGAAAGGAAAAAAAGGCCAAATGATATAAGAGGTGATCCTGTCTTTTGAATCTGTAACTTAACCTGATGGTCTATGTGGGAAATCAGCCCTGGCCCTAGGCCCTGCTTGGATTAGGTCTTTCTACCCCTCTCGCTCTCTTCCTCTGGGCCGGCTCAGACCACAGAGGCCTCCCCTCTAGTTAAACACACTGCAGGGATACACACAGAACGGAGGCATCTGGGGGATCATTCTAGATTGCGTACGGAGGTGTTCCATTTAGAATGCCAAAACAATTTCACTGAGACGTTCTGAGGTTCTGTTTGGAACCTCTCTGAGGACCTCTACCCACAACACATTCCAGACATGTGACATGGTTGGGAGGCCGGGTGAACCCACGGTAACCTGTGTGGGGTCGTTGGATTGGTCAGGGCCCACGAGGACCTCTACTACTCACGCTCACACTCTGTTCATCACAGGTAAGCAGAAAAAAAACGTAACTGTAGATATGTAATCAAAGCTCCACCGCACCAGTACACTTTTCCCTGGGAAACCAAGCAATTATAATCACTCTGTTCTAGCTCTCCTCTCCACGCGTCCTTGCAGCAAATCGGCCTTGCACTCTGAAGATCACTCCCCGGCTCTTCGCTCGTTCTATGTTCTATCTGCAGAGCGTCAATCCATGCGTGAACGTTTGTAATATAATCAAAGTCTGTGTTATGTTCTACAACCAATCAGGACCAATCAATCATGAGGAACAGGCAGTAAGGAGAGGAGGGCCATAACTAGCAGTGTGTGTTACTCATCAGTCTCAGGGCCTGCTCTGTTTGGATTGCTGTGTTTGGATAAACCAGATTGGTTTGCACTTAACCCTGTAATATATGCAAAACAATCCTCCTGATAATAGTGTGTAGCTTTGCCAGTCACCACTCTGGCAGCTGCTGTAAATGCCACCGCCCCAGAAAAATGGCCGGTAATAAATTATGACAAGAACCAGAGGCGTGTCACTGGGAAACTCCTGCCTCAGCCCTCCTTGTCCCTCCTGCATCACCATTTCTCACCCCTTTGTTCCCCTCCTTCCTCCTTCTCACCAAAGCTCACGCCCCTCTCTCCTCACCCCTCCTCCCCTCTCAACCCTCTCCTCCTCAATGCTCAACCCTCACACCCTCTTTTTTCCCCCTCACCCTAATCCCCTTCCCCCTCCTCCTCATCCCTCTTCACCCTCTCAGATCAATGGTCAGGAATTTAAATAAGGCACAGAGATTTAGCGTGCCCATAGGACTCTGGTTAAAAATTAGTGCATGATATATGGGATAGGGTGCCATTTGGGACGCAACCAATGGTGGATTTACTGATCAGGGGGTCAAGGTCAGGGGGTCAAGGTGTTGTTGGGGGTAAGTGAGTGGAGCCTGAGCCCTCATAAAGGACTATGTTAAACAAACACACAGCAGTAAGAGCCTGTGTCCCAAATGACACCTTATTTCCTGTATAATGCACTACTTTTAACCAGGGCCTCTTGTCAATAGTAGTGCACTTTATAGGGAATGGGGTGCCATTTGGGACACACAGGCTGCAGTGATTTACGCTGCGTCGAAAACTTACACACTAACACACGCTCAGGGCTCTGGAGCATGACAGACAGCCAGGAGAGTGAAAGAGAGAGACAGGGAGTGTGCGTAAGTTGTGATAAACAGCTTTTAGGTTAATGAACTCGTACTAGACACACAAGAAATGACTTAACGTTTGTCTTTGAGGATCTCTATAAGTGGGTCACTTCTAGGGCTTATGTAGGCTAGCTGACTGTTTTTGAGTGACATATCCACTGCTACAGTATCAACCCGTTTCTCAAACAAAGCCTATCATTACAAACAATCAAACAGCTGCATTGCAAATGAAAAGCCCCGTTGTGTTTGCCTGAGGACCATTGCTTTCTTTGCAGCATTTGAGAGCCTAATGTAATGTATTATCATAACCAAACATCAGATGGGATCTCCCCCATGTAATAAGTAGCTGTGTGGTTTTCATAGTTTCATAGTCCAGTGCCATGCAGTAATGTTGGCCTCCCCAGCAGTCTCCTGCCAGATTCTCTTCATGAAACTTAATAAGAGCTGTGTGTGTGTACACGCAGAGACTGGGGGCGCTATGCAAATGATGTCATAATCAAATCTGTCTGTTTCCAAGAGTTCAACAGCACCCCGAAGGTACCTCTGTCAATAGGCTCAAAGTGCATTTACAGTAATGCACGCAATTCTCACCAGCCAGGCTGTAATTAGGACTGCTAGCTAGCTAGCTAGCTCTCTCTCTCTCTCTCTCTCTCTCTCTCTCTCTCTCTCTCTCTGGGGTGTCTACTGCTGTTTGTTCAATGTGATAGACACTAGGTGGCAGTGGTTTATGAAAAGTGGCAGCTGCATATGACTTTTTTATCGCTTCGGTGTAATTTTCACAAGTATGTGGTACATTTTCACAATTCTTAATACAAAACTTAAAACAGATAATCAGAAAAAGGCAGTTGTTTCAAAAACTCTAAGCACATTTTCAATTGACTAAGTACAACACACAACACCATAGTCACTTTTTTCACTAAACTTAATCAGTGTTTCATCTGGAAATACATGTTTCACATCGCAATACATGTTTTCATATAAAGTAATTAAAGTAACATGCATTTTTGTCTCCCACAGTACTATCAGTGGAATGTGATACAAAACGAGGCAACGGTGTGCTTTGGGAACACGTGGACGCCTCCAAGCGTTGATAAATAGAAAGTATGAGACACACTCAGATGTACTGCCGTGATGATGACCACGATGATTTTACTTACAAGCTACTGTAAGGAAAAGAAATGGGATAGTCACAAGATCAGAGATGTACTGTGTGTAACAAATCAAACCAAAGTTTGTTGGTCGCGTACACAGATTAGCTGATGTTACAGCAGGTGCAGTGAAATGCTTGTGTTTCTATCTCTTACAGCGCAGTAACACAACATCAATACAATACAATACCAATGCGCAAATCATCCAGAAAGACCAAAACAAGAAAGAAATGCATCCCCTATACAGTAAACATTCATCTAAAAATGGAGGAGGTCACACTGCTTTACTTAAAATGTGATTTGGCAATACAGTACTGTAGCACAGTAAATATATTCAATTTACATAGCAGACACTGTTATCCAACGTGACAACTGTCCACACGTTTTGGTATGTGACCCCAGTGGGAATCGAAACCCATGACTAGGGTGTGGCTAGTGCCATGCTCTTGTGAACCAATCCACGTACAGGACCACTACAATGCATAAGTATAATACAATACATGCATACAATACAGGTGGCAGATGTGTGACTGCCATCCCTATGATGCCACCACCCTCCTTCAGGTCATGGATGAGACATGCAATGATTTCAATCCAGACCTATGTTCAGGCTTGGATTCCAGGTGCATGAACACTGAGGATATTTACTATGATTTTGATGGGAACTATGGCCAAACGCTCAAGACAGGTTTAATGGGAACTAGTGCCATTGTTTCTTTCATTTCTTTGTTTTGATTACATTGTAAAAGATGTTTGAAGTTTTATTATTTTAGTCGGATGTACGGGATACACATGGTGTACACCGTCCAACAAAATGCTTACTTGCAGGCTCCTTCTCGACAATGCAGCAACAACAAGAAATAATAAAATATACAAATACGAACATAAAGTCAATGGCTCAGTAGAACAGAATAAACGTTTTAGCGTAAGTATAATACAGGAAGGCACAATCTCTAGTCCAATGTTTACTGGTGGTTTGGGGAAGGGGGTATTGGGAGAGGTGTCTTCAATCAAATCAAATCAAATCAAATCAAATGTATTTATATAGCCCTTCGTACATCAGCTGATATCTCAAAGTGCTGTACAGAATCCCAGTCTAAAACCCCAAACAGCAAGCAATGCAGGTGTAGAAGCACGGTGGCTAGGAAAAACTCCCTAGAAAGGCCAAAACCTAGGAAGAAACCTAGAGAGGAACCAGGCTATGTGGGGTGGCCAGTCCTCTTCTGGCTGTGCCGGGTGGAGATTATAACAGAACATGGCCAAGATGTTCAAATGTTCATAAATGACCAGCATGGTCGTATAATAATAAGGCAGAACAGTTGAAACTGGAGCAGCAGCACGGTCAGATGGACTGGGGACAGCAAGGAGTCATCATGTCAGGTAGTCCTGGGGCATGGTCCTAGGGCTCAGGTCCTCCGAGAGAGAGAAAAAAAGAGAGAATTAGAGAGAGCATATGTGGGGTGGCCAGTCCTCTTCTGGCTGTGCCGGGTGGAGATTATAACAGAACATGGCCAAGATGTTCAAATGTTCATAAATGATCAGCATGTTCGAATAATAAGAAGGCAGAACAGTTGAAACTGGAGCAGCAGCACGGCCAGGTGGACTGGGGACAGCAAGGAGTCATCATGTCAGGTAATCCTGGGGCATGGTCCTAGGGCTCAGGTCCTCCGAGAGAGAGAAGGAGAGCATTAGAGAACGCACACTTAGATTCACACAGGACACCGAATAGGACAGGAGAAGTACTCCAGATATAACAATCTGACCCTAGCCCCCCGACACATAAACTACTGCAGCATAAATACTGGAGGCTGAGACAGGAGGGGTCAGGAGACACTGTGGACCCATCCGAGGACACCCCCGGACAGGGCCAAACAGGAAGGATATAACCCCACCCACTTTGCCAAAGCACAGCCCCCACACCACTAGAGGGATATCTTCAACCACCAACTTACCATCCTGAGACAGGGCCGAGTATAGCCCACAAATATCTCCGCCATGGCACAACCCAAGGGGGGGCGCCAACCCAGACAGGATGACCACATCAGTGAATCAACCCACTCAGGTGACGCACCCCTTCCAGGGACGGCATGAGAGAGCCCGAGTAAGCCAGTGACTCAGCCCCTGTAATAGGGTTAGAGGCAGAGAATCCCAGTGGAAAGAGGGGAACCAATGACATTGGTCAGACATGGTATGGACATTTGACGTTCAGTCAATTTTAACGGGTAGTGCAAGTGTGTTGCCTAACACCATGTATCGTAATTTAAAGTACTGCAGCACATTCAAAGGGGAATTCTGAAACGAGTGTCTTCAAACGCGAGTCGGGTGTGGCTTCGTGACAATGATCGTAAGAGCAGCTGCTCACCAATTGGAAGGCTCCAACACGGTTCCACCAATGCCTGTGCGGGTGTCTGCTATCACCACTCGATCTGATTGAATCTAGGCCTAAACCAATGTACTCATTATGTTTTATGTTTATCAAGTAAACTTATAATTTGGATCAATGGTTGGGTGGTGAAAGATGTCTACAAACAAAATGAATGCACAACAAAAGGTTTGGAATGTAATACTGACTGTGTTACAAGTTACAATTGTTACTGGATCTTTGGTTCTGGTTCTCCATCTCTAGTTATCTCTCTCTCGTTCTCATTCTCTCTCTCTCTCTCTCACTCTCGCTCTCTCTCGCTCTCTTTCTTTCTCTCAATTCAATTCAATTCAAGGGACTTTATTGGCATGGGAAACATATGTCAATATTGCCAAAGCAAGTGGGGTAGGTAATATACAAAAGTGAAATAAACAATAAAAATGAATATTAAACATTACACTCACAGAAGTTCCAAAAGAATAAAGACATTACAAATGTCATATTATGTATATATACAGTGTTGTAATGATGTACAATGGTTAAAGTACAAAATCGAAAATAAATAAGCATAAATATGGGTTGTATTTACAATGGTGTTTGTTCTTCACTGGTTGACCTTTTCTTGTGGCAAAAAGGTCACAAATATTGCTGCTGTGATGGCACACTGGGGTATTTCACTCAGTAGATATGGGAGTTTATCAAAATTGGGTTTGTTTTCGAAATCTTTGTGGATCTGTGTAATCTGAGGGAAATATGTGTCTCTAATATTGTCATACATTGGGCAGGAGGTTATGAAGTGCAGCTCAGTTTCCACCTCATTTTGTGGGCAGTGTGCACATAGCCTATCTTCTCTTGAGAGCCAGGTCTGCCGACGGTGGCCTTTCTCAATAGCAAGGCTATGCTCACATAATCAAAGCTTTCCTTAAGTCTGGGTCAGTCACAGTGGTCAGGTATTCTGCCACGGTGTACTCTCTGTTTAGGGCCAAATAGCATTCTAGTTTTCTCTGTTTTTTGTACATTTTTTCCAATGTGTCAAGTAATTATCTTTTTTTCTCATGATTTGGTTGGGTCTAATCATGATTTGGTTGGGTCTAATTGTTGTTGCTGTGCTGGGGCTCTGTGGGGTGTGTTTGTGTTTGTGAACAGAGCCCCAGGACCAGCTTGCTTAGGGGACTCTTCTCCAGGTTCATCTCCCTGTAGGTGATGGCTTTGTTATTGAAGGTTTGGGAATCGCTTCCTTTTAGGTGGTTGTAGAATTTAGCGTGTCTCTTCTGGATTTTGATAATTAGAGGGTATCGGCCTAATTCTGCTCTGCATGCATTATTTGGTGTTATACGTAGTACACGGAGGATATTTTTGCAGAATTCTGTATGCAGAGTTTCAATTTGTTTTTTTTGTCCCATTTTGTGAATTCTTGGTTGGTGAGCGGACCCCAGACCTCACAACCATAAAGGGTAATGGGTTCTATAAATGATTAAAGTATTTTTTGCCAGATCCTAATTGGTATGAATTTTATGTTCCTTTTGATGGCATAGAATGCCCTTCTTGCCTTGTCTCTCAGATCGTTCACAGCTTTGTGGAAGTTACCTGTGGCGCTGATGTTTAGGCCAAGGTATGTATAGTTTTTGTGTGTGCTCTAGGGCAGCGGTGTCTAGAGAGAATTTGCATTTGTGGTCCTGGTGACTGGACCTTTTTTGGAACACCATTATTTTGGTCTTACTGAGATTTAGGAAGTGCAGCTCAGTTTCCACCTCAATGTTTGGGCAGTGTGCACATACCCTGTATTCACTCAGTCTCTTGAGCGGTGCAGCTGTCTAAGGCACTACAACTCTGTGCTAGAGTGTGTCACTACAGACCCTGGTTCAATTCCAGGCTTCATCACAACTGGCCATGATTGGGATTCCCTTAGGGTGGTGCATGATTGGTCCAGTGTTGTCTGGGCTAGGGCAGGCTGTCAAATAAGAATTTGTTCTTAACTGACTTGCCTAGTTGAAAAATAAAAAATAAAAATAAAGAGCCAGGTCTGCCTATGGTGGCCTCTCTCAATAGCAAGGCTATACTCACTGAGTTTGTACATAGTCAAAGCTTTTCTTAATTTTGGGTTAGTCACAGTGGTCAGGTATTCTGCCACTGTGTACTCTCTGTTTAGGCCCAAATAACATTCTCGTTTGCTCTGTTATTTTAAATGAATGCTTTCCAATGTGTCAAGTAATTATCTTTTTGTTTTTTCATGATTTGGTTGGTCTAAATTTGTTGCTGTCCTGGGGCTTTCTCTCTATCTCTCGTTCTCTCACTCTCTCTCTCTCTCTCTCTCTCTCTCTCCCACACACATGACCATGCTCTCTCTCTCTCTCTCTCTCTCTTTCATTCTCTCTCATTCTCTCTCTGATGCAAACTGTTAACAGTTACATCACATCCCCTCAGGCAGAATGCCAGCTGGAGTATGAAGCTCTATCTCTCCCCAGGTTCACCTGCCACAGACAACCTACCTCACTGTTTCAATTGTCAAAGAAATGTGACTGATGTCATATAGAAAGAAAGTTGAATCTAACACTCACTTCCCCTACTGCACATTAGGAAGCAGAGAATAAAGATTCTTTGGAAATCCACAGGAGAGATTGGAGGATTCTGGTAACTTACATCTTGTTCACTCACATGCTCGGGGGGGAAGAGAGAACACTCTCACACAGAAAGACTAGTGAGTTGTCAATGTGATGGCACTAGAAATGCCAAAAATGTGAAGGAAAAGTGCTGTTGCTAGCGGTAAGTAAATAATGCATTAGAAACATCTTACCTAGCCACCACCTCGCAGGCAAAACATTTTAGTAACCCCTACTCTTGATGGCAGAGAGATACATTTACATTTTAAAGTGAATTTCTTGTAATTCTACAACCCCCCCGCACACACACAAACATACATAGATACATGTAAGGTTCTTCATTCTCATTGTATAACTAACTATTCTAAACAGAAAATGTCATGTAATGTCATATATGTCATCAGCCCATCAAGCAACAATATTAGTAAATCTGTTTAACTACTTTCGTGTAACCCAAGAACTCTAGAGTTTGATCAATCTTATCCTCACCATGTTGTGGGGTTAAAAAAAATCACTACGTCTTTCCCAAAAAAGAAACAGAAAAATGGATTCAGATTCCACTGGAATAAATTAGGGATAGAAAAAGAGAACGAGAAAAGAAAAGAAAGGAAGGCATCAAATTGTAACATATCCATCCAAATGAGTCTCCTGGGGAGACTGATGTAGGAAAGACACACACAAACACACACAGAGAGAGAGAGAGAGAGAGAGAGAGAGAGAGAGAGAGAGAGAGAGAGAAAGAGAGAGAGAGAGAGAGAGAGAGAGAGAGAGAGAGAGAGAGAGAGAGAGAGAGAGAGAGAGAGAGAGAGAGAGAGAGAGAGAGAGAGAGAGGAGCAGAGCAGACATTAACCAGACCTAAAAATATACCTTTGTCACAGGCACAGCATTCATTAAAAATCATAACATGTTGTGTAGTGTAGAGAAGACTGGAGGGAAGCAGATATGATGGTGGGGTCCCTGGGGACTGGATAAACTAGCATTAAGGCTAATGATCTGAGCTCACTCTGAGTGGTCTAAACTTTTTTAACTGGAAGTCTAAGTTAAATGCAAAATAAAATACAGGAAGGCTCTCAGAATATACACAAATGAGGAATTGAAGAGTAAGGAAGGAAGTAGTTTTGTTCAATTTGAATCAACGTCAATTCTTAAATCAGACCTACACTCTGTTGATGAAGACACATCACGTTGATTCTTCATAACTCATAATAGTTTTTACCTAGATTTTCATAGTTATTATATTCTAGATGATAACAAGTGTGTTATCCATCTGACCCTTATCTATTTGGAGTGCTGTGTTAAGACCTGCAGTTATCAGTTCAACCACTAGATGGAACTAGTGTTACAGGTTTCCACAGTTCCTTCATCAGCCGATTCCTCCAATGTCTACCTCCTTGGTTTGTAAATTCCCTCATCATTCCCTGCCAGAAGGGACCTGCAGGCTGCAGGTACAACTTTAATTTGTGATTTCTCTCTAGCCTAGCCACCCTAACCACTAACCATGTCTCACAAACACAGGAAAAAGAATTTGCAATGGGAAGACTGCCAGTTCAGCCCACCTGTGATGTGACTGGTGTCTACCTCAACCATAAACTCTCTCTCTTACATGCATGCACACAAACACGTCCCCCACCACTCAGCTTCAGTCAGCCTGCTGTCTCACTCTTAATGAAGGAGAAAGGGCCAGAACGCTAACAAGTAGCGCCAGGCTAATGAGTGAGAGCAGCTAGGAGGCGACACGTGATACCGCTAACTGGGCGACCCCTGGAGCATCCTCACCAGATAGAGAAGAGCCTGCATCCCAAATAGCACCCTATATTCCCTATATAGCACTACTTTTGACCAGGGCCCTATATTATAGGGTGCCATTTGGGATGCACACAGACAGTACCTCTTTGATATGGGAAGGAGGAGATATGCCCTTCAGACTTTAGCTAGTCAGACCCCATAGATCTCCTCCCTGCATACCTCTGAATATCAAACAGACAGATAGGAGCTGGTAATGGGGGAGGATTCCGTCAGACCATCTATGTCCTCAGTTGATGCTTCTTTGTCCTCTACCTCGACTCCATGATGACATCCCTCCCTGTAGGCTTGACGACTCTGTTTTTATTATTTTACTGTCATGTTGGTGAAGAGGGTGAATGATGAATAAGTTTACTTTGTTGCGTTTGTTTCCCTACTTTTCATCTCGCCGTCGTCAATCATCAATGAATTCATCTGAAAAGGACGGCGGAAACGAGGCCAAATAAGCCATTGTCAACACAAGCAGCACTTAAGAGCGACAACCTGCCAACATTATCAATCACCTGATGTGTTTTGAGAAGACGTCAGGGAAAAACGTCCTAAGTGGAAGTTTTTGGCAATGTTGCATTCCTGGACACACAGATTTGTAGTTACTGCATTGGATCAGTTTTTTTTTTTGGACAAACGTACGGTTGTCAAACAAAGGATAGTTCTACAGGTCAATGTGTTGATTAAATTGTCTGATTTAAAAAGTTGCCACATTTTGGGGTTTTGAACTGTATTTTGACCATGCTATTACATTGGCTGACATAGCTCTTCTGAAACCAACTTCATTTTGATATCCTTTGAGTTGCTTCAGTTATTCTGATCCAATTCCTCAGAATTGACGGCCCAATGCAGCAGTTTTTATATAAACATGAAATCCTTTATGGGTAACAATTCATTGTATTACTGTAATAGTTTTCCATTAAAATGGACAAAAAAACGATTTCTTAAACAAGAATTTTGCTAGATTTTGTCTGAAACTGAAACGTGAAAACTAGCTGTTATTGCCAGATCAGTTTGGAACTCTCTTTGTTATGCATGTGGATCTAGCGTTTGTCTGCCTATTGTTTGGCGCGCTGTGTTTTAGGGACCATCCGCTGTAAACATCTAACTGATGACATTTTGACAAGATTCTACATGTAAAATCGGTGCGCACTTGGTTCGCAAATAATGTCCGGCAGTCTTTTCAGAGGCGCTAGGCCGGCAGTACTCTCAGCCAGCAAACGCTATTGGTGTGTCTGAGCCCTTATTAGTCTTTATTAGTCTATTCACCAGTTTACCACCTGGTGATGTCACCAGACGAAACTCCCGCCCATGCAACCCTGTTGATTAGAAGGTCCCCGTGTAGATTGCATTTTCAACCAGCAACTATCAGGAGTTAACACTGATCAAATATTTTCACACTGTAAAAGTGTTAGTTTCATCAGCTGTTGTACAATATAACACAGGAGAAAAACAGAATTTTGACTCAACTGGGCCTTTAATGTTCAACTAATCTTCCTGTAATCACAAAATCACAAAAAAAACGACACAAGCAAAAAAAAGTGTGTATGATTGCTGGCTAGAGGCTTTAGCCTCGAGACATCTCATTATTGAACCCAGCGGTTTTATTTTCATCTTCAAGTCCCTCTCTAAGGGGAATGGGCATGCATTGCAGGTTAGTGGATGGGAAAAATCCATACTAACCTGAGGGGAAAATAGAAGAGAAAGTGTTTGATACTAAGGAAAGAGGAGCAGTCTCTGTCTTCATTGGCTGGAGTGAAACACACTCAGACAGAGGATGAGGATGAGGGCGGATGGAGGAAGTAGCATTATCATCAGCAGTTTTTTCCACCAGTGACTGGTGTCTCACTATGTATCATATGAGCTACTGTATTTGAGGATTCACAGTTGGAAGATATTGCAGATATCAATCAAAGTGCTGATGCAAGAAAGGGCTCAGAATTGAACTTGTGCTTGAAGGTACATGAAGAGAATAATGGAGGACAAGAGATATGCTGTGCCCAGGCACGTGCCCCTTTCCCCTCCCACTTGCCAAGTGTCCTTTTGGGTGGTGGTCAGTGGTGTAAAGTACTTAAGTAAAAATACTTTAGTCATTTTGGGGGTATCTGTACTTTAATATTTATATTCATTGACAAATTTACTTTTACTCCACTAAATCTCTAACGAAGATCATTTACTTTTTACTCCATACATTTCCCCTGCCCTTTAGACTTTTACTCAAATAGTATTTTGATGGGTGACTTTCACTTTTACTTGTCATTTTCTATTAACGTATCTTTAACTCAAGTATGACAATTGGGTACTTTTTCCAACACTGGTAGTGGTATAATATATTTTTTGTATTCCATTTTTGTTGTTGTTGTTCAGGACCCACTGGCTCCAAGTCGTTGTGACATCATGACGTTTGCCACCCTCCCTGTCCATTTGTCTGCCCTGTACGAAGCTCGCATGTGCCCAGTTGTGCCTTTTTTCCCAGCCTGCCCTGTAATGGAGATTGCTTGCTCCCGGTATCCATACATGCATGTCTTGAGATGCGGTCACCGGTCGATTGTGTGTGGCAAACTACCTCGTTTAAATATCAACAGTATTGCCACATTTTGAGCACCTGCCCACTGAAAGGTTTGTGCAAGGCTCTGACTGTGTCAAATAATGTCCAATAATGATGATTGACACCATTTAATAATCACTCCTATCTTGAGGTCAAGAGGCCTCAAATATAGGACTGATCTGTATTGGTAATTTATCATCATAACCAAACACATGACCAGAATCCATGTAACAAGGATAAGAAAATAGTGGGAATAAAACATTCAAACACTCACAATCTGCCCCCAATACACTTGTATCATTCCTACACAGTGATAGAACAGTGTAGGGATGAAGGGAATATTCCTGTGAACATGCACGGAGGTGGATGAAGAAAGCGGGGGAAAGCTTCTATTCGAAAACACAGAGATTTGCCTTCCCTCCTCCTCAGAGTCTATGGCATGTCGACACCAGGGCGAAACAAACACAGCAGCACAAATCTGTGTGCATCTCCGGAGCAGATGGTGACACAACAGCCTGTAATGTGTGTGTCGACAGGGTTGAGCTATCTAAAGACCCGCCAGACAAGATGAAATGTGGCGCTGTTGACAAAGGGGATTTGGGCTAATCTTTTTGCGGATGCGAGGCTTCTCGGTTTCATCAGGGAAGATGACTGACAAACAAAAAAAGGGGTTCCAATATGTTTTTGCCCGGCGGGCCGCATCTCGCTCGCTCACTTAGTCGGAACGGAGGCAGATAGAGCTTCTCTCATCAAAGCAACCATTGACTTTGCACTCACTGCTATTTGAATGTAATTAAGTGGTAATAATGCAGAATTTATCAGTGAAAAGAGCTCCAGGCGCTGTGCGTACCCTAACCACTGTTTTTGGGAATCTTTTATGCTTCCGGAGAGATTTCACAGAGGCAGAAGTCTCTCACAGTCCCAGGTTCAGTTCTGAGAACGTTAGTTTAAACACCAAGTTTATCCATTCAAAAGAAGCTTGACTTTACACAAACACGAAGCTAAGCACAGAATACATTAGTTAGTTAGAGCCAGGGCACCTCAGGGCCATCTATCTGTGTATACTGTAGCAGCTAAACAGTCAGGGAACTGAGGAGGAATACATCCACTTGGCCTTTAATGGAACAACAAACACAGTGTTGAAATGTGGCTAGTTCAACAGAAGTTCAAGTTGAGCTTTGACTCTGTGAGACATTGGTTCAGTGTTAGTACACAGGAGAGTAGGTTATTATGGCATGCGTCCCAAATGGCACTCTGTTCCCTACGTAGTGCATTCCTTTTGACCAGAGCCCTATGGGCCCTGTCAAAAGTGGTGCACTATATAGGGAATATCATGGCATTTCAGACGCAGCTATGTCCATGAATTCAGAACATGTCTGACACCACCACACTTTTAAATTGGCTGTTTACATCCTCATGCATGGATCTCTCCATCCTAATTGCGTTTTCTCCAACTAACTAACAAGCATTTATTTGTTCAGCAGGATCCTCATTAATCAAATAGCTCAAACAGTTTCAGTTTCAGCTCTTCCCCTGATGGAATCCCTCATGACTTCACAATTAACAGCTGTGGAATTTTCTTCAAAAACGCCATGGAATGTTCTTAGTGTTTTGTTACATGAATTGTTTAACCAGAATGGTGTTCTCTGTCATTAGACAGTCCTCTGATCCTCAATGGCGTGGGAGGGGAGGAGAGAGGGTTCAGCTCAGGTAATCCTCCAACAGACCCAGCCAGGCATCCTGGTCTCATAGACTAGACGTAACATAGTAAACTTAAGACAGGGCCCTCAAATTAGTATGATGTGCTACGTTTGGTATGGTTACATAAGACAGAAGGTCACTTAAAGCCAAAAATGAAGAGCCCCAGGCGCTGTGGATGGGTAGGCGTACAACGCGAACGTCTAACAACCCAAAAGTCGCGTGTTTGAATCTCATCACAAACGTTGCTACCTGCTTGCTATTTTGCAACTACTTAGCATGTTCACTAAACCCTAACCACTTAACCTAACTCTTTAGCTACTTTGCAACTACTAAGCAAGTTACTTAACGCTTCCGCTAACCACAACCGTAACCCCTTAAACTAACTCCCAACCGTAACCCTAAACTCCATCCTAGCTAACATTAGTGTTAACCACCTAGCTAACATTAGCAACAACAAATTGGAATTTGTAACATATCATACATATTGCAAATTTGTAACATATTTTTACAAATTGTAACTCGTAAAATAGCATACAAAATGGATGATGGACATCCACAAATTAACGTGTATTCGTACAATATGTTACAAATAGATTTACATTTACTATGTTATGTTACGTCTACCCTTGAGTCCATGTTGAGCCAGGAGAGGTCTGAATACTGGAGTTGTGTCCCAAATGGCCTTAGGGCTCTGGTCAAGAGTGAGTAGTTTACTATTTATGGAACAGGGTGCCATTTTGCATTCAAACTGGGCACCAAATCCACCCTGCTTGGCATAGACCAGGGTGGCATCATGGAGCAACACACTGACTTATTATGTCACAAACGTAAACACAAAAGGCATGGCTCCTGTCGCTAATACACCCAGCTAGCAATGAGGAATCGGCCCAGAAGAATCCCTCTTCCGGGGGGCTGGAACTGATTGAATTGGCCCAGAATCAGGTGTCGGACTCAGCCCGGAATCAAAATGAATGACTGCCCAGAATCGGCCCAAATACATCGGGACGTTTCCGTCTACTGGAATTCAACCAACTTTGCAACTCTTACCAGAATCCCCCCCAATTCAAATGTAAATAAATGTATACAAAATGACCCTATTTAGTAATTTTAAACATTACTATCATACATATTATACATACAAATTATACCCATCCTCCAAAAAATATTTTGCGTCGGAGGAAACACCATACACCTGTTGACCATGTCAGCGTGCATAAGCCTGGCCCACCACAGGAGTAGCTACAGCGCGATGGGACAAGGGACATGCCGGCCTGCCAAACCCTCCCCTAACTCAGACGATGCTGGGCCAATTGTACGTCACCTCATGGGTCTCCCTGTTGCAGCCAGCATAGGTCTTGAACCAGCATCCGTAGCAACACAGTTTGTGCTGCAATGCAGTGTCTTAGACTGCTACGCCACTCAGGAGGCTCCATCCACAAAGTTTTTAATGCTTATCAATTGCCTTGCACAAAGTATCAAAATACTAAAATACTACACAGGACTCTTGAAGAATTTTATTTAAATGTTAATTGTATTTTTTGATCACAGAAACAATGAGAAAATATAGAAACATTGTAATGATATAAAGCAGCCCGTGTAATCATCTGCCAGACAGACAATTGGCCCGAGCCCCAAGTTATACATTTGTGCCAGATAACTATAACCGGAATCATCACGAGCCCCAAGTAATGCATTTGGGCCAGATAATTCTCACCGGAACTGGCCCAAGCTCAATCCCCGCATCCTAGCCATAAGTAATACTGTAGTAGGAGGCCCAGACTCGGGCCACGTGACGTCGGCCGAGTCTGACTCAGCCGAGTACCCCGACTCGGCCCAGATCCACAGTGCAGCTGGGCACCTTGCTATTTACAGACGTAATCAGGTGAAATGCACATTGTTTAGGGATGAAAGAGAATACAAGCAGTAATGCTACTACTAACCCTCCCATTCAAATCATGGTGGCATTGTTTCAGACGACAGTGGCATCAATAAGATTGTGATTTGAACAGGGTGTCTTCAGCTCTTGCATTGGTCAGGGAGGAGATTACAGATTAATATATTTGGTTGAATATTTTCCCAATCTAGAAATGACAAATACAGTCACATGGAATTGCTACAACAATATCCATGTAACCTGAACCACATTTTTAAGCATAGTTTTCTTATTGCTCATATAATCTTACTGAATATCTCTGTTCATTAAGGGGGGAAATTAGACCCGAGTTACCCGCATGTAAATGGAATTGAATTCCCTTGTTATGCACTTTTCTCTCTATGCGTATTCTGACCTCGAATTGAATCATGGGGAAACACATGTACCAGGCAGGTATTAGTTTGGGGAGGAGATAACAGAAATGGGGGTGTGGCAGAGGTGTGTCTACAGATACACTGCATTCTGAGCATGACATATTTCCCTCATAATTCCAACATCTTTACGCATGATGAAACCATGAATAAGGTTGAGCGAACCTGTCGGTTCCAAGTGAAAAAAAAACATCTACTTTCTCTTTTCCGATACACAAATAACACCATTCTCTATGCGCTGTAATTTATACATTGATAGGAGCTATTGATAAGAGCTAGGTAAATGAGTAATCCATTTGGAGAAGGGGATTGTGAATAGTTTTACATTTTGATCATTTAGCAGAAGCTCTTATCCAGAGCAATTTACAGTTAATGCATTCATCTCAAGATAGCTAGGCGGGACAACAACATACAGCATCACAGTCATAGTAAGCACATTTTTCCTGAATAAAGTAGCTATCAACAAAGTGGGGGGTGCTGTGAGATTATTTAAGATGCTCTTTGAAAAGTTAGGGCTTCAGATGTTTTCAGGAAGGTGGGCAGGGACTCTGCTGTCCTAGCTTCAGGGGGAAGCTGGTTCCACCATTGGGGTGGAAGGACAGAGAAGAGTTTGGACTGGGCTGAGCGGGAGACCAGAGGTGGCAGAACGGAGTACTCGGGTTGGGGTGTAGTGTTTAAGCAGAGCCTGAATATGGGGAGGGGCAGTTCCTCTTGCTGCTCCGTCGGCAAGCACCATGGTCTTGTAGTGGATGTGAGCTTCGACTGGAAGCCAGCGGAGTGTGAAGGAGCGGGGGGAGATGGGAGAACATGGGCAGGTTGAACACCGGGCGGGCTGCAGCATTCTGAAAACATTGAAGGGGTTTGATGGCACAAGCGGGGAGACTAGCCAACAGCGAGTTTTTTATTTGTATTTGTATTTATTAAGGATCCCCATTAGCTGCTGCCAAGGAAGCATGCAGCTACTCTTCCTGGCGTCCAGCCACATTAAGGCAGTTACAGTATATACACAATTATTAATATTACATGACATGACATTTCATAACACCTTTCACAACACATTGTGTTCCCTCAGGCCACTACTCTACAGTCACATACCTACAATACAAAATCCCATGTATATGTGTGTATAGAGTCCGTGTCTTATCATGTGTATGTGTGTCTGTTCCTGTGTGTGTCTCTTCACAGTCCCTTCTGTTCCATAAAGTGTATTTTTTATCTGTTATTAAATCAGATTCTACTGCTTGCATCAGTTACCTGATGTGGAATAGAGTTCCATGTAGCCATGGCTCTATGTATTACTATGCGTCTCCCATAGTCTGTTCTCAACTTGGGGATTGTGGAGAGACTTTTGGTGGCATGTCTTGTGAGGTATGTATGGGTATCTGAGCTATGTGCTAGTAGTTTAAACAGAAACCTCGGTGCATTCAGCATGTCAACACTTCTTACAAAAACAAGTAGTGATGAAGTCAATCTCTCCTCCACCTTGAGCCATGAGAGATGTACATGCATATTATTAATGTTAGCTCTCCATTTACATTTAAGGCCCAGCCTCGCGGCCCTGTTCTGAGCCAATTGTAATTTTCTGAGGTCCCTCTTTGTGGCACCTGACCGCACGACCAAACAGTTTTCCAGGTGCGACAAAATTAGAGCCTGTAGGACCTGCCTTGATAGTGTTGTTTAAAAGGCAGAGTAGCGCTTTATTATGGAAAGACTTCTCCCCATCTTAGCTACTGTTGTATCAGCATGTTTTGACCATGCTAGTTTACAATCCAGGATCACTCCAAGCAGTTTAGTCACCTCAACTCGCTCAATTTCCACATCATTTATTACAATATTTAGTATAGCTTTAGGGTTTGGTGAATGATTTGTCCCAAATACAATGCTATATGTTTTTGAAATATTTAGGACAAACTTATTCCTTGCTACCCATTCTGAAACTAGCTGCAGCTCTTTGTTAAGTGTTGAAGTGATTTCTCTCGCTGTAGTACCTGATGTGTATAGTGTTGAGTCATATGCATACATAGACACACTGGCTTTATTCAAGGCCAGTGGCATGTCATTAGTACAGATTGAAAAAAGTAAGGGGCCAAGACAGCTGCCTTGGGGAATTCCTGATTCTACCTATATCATGTTGGATAGGGTTCCATGAAAGAACCCCCATTGTTTTTTTATTTATTTTACTGGGCAAGTCAGTTAAGAACAAATTCTTATTTTCAATGACGGCCTAGGAACAGTGGGTTAACTACCTGTTCAGGGGTAGAACGACAGATTTGTACTTCGTCAGCTCGGGGATATGAACTTGCAACCTTTCAGTTACTAGTCCAACGCTCTAACCACTAGGCTACCCTGCCGCCCCATTGTGTTCTGTTAGACAGATAACTCTTTATTCACAATGTAGCAGGGGGTGTAAAACCATAACACATGAGCAGACTATGATCGATAATGGCAAAAGCCGCACTGTAGTCTAACGAAACAGCTCCCACAATCTTTTTTGTTGTTGTTGGTATTTTAACCCCCTTTTCTCCCCAACTTTGTGATATCTAATTGCGATCTTGTCTCATCACTGCAACTCCCCAACGGGCTCGGGAGAGGCAAAGGTCGTGTCATGCATCCTCCGAAACATGACCCGCCAAACTGCGCTTAAGAGGTTAACACCTACCTGCTTCACCTGGAAGCCAGCCGTACCAATGTGCCAGAGGAAACACCATCCAACTGACGACCAGGGTGAGCCTGCAGGCGCCCGGACCGCCACAAGGAGTCGCTAGAGCGCGATGAGTCAAGTAAAGACACCCGGGCAAACCATCCCCTAACCTGAACGACGCTGGGCCAATTATGGAGTTTGATTGAAGATATGGCAAATAGGAGTGGCACTATTGTCCGCTATTATCGTCAGTAATTCTCCATCCGGTGGCTTGTCATTGTTGACCGACAACAATCATTTTTTCACCTCTTCCACACTCTACAGAATTGCTTGTCTTTCATAATTTGATCAGTTATACTTGGATGTGTAGTGTCAGCGTTTGTTGCTGGCATGTCATGCCTAAGTTTTCTAATCTTGCCAATGAAAAAATCATTAAAGTAATTGGCATTATCAGTGGGTTTTGTGATGAATGAGCCATCTGATTCAATGAATGATGGGGCCAAAATTTTTGGCCAAAATTTAATTCAAGGTGCTCCAAAGCTTTTTACGATCATTCTTTATATAATTTTTTACCTTTGTTTCATAGTATAGTTTCCTCTTCTTTTTATTCAGTTTAGTGACTCGCTTTCTCAATTTGCATTACATTTGTCAATTGGTTGTGCAGCCAGACTTATTTGCCATTCCTTTTACCTCATCCATCTCAGACATACCATTTTTGAATTCCTCATCAATCCACAGGGATTTAACAGTTTTTACAGTAATTTATTAATGCGTGCATGCTTATTAGTAACTGGAATTAGCAAATTCATAAATGTGTCAAGTGCAGCGTCTGGTTGCTCCTCATTACACACCACAGACCTACAAATATTCTTTGCATCAACAACATAGGAATCGCTACAACATGTATTGAATGACCTCTTATACACTATATTAGGCCCAGCCTTTGGAACTTTGGTTTTCCTAGATATGGCTACTATATTGTGATTACTGCATCCGATGGATTTGGATACTGCTTTGATGTGATCAATACATGTTGATGATTTCATTCCTGTGCTGTTTATAACTACCCTGGTAGATTGACTGATAACCTGAACCAGGTTGTAGGCACTAGTAACAGTTTGAAGCTTTTTCTTGAGTGGGAAGCTTGATGAAAGCCGATCATTATTAAAATCCCCCAGAAAATATACCTCTCTGTTGATATCACATACTTTATCAAGCATTACACAGGTTATGCAGTAGTCTAGAAGGGAAAGTCCCTGGATTAGGACCAGTGCCTCTTCCTGTGTGAGGTAGGGTCATACTCTATGGATGTTGTAGAGCATGAACCTGCAGGAGCGAGTCACTGCTTTGATGTTTGCAGAGAACGACAGGGTGTTGACCAGGGCCATGTCAAGGTTCTTTGCACTCTGGGAGGGGGATAGCGATTGTTTTAGATCATCTTTTCCTTCTGATCGCTTGGAAACGAGTGTGAAACCAGTCATGGAAGCAAACCGAAAAGCATATCAACATGGCAGGCATTTCCGCCCCTTTCCCACAGTGAAGTAAAATGTAAAATGCTGTGACCTTAGACATGATAATTCTATGGCATGTTAACTTGCAGTGATCAAATTAAGAACAAATTCTTCTTTACAATGACGGCTACCGGGGAACAGTGGGTTAACTGCCTTGTTCAGGGGCAGAAATACAGATTTCTACCTTGTCAGCTCAGGGATTCAAACCAGCAACCTTTTGGTTACCGGCCCAATGCTCTAAACCATGGGTGTCAAACTCTGGCCCGTGGGCTAATTATATTTGGCCCGCGAGACAATACCAAATTACTACTAGAGCTGGCCCGCCGGTATTATACAGCGCATTCACCACTAATACTACGAATCCCATAATGCTCTGCTGTTTTCGCGCGCCAATCAGGACAGGACCCAGAAACACTCTCTCCTCTGTGACAGTAGTCATAGCAACATAGACGCTACAATTGTCAGCGAGCTAACCCTTCCCAAAAATGGCGAAAAGAAAGGCAGAAAACAGGAGCTTTCTGGACAAGTGGGAGGCAGAATATCTGTTTACATATGTAAAAGACAAACCTGTTTGTCTTGTTTGTGGAGTCAACGTGGCTGTAAGTAAGGAGTACAACATTAGACGACACTATGAAACGAAACACCATGACAAATACAAGGACCTGGACATGACTCAAAGGAGCCAGAAAGTAGAGGAGATGAAAAGAAGTTTGGTTTCACAACAGAATATGTTTAAAAAAGCCACATCACAAAGCGAGGCTGCTGTAAAGGCTAGTTATATAGTGGCAGCAGAGATCGCAAAATCAGCCCGGCCCTTTAATGAGGGAGAGTTCATGAAAAAGTGCATGATGAAGGTTTGTGACCTCGTATGCCCAGAAAAAACAAGCATTTTCAAACGTGAGCCTGAGCAGGAACACAGTAGCTAATCGCACATGTGATCTTGCCACCAATCTGTATGACCAGCTGATGGAAAAGGGAAAAGATTTTGTTGCGTTCTCCCTCGCTGTGGATGAGAGCTGCGACGCATCTGATACTGCTCAGCTGTCAGTCTTCATCCGTGGAGTGGACTCAAATCTGTGTGTTACGGAGGAGCTATTAGGATTCAAATCAATGCATGGCACAACCACAGGAAAGGAAATCTTTGAGGAGGTTTCCAAATGTGTAACTGAAATAAAGCTGCCGTGGGATAAACTCGTTGGATTAACGACAGATGGTGCGCCAGCGATGTGCGGTAAAAAGAGTGGACTGGTGGGCATGGTTCGGGAGAAGATGCGGGAAGAGAACTGTGCAGGTGAGCTAACTGTTTACCACTGCATCATACATCAGGAAGCACTGTGTGCCAAAGCCCTAAAGATGGAACATGTTATGACCACAGTAACACAGGTAGTTAACTTTATAAGAGCCAAAGGTCTAAATCACCGCCAGTTTAAATCTTTTCTGGAGGGGTGTGGTTCGGAATACGCAGATGTGCCGTATCACACAGAGGTGAGATGGCTAAGCAGAGGAAAAGTACTGAACAGATGTTTCGAGCTGCGTGAGGAAATATGTCAATTCCTGGAAACCAAAGGGAAGGATACAGCAGAGCCCCGGGAGCAAAAGTTCCTGTGTGAGCTGGCCTTTCTCTGTGACATCTCGAGCCATCTCGATGCGCTGAACCTGCAGCTTCAGGGGCGGGGGCGCATCATCACAGACATGTACGCTGCAGTGAGGGCCTTCAAAACTAAACTGTGCCTGTGGGAGAATCAGATGCTGCAAGGAAACCCTTGCCATTTTCCCTGCTGCCAATCCATAAAAGCGCAGATCTCTACCGCCGTGTTCCCATGCGCACAGTTTGCTGAAAAACACAGTGTTCTCGCCGCTGAGTTTAGCCGGCGATTTGCCGACTTCGATGCCCAGAAATGCAAGTTTGAACTGCTTAGTAATCCCTTCGCAGTTGATGTGGAAAATGCACCAACCAACATCCAAATGGAGCTGATTGAACTCCAGTGCAACGACACGCTGAAGTCAAAGTATGATGCTGTGGGCGCCGCACAGTTTCCACGGTTCATCCCTGACACAATGCCTCAGCTCCGCACCCAAGCTGCTCAGATGCTCTCCATGTTCGGCAGCACTTATCTATGCGAGCAACTTTTCTCCTCGATGAAGATGACCAAAAGGTCGCAATTGTAAATGAGAACTTGTTCTCAACTTGCCTACCTGGTTAAATAAAGGTAAAATAAAAAATAAAATAAATAAAAAACAACTCACAGGAGACGTCTGACTGATGAACATCTTCGCTCGATACTGAGGATTTCTTCAGCTCAGAGCTTGAGCCCAGACATTGATGAACTAGCATCCAAGAAGAGATGCCAGGTATCTGGCTTGGGCACATCAGATTAGACCAGTGTGCAATAATTAACGTTTTCTTTATGCACTTTTTCTTGCTACAAGGCATGGGCTTGAATGGTTGATTGATTTATTATAATTTTATTTGTAAAATTATTAGCCAGTGGAAAAAGTTTATTTTGGTATTTAAATCAGAAGGCTGCAAATAGAAAAGAGGCATACAATTTTTATTTAAATTTTATTTATTTAATAAATGAATGCCATTGATGTGTTTTTTCATTTGAAATTCGATTTTGCATGTCTCCACTATTAAATTATATATTGTATGGTAATAAGCGATGCTTGTTCCATATTCAATGTTAAAGCAAAACTTGTTTGGGTCCATATTAAAAGGTTAATTTGTTCAATGTTGGCCCGTGACTTTGTTCAGGTTTTACATTTTGGCCCACTGGGTATTTGAGTTTGACACCCCTGCTCTAAACCCTAGGCTACCTGCCACCCCCAAAACAATAAGGAATGCTTCACAAATTTGTGTGTCATGTAATAAAGTTTATTTGAAATTACTACTAGGGAGCACACTTTGTTAATAACGTGTTAAATTATATGAAATAAGTTGACTCACCCACATAATTATACCTGGATGCACATGTATCAACTTTGAAACAGGGTGTTCTTGGTTTGGGCTAATGGTTAGGCTTATGTGGCTTCTACCTGAGCACATGGCACCTGCAATTCACATCTTCCATGTAGATGGCGATAATTAGCATAACTCTTTCCTGCCAAACATTCCTTTATTAATTGAACAGCGTTGCTGTGTAAACTAGATGGTGGAGACCAACTGCAGCGATTTCGCAGACGCAGTCAGTGACTCCATTTCCGTCAGCGGCATTATCTTTTGGGAAAGTTGGGACATTTTTTCAGAAATGAACCCAGTGTGAACCGGCAGGAATTTGCCCATTGGTTGTTGCGTCGCCTCGCCTAAGCAGGGGAACACAACTTTAACCTTTGGGCAGTCTCGAAGGTTTTAATTATATGCCCCAACTTTCTCTGTTTCTTACTATTTCTATGATGTTAAATATTAGCCCCTCTTCTGTCTCTGTCTTAATACTTAATTAGACGGACTGAATTGAATCATAAATTAATCAAATAAAGACCGCATGTATTTCCACTTTACTGCATGACACACAATGTTAATATTTTCAGTAACCCCACAATACAACACATACAGTAGTTGCGTCATACATTAAGGATGTCCACAGGTGCCAAACCAAAACCCAATACATGTCATCCCTCCTTTTCTGGGAAATAAACTTTCAGCTTACAAACAACTGTTTGTAACCTTTTTGCGGCCAATTTCTGAACACATTTACTTTTCATCACATACATAACGATAGAGTAACACTCTGTTACAATGTTTTCTTTTACAGGCATCTTACAAACATGAGTGTTTTCTTTTCAAGTACATTTTTACACTTTTTAAACTTCACCAGTACATCACCTGTAACCTGTTAGTTTATCACATAGTCAGACATTTTCAGTGGTGCTCTTCGAACCCTGTAAAGTCTGATCGTCTTGTGAATGTCTGGTGGCACTGCGATGCCTTGGTCAGGAGCCTGAGTAACAGTGGGTTGTGTTTCAAACTCGGTACTGTTCTCAGCCACCAGTGTTACGTCTTGCTCAGCAAGTGTGTCACTGATTCTGTTCTTTTTCACACGTGTCATGTTCCTTGTGTAGCATGCTTCCGTTGGAGACTCACACTGTTTGCTGTTTTGCTCATAACCTTGTGTGATGAAGCGTTGAGTGGCGTTGTGAACTTAATCACCTTTTCTTGTTGTACTAGTACCGTGCATCCCACAGACACTTCGGAGTACTGTGCTCGCCGGCGTTCGTCTGTCACACACCTCCAGGTCTGTTTGTGACTCGCAGATGTCTGGCAGTTTCCCTCTCGTCTTCCTGTTGAAGAGTAGCTCGGCGGGACTCTTTCCTGTGGTATTATCTATGCTCATAGTATTATCTATGCTCATATACACCGTCACCTCTCTCAGCTCTGGGTCTTTGATTGAGGCTTCTTCTACCTCTCTGGTAGTCAGTGCTTTGGGTGTAGCACCTGCTGCTACAAATCTCACACACTCATCTGATCCGTGCAAGTGTTTTTCCTGCTGAGCTATCACTCCCAGCAGGCACCTTCTCACCTCTGAGGTGTTCTCTGGCTCCCTGGCCTCCATCACAGCTTGCACTCTCTCTGCCTTGCTTTGACAACAGTATTCCCATGAAGATCAGCTTGTCCATGTTAACATGTTAAACTGACTCTTTTCTGGGTTTAGTATCGGTCCACTTTTGAGAGTCGTTTCATGACAGTGTGCAGGCGTTGTTTCCTTGCCGTGCGCGTGCACAATGATGTCTTTTGAGATGTTTTCAAAACCCTCGATTGGCTGAAGATACACCAAACAATAGTCTCTTGTAGCTGTACATCTGTTGTGCACTGTGGACGTTGTGATTTAACGGGATTCAGGGGTCACCTCTAGCTGGTGGTAAGCCCACGTCAGGTCTAGCTTACTGAACACAGATGAGCCATTCATGCCCTCAAGTAACTTGTCTACTGTTGAGATAGGGTAGTGTTTGCTTATCTCAGCATTTTTTCTTTGTTACAATGACCACTGGGGTGGGGTTATTAACAGGTTCTATAATGCCCATGTCCAAAAGTTTCTGTACATTTTGGCGGTGTTGAAGGCCAGGCATCATTGGCAAAAACTTAGATTTTGCTGCCATCTGTACATTTTTTAAATTTGGAATATTTTTTCAACTATAACTTCCTTACTTTCGTAAAATGTACAAATAAATTGATAATGGTGTATATAAGTACTTGATTTGTATCATTTATCCTGACTCTGTCAACAACACCTAGCATAAATGGCATGTTTCATGTAGAACTTCAACCGCTATTTTTAAAACTCTCCATGTTGAATCATATATCATTCAAAAGCTTGTTTTCTGGAGCATATCATTAGCTAGTCCATACATGGCTATATCCTTTGTAGACGTAGTGCTTCGTGCTGAAAGATGTGTAATTTCCCGACATCCGATTGGTAACTGGCATTTAAAGGCCCTTTCCGGCAACCTGATTGGTTAAAATGCCTCACATGCAGCATACCACTTCCTTGTTTGAAAATATCTCCCACGAAGAATCCACGTAAAGACATAGAATGAGAACATCTCGAAGAATATACCTACAGTATGTGAATAAAAATAGGCGATCTCAGTTAGCCAATGAGAGAAAAGCAGTGAATGAAAGAAACAATTAGCCTGATCAGCCGATCGAGGCAGGACAGGTAGAGGAGGAAAAGGAAGTAGCCGGCAGCAGCACGCTGAGACGCAAATTAGTTGAGATGAAGTTGACAGCTAGCAGTGATCAACCAGTCAGCAGCCAGCCAACAGAGGCTTTTATTCCACACGTCACTAATAAACTAACTTGATTTGCGTCTAAAGTGTCTAAACACTGGACTGATAATCACCATAGACCCCACCAACCAGGGAGTCTGTAAATCTAGATCAAATGTGCACACTATGAAGCTGATCATGATGCATTTAGGAGGAGTGTTTACACTTCCTTCAGGCTACAGGAGTGCTCCAGGGGAGATGTGGCATTTGATATAAATTTGAGGATGGTTCTTCTAGCCCACGAACTTGGACTTGGTTATGCAGCTCTCCAGAAAATAAGCAAAGTCCTAGGGATTCCTTCCTTGCGCCTCAGCTCATATCAGACATGTCAGGAGAGTGACAGGTAAATAAAAAGGGAGAGTAGCCAATTATTGTCAGTTGACTTGCTGTGTATAATAATATTGATTTCCTTGCAAATGTATTCAAAGTGAATAAACAGAGTGATAGGAAAACATAACTATACAATGAGACTTTCACAGGGCTGTAGCCTACTGTGATTACTGAGAAATGAGCTTTGCAGAAAGTAAATACATCTTGACATGCTGACATTTAGCCATGCAGTTATACGTTTAATGTCGACAGACATAATAAACACTTTAGTTGCAGAGATTCAGATAGTGCTCCAATGCTTTCCACAGTTGTCTCAAGTTGGCTGGATGTCCTTTGAGTGGTGGATCATTCTTGACGCACACAGAAAACTGTTGAGCGTAAAATGCCCAGCAGCCTGGCCAGCTACTACCGTACCCCATTCAAAGGCACTTTAAATATTTTATCTTGCCTGTTCACCCTCTGAATGGCACATATTCACATGGATTCACTTGGTCAGTCTGTCTCATGGAAAGAGCAGGTGGTCCTACTGTTTTGTACACTCAGTGTATGCAATGTATTGTCATAAACTGTTTAATTTTAATCATAACATTCGCCTACAGTAGGAACTCACTTGGTGAAGTCTACAGGACTGAAAATGAATGAATTCAACAACCATGTTTCTGTCACTAACAAATACAGTCAAATCTCCAATTCCCTCAAAAAGGCAAGGCACAGTGGGAAATTATATTGGAGGCGTGGGGATGTGGCTTTCAATTATTTATTTTTTGCCACCAGTGAGTGGAAGTATTGTACCAGTTTTAAAGCTCTTAACAATCTGGCCCTTTTTTAAAATGTTTGGCTAAATTGACATACCCAAATGTAACTGGCTGTAGCTCAGGACTTGAAGCAAGGATATGCATATTCTTGATACCATTTGAAAAGAAACACTTTTATGAAAAGTTTGTGAAAATGTGAAATGAATGCAGAAGAATATAACACGTTAGGTAAAAGATAATACAAAGAAAAACATGCGTTTTGTACCATCTTTGAAATGCAAGAGAAAGTCCATAATGTATTTTTCCAGCCCAGGCACAATTTAGATTTTGGCCACTAGATGGCAGCAGTGTACGTACAAAGTTTTAGAATGATCCAATCAACAATTGCATATCTGTTCAAAATGTTGTATCAAGACTGCCCTAATACATTTTCAAGTTCATAATTGTGCACTCTCCTCAAACAATAGTATGGTATTATTTCACTGTAATATCTACTGTAAATTGGACAGTGCAGTTAGATGAACAAGAATTTAAGCTTTCTGCCCATATCAGCTATGTCTATGTCCTGGGAAATATTCATGTCACTTACAACCTCATGCTAATCACATTAGCCTATGTTAGCTTAACCGTCCCGAGCTGGGGACACCGATCCTGTAGAGGTTTTAAGTGATCTATGGTTGTATTAATTATCATGAGCATGTCTGCTGCCATTTCTGTAGTCTATATAAGCACTTACAGAAGAGCATGTGGTAATAAAAACGTTTAAATATTAACATAATGTCCTGCCAAGAGATATGGACCTCTTGGTATAATTGTTAAAAATACTATATAAAAACTACAGTGTATATACACTTCCTATTGTTAAAAATACTATATAAGGTATTATTGCATAACACTGAAAGGGTTCATTCCCTAACACTGACAAAGTGTAAGAGCGTCAGCACTAAGCACTAGTCATTGGGATGCGAAGCTTCCTGAAGCATTGAGATTTTCCAGCCAATTGTGTAAAAATAGGTAGCATGTGCGCAGGATATCCTTTTTGTCTTCAAGCGAAACCAATACCAAATCAATCAGGTGGTGAGGCCGATTCTGGATCTGTGGCCTTTAAACAAGTCCGTAACCAAACAACCTTTCCGCATGCTCACAACGAAACGCCTTCTGGAGTGTATCCATCATGGTGACCTCTGCACGAGCATCCATCAGTGCTTCCGCATCACAGGAAGTGTCTGCGCTTTGCTTTCCAAGTAGTGGCGTACAAGTACAAGAGAGTGCCTTTTTGGTTCACCCAAGCTCCCCGCACCTTTTCCAAATGCATGGTGGCGGCAATAGAGCCGCTGAGTCACCAAGTGAGTCAGGGTTCTGGCATACTTGGACAACTAGCCGGTTCTCGCCCCGTCAGCAGAGATGGCGATCGCACACACAACCTGACTGGTGACTCATCTCACACATCTGGACTATGCAGTGAATTGGGAAAGCAGTGCCCCTTGGCCGAGTCAGTGGATTGTCTACCTACATCTAGACACTTCGAATATGACAGCACAGATTTCGGATCCCCAGAAGTACATGATGTTGTCAGCCCTCAACCAGTTTTATTCCAATGCGCACAGTGACAGTTCACTCTATCATGACCCTTCTGGGTCTTAAGTCAGCGGCACACACTGTGGACCCTCTGAGACTTTTGCTCATGCGCCGGTTACAGCGGTCAACTCTACAACATCTGCAAGTTCTAACACGCGGTGTTCCTATGTGCAGAGTGTTGTCCCACATCCCAGTTTTCACAGACGCATCAAGCTCCGGCAGTGGGGGTGTGTGGCCTCCAACGGAGTGCCGTATCAACTTCCTGGAACTGGAAACAGTTCTGTCTGCAGAGATGATTCAGATGCTGGTTCTGAGCCCATGGCCAATTACACATCGTCCTGTCTCAGGGTAGAAGCTTGATTGGGCTATTGCCTGTGATTGGCCAGCCACTAATGGACTTGTTCTTGAAAGGGACAGGCTAGCGAGTCAAAGGCTGTCAGCTGCTGTGATCAGCACGATACAGGGCACGCGGGACAGTTCCACGTATTTGACTTATGCTAGTAAGTGGGACGTGTTCGTGTGCTGATGTGATGGTGAGTCCATCGACCCTTTGTGTTGTCCGGTGGCGATTGTTCTCTCTTTCCTACAACATATGTTTGACATGCAGCGTGCGCTGTCCACCATCAAGGTGTATGCCTGTGTGATTTCTGCTTGTCATGAGAGTTTTGGCGGTGCGTCTGTTTTTAGCCACCTGCTGGTGAAACACTTTCTGTTAGAGATGCTCCAGTTTCGGTCTGTGGCCCGAGTCACAGTCCAGCAGTGGGTTCTGGCCTGAGAGCTAGACTCGTTGTGTAAACAACAGTTTGAGCCTTTGGCCCAGATCTCTATGAGAATGTTTGAAACAGCGTTGTTACATGCCAAGTGTGTCAGCAATCTATATGCTTTGTTGACACGACTCAACTGTCTCGCCATCAATAGTGATCTGAGCAGGGCGGTGTTGTGTCCTAATCTGGCGTTCATGCCTAATATTATTAAGAGCTCTTACACATCACGTATCCTTGAGCAATGGGCCTTCTCTCATCCTCCTTATGATGGGGAGAGCGAGGAACGGCTCCATCGACTGTGTCCTGTCCACGCCTTGGTGCGCTATGTGGCGGGCACGACGATGATTAGGTCATCACCCCAGTTGTTTGTATGCTATGGCGCTGGGGCGCTTGGTCCGCCACTCTCCAAAAAGTAACTTGCTCACGACGGCATTGCCTTGGCCTATGAGACTAAGGGGCGCCCAGTGACTTCGGACGTTAGGGCTCACTGTTTTGGTTAGGGCTCGCTCTGTTTTGGGCGTCCCCGCCTGTTGGACATATGGGTGATCATGATTATTCTCTACTTGTTTAGTTCAGTACATGATTCTCTTGCCCACTAGTCTTTGACTAGGTGTGTCGAGAAGACTGAAGACACAGTAGTTGTTAGTCTGTTGGACTACCAGCCACAGTTGAAAATAAAAATTTTCTTATGAGGGAAGTGTTGGGACCGGCTGGCAGTGCAACCATCTAGCTCCGAAGTAACCACTATGAGAGATAGATCTGGGCTTGGCCCTGACTGTGCCAAATAATGTCCAATGCGGTTGATCTATTGAGGATTGACAACATGTAAGAATCACTCCCATCTTGAGGTTCAGGGGCCTCAAAGACAGGACTGCTCTTTTTTTCACCTGTCATCATAACAAAACACATCACTTGAATCCATGTAACACGGATAAAAAGAATTGCGATTAGTGAGAGAAAAAATATTCAAAGACACAACCCACCCCCATGCTTTTCTTTCATCCCTACATGGTGATAGATCAGTGTTAGGATGAATTTCAATATTCCTGTTGTGTTGATGTGAACATGCATGGAGGTGGATGAAGACACAAGGCCAAAAAGAAGCGGGGGAAATACTCTATTTCGAAAACACAGAGAGATGCCTTCCCTCCTCCTCAGAGTCTATGGCATGTCGACACCAGGGCGAAACAAACACAGCAGCACAAATCTGTGTGCATCTTTGGAGCAGATGGTGACACAACGGCCTGTAATGTGTGTGTCGACAGGGTTGAGCTATCTAAAGACCCGCCAGGCAAGATGAAATGTGGCGCTGTTGACAAAGGGGATTTGGGCTAATCTTTATGCGGATGCGAGGCTTCTCGGTTTCATCAGGGAAGATGACTGACAAACAAAAAAAGAGGTTCCAATATGTTTTTGCCCGGCGGGCCGCATCTCGCTCGCTCACTTAGTCGGAACGGAGGCAGATAGAGCTTCTCTCATCAAAGCAACCATTGACTTTGCACTTACTGCTATTTGAATGTAATTAAGTGGTAATAATGCAGAATTTATCAGTGAAAATAACTCCAGGCGCTGTGCGTACCCTAACCATTGTTTTTGGGAATCTTTTATGCTTCCGGAGAGATTCAGAGGCAGAAGTCTCTCACAGTCCCAGGTTCAGTTCTGAGAACGTTAGTTTAAACACCAAGTTTATCCATTCAAAAGAAGCTTGACTTTACACAAACACGAAGCTAAGCACAGAATACATTAGTTAGTTAGAGCCAGGGCACCTCAGGGCCATCTATCTGTGTATACTGTTGGAATGTAAAAAAAATAACCTCACACTCAACGTCAACAAAACTAAGGAGATGATTGTGGACTTCAGGAAACAGCAGAGGGAACACCCCCCTATCCACATCGATGGAACAGTAGTGGAGAGGGTAGTAAAGTTTTAAGTTCCTTGGCGTACACATCACAGACAAACTGAATTGGTCCACCCACACAGACAGCATCGTGAAGAAGTCGCAGCAGCGCCTCTTCAACCTCAGGAGGCTGAAGAAATTCGGCTTGTCACCAAAAGCACTCACAAACTTCTACAGATGCACAATCGAGAGCATCCTGTCGGGCTGTATCACCGCCTGGTACGGCAACTGCTCCGCCCACAACCGTAAGGCTTTCCAGAGGGTAGTGAGATCTGCACAACGCATCACCTGGGGCAAACTACCTGCCCTCCAGGACACCTACACCACCCGATGTTACAGGAAGGCCATAAAGATCATCAAGGACATCAACCACCCGAGCCACTGCCTGTTCACCCCGCTATCATCCAGAAGGCGAGGTCAGTACAGGTGCATCAAAGCTGGGACCGAGAGACTGAAAAACAGCTTCTATCTCAAGGCCATCAGACTGTTAAACAGCCACCACTAACATTGAGTGGCTGCTGCCAACACACTGACTCAACTCCAGCCACTTTAATAATGGGAATTGATGGGAAATGGTGTAAAATATATCACTAGCCACTTTAAACAATGCTACCTTATATAATGTTTACATACCCTACATTATTCATCTCATATGTATATGTATATACTGTACTCTATATCATCTACAGCATCTTTATGTAATACATGTATCACTAGCCACTTTAACTATGCCACTTTGTTTACATACTCATCTCATATGTATATACTGTACTCAATACCATCTACTGTATCTTGCCTATGCCGCTCTGTACCATCACTCATTCATATATCTTTATGTACATATTCTTTATCCCCTTACACTTGTGTCTATAAGGTAGTAGATTTGGAATTGTTAGCTAGATTACTTGTTGGTTATTACTGCATTGTCGGAACTAGAAGCACAAGCATTTCGCTACACTCGCATTAACATCTGCTAACCACGTGTATGTGACAAATACAATTTGATTTGATTTGATTTGTAGCAGCTAAACAGTCAGGGAACTGAGGAGGAATACATCCACTTGGCCTTTAATGGAACAACAAACACAGTGTTGTTGAAATGTGGCTAGTTCAACAGAAGTTCAAGTTGAGCTTTGACTCTGTGAGACATTGGTTCAGTGTTAGTACACAGGAGAGTAGGTTATTATGGCATGTGTCCCAAATGACACTCTGTTCCCTAAACAATGCACAGAGGCGATTTTAGAATGTAAAATCTTGGTGGAGCAAACTCCCCCCAAATTGTTTAGATGCATGCCAGCAAAGCCACTACACAACACTAAACAATACATTAATTGCACTATAACAGTGACAAACGGTGCACCCAAACTGTTAGGGCCTTCATAAAGCTGTGCCAACAGCAGAGCTTTTTTTCAGCACTATGGAGTGAATCTTTACCACTGCTACACCTGTCTATCAGCGAAGCCTTGTCTGGCAGCAAAACAGTTCATTCAGCCTCATTTACTGCCTCTTTAAAAAACATAGCTGAAATGGCTAACTTTCTTGAACAAATATGGTTTCTACTGACAATTGAGATCTACAAACTATGGCATAAGGGGACGATGAGCGGATAAGAGGCAATCCGTAATTTTGATTAAGACATTAATGAGCGAGCTAGGACAGACAGAGTCAATATTACTATTTGTTCAGCACTTTTGAAATGTACAGTGACAGAATTCATAACATGTGCCGTTCTTAGAGTATTCTCCCTTTACACCAAGTCAGAACCGTAGGATAAATAAAGGGGGCCTATAAGCAGACAATGAAAGCTCTTACAATATTCAATGATTGCATTTCTCTTAAACAGGCTATAGGCTACATGTGCACCACCAAGTCAAAAAAGTAGGCTAAGTTATGAGGATGAAGCACATGGCCTCTAACAGCTTACTTCACAACAAAAACGTATTAGTTACAGTATACATAGCTCCATGGCATATTACATAATTTATGCAGCAGATTACAATACATTGTTGGACTCACATTTTGTGCTCACTTGAACAGGAAGGTGGTGCGGCGGTCTTTCTTATGGGCATCAAACTTTGTCATCAAAGTCTGGCATTCTGTGGATTTATGGTGCTTTCAAGACAACTGGGAATTTGGAAAAAAACAGGGTCGAATCATGACGTACACTACAGCTCAAAAGTTTGGGGTCACTTAGAAATGTTCTTGTTTTGAAAGAAAAGCACTTTTTTTTTGTCTATTAAAATAACATCAAATTGATCAGAAATGCAGTGTAGACATTGTTAATGTTGCAAATGACTAGTGGAGCTGGAAACGACAGATTTTTTTTATGGAATATCTACATATGCGTACAGAGGCCCATTATCAGCCACCATCATTCCTGTGTTCCAATGGCACGTTGTGTTAACTAATCCAAGTTTATCATTTTAAAAAGCTGATTGATCATTAGAAAATGTTTTTGCAATTATGTTTGCAAAGCTGAAAACTGTTGTTCTAAAAGCAATAAAACTGGGCTTCTTTAGACCAGTTGAGTATCTGGAGCATCAGCATTTGTGGGTTGGATTACAGGCTCAAAATGGCCAGACGCAAATACTTTCTTCTGAAACTCATCAGTCTTGTCTTGTTCTGAGAAATGAAGGCTATTCCATGCAAGAAATTGCCAAGGAACTGAAGATCTCATACAACGCTGTGTACTACTCCCTTCACAGAACAGCGCAAACTGGCTCTAACCAGAATAGAAAGCGGAGTGGGAGGCCCCGGTGCACAACTGAGCAAGAGGACAAGTACATTAGAGTGTCTAGTTTGAGAAACAGACGCCTCACAAGTCCTCAACTGGCAGCTTCATTAAATAGCACTAGCAAAACACCCATCTCAATGTCAACAGTGAAGAGGTGAAAAGGATGCTGGCTTTTCCTTTGCAACTCTGCCTTGAAGGCCAGCATCTCGGAGTCGCCTCTTCACTGTTGACATTGAGACTGGTGATTTGCGGGTACGATTTAATGAAGCTTTTGAACGGTAGTGTAAGTGATCTTCAGGTCGGAACTCTAGAAAGAGGCCAGAGTTCCCTACTTGGAATTCCGAGTTGGATGACTGTTCAAAATGTATTTTCCCAGTCTGAGCTAGTTTTTTTTCAGAGTTCCCAGTTGTTTCACTGAAGACTGAGATTTCCCAGTTCCGAGTTTCCAGTTGTTTTGAACGTTGCAGAAATCATGCTGGATTAACAGCATGGCCAATGTTTGCTGGCCCATGGCATGTGAATGTTTATAATTTTAAGGTTGGAAAAGAGACCCTTAAACCCAGACTACTTGGCCCACACACCCACTTCACTGAATAGTTAGCCACGGATTCCTTCCAAATCAAATCAAATGTATTTATATAGCCCTTCTTACATCAGCTGATATATCAAAGTGCTGTACAGAAACCCAGCCTAAAACCCCAAACAGCAAGCAATGCAGGTGTAGAAGCACTCATTGTTGAATTTGCAATTTCCAACTTGTTGTGTAATGTAAGGGGGGGATAGGTGACAGGTGATAGGTGACAAAGATAGGTGAAACAGATGAGGGTTTGACATATTGATTCTCGGAGTCTCTTTTTCAAGAGTGACCTGGCCAAAACGTTTTGTCTATCATTTCTCTTCATATGACAAGGTTTGAAAAGGATTTGCCAGTAGATTGTCGACTTGATTCATGAAGATGACTGCTTGTCTAGCTTTCTAGTTAAGATGTTGAAACTATGATGTTGACATGATCAGTCCAATCAAAGCTACTTTAGATATAAAGTGATTTGACATTATTTTATCTGTGGCCAATGACCTTGAGCCTTCTTGGATGGACACTTCTAATATAAATCTATGGCAGCATCCAAGAGGCTTGAATTTTCGAGCTCTCTCCGTACGGTGAAGTAGTGTCCCCATGAGTGACAGAACACTGAGCCAATCACGGCGCAACTAGAGAACATTACCAACCCCTATGCTCCGTACTTTCCTCTGGCTGCCCCACCACCACAGAAAGCACTGAGCTGGGCTGAAACACCTGCATTTTGGAGCTGCCTTAGTCAAGAAAGCAAAAGAAAGACCATGTTTGTATGTGGCTTTATTAACTCAAAGATAAAAACATTGTTTGCAAACTTATATGGGACACATATTAATGCCAAAATAACATGCAAAACAGGTCCTACCTGCCTTGAATAACGGATTGCCCCTATGGGCCCGGTATTTCAGACGCACATATGTCTATGAATTCATAACATGTCTGACACCACCATGATTTCATAATAGCTGTTTACATTCTAATACATGGATCTCACCGTCTTAATGGTGTTTTCTCCAACTAACAAGCATTTGCTAAGCAGGATTCTCATTAATCAAACAGCCCAAACTGTTTTAGTTTTGGTTCTGCCTCCAGATGGAATCCCACAATCAGCTGCTGTGGACATTCATTTGTTCCATGATTCATTGTTTATTTCAGGATGTGTACTCTGTCATTAAACAGCCCTCTGATCACCAGTCATTTGGGAGGGAAGGCGAGAGCGTTCAGCTCTGGTAATCCCTCCCTCCAACAGACCCAGTCAGAGGAGGCGTGAACACCAAACACTTAATAAAGAACCATGCTCATGAGGTTCTAAATGGACCCTGTATGGTGCTATAAAGAACCCTTTCTCAAGGTTCTTCATAGCACCAAAAAAAGGGTTCTGCTATGTTTACAACAGAATGGTTATGGAGAATGATTCTATAAAGAACCTTTCCCAATCTGAAAGGTTCTTTGTAGATCCTTTTGAAGAACCATACAGGGTTCTTTATTCTGGTCAGCCATACTAATGTATATTGTGTTAATTGACAAGTTGAATCAAGTAAGCTATCTCTTGAACAGATCAATCAATCAATCAATCAATCAAATGTTATCTATAAATTCCTTTTTACATCAGCCGATGTCACAAAATGCTGTACAGAAACCCAGCCTAAAACCCCAAACAGCAAGCAATGCAGATGTAGAAGCAAGGTGTCTAGGAAAAACTCACTAGAAAAGGCAGGAACTTAGGAAGAAATGTGGAGAGGAACCAGGCTCTGAGGGGTGGCCAGTCCTCTTCTGGCTGTGCCGGGTGGAGATTATAACAGTACATGGCCAAGATGTTCAAACTTTCATAGATCACCAGCAGTATCAAATAATAATGACAATCACAGTGGTGGTAGAGGGTGCAACAGGTCAGCTGAGTGCTAAGTATACATTAAGAGTCAATACATTATAAAGCACCATTGGCAGGGGTTACAGCTGTGAGTCTTTCTGGATAAGTCTCTAAGAGCTTGTGCAACATTTGCCCATGATTCCTCACGCCCTGACCGTAGATGGCTTTGTATGTTTCTATTTTTGTTTGGTCAGGGTGTGATTTGGGTGGGCATTCTATGTTTGTATGTCTAGGTTTTTGTATTTCTATGTTTCGGCCGGGTATGGTTCTCAATCAGGGACAGCTGTCTTTCGTTGTCTCTGATTGGTAATCATACTTAGGTAGCCTGTTTTGCCACCTTAGGTTGTGGGTAATTAATTGTTATTCACCTTGCAGGATTGTTTCGGTTTTCCTTTTGGTTGTTTTGTTATTCAGTGCAATTATTAAAGATGAACACGTACCCTGCTGCATTTTGGTCCGATGATTCCTCTTCTTTCGATGAAAGCCGTTACACATTTTCAAGTCTTGCCATAGATTTTCAAGTAGATTTTAAGTCCAAACTGTAATTTGGCCACTCAGGAACATTCACTGTCTTCTTGTTAAGCAACTCCAGTGTAGATTTGGCCTTTTGTTTTAGGTTATTGTCCTGCGGAAAGGTGAATTTATCTCTCATAGCAGATAATATTCTAATCTTTGGTGACTTTAATATTCACATGGAAAAGTCCACAGACCCACTCCAAAAGGCTTTCGGAGCCATCATCGACTCAGTGGGTTTTGTCCAATTTGTCTCTGGACCCACTCACTGTCACAGTCATACTCTGGACCTAGTTTTGTCCCATGGAATAAATGTTGTGGATCTTAATGTTTTTCCTCATAATCCTGGACTATCGGACCACCATTTTATTACGTTTGCAATTGCAACAAATAATCTGCTCAGACCCCAACCAAGGAACATCAAAAGTTGTGCTATAAATTCACAAATACACAAAGATTCCTTGATGTCCTTCCAGATTCCCTCTGTCTACCCAAGGACGCCAGAGGACAAAAATCAGTTAACCACCTAACTGAGGAACTCAATTTAACCTTGCGCAATACCCTAGATGCAGTTGCACCCCTAAAAACTAAAAACATTTCTCAGAAGAAACTAGCTCACTGGTACGCAGAAAATACCCGAGCTCTGAAGCAAGCTTCCAGAAAATTGGAACGGAAATGGCGCCACACCAAACTGGAAGTCTTCCGACTAGCTTGGAAAGACAGTACCGTGCAGTACCGAAGAGCCCTTACTGCTGCTTGTTCATCCTATTTTTCCAACTTAATTGAGGAAAATAAGAACAATCCGAAATTCCTTTTTGATACTGTCACAAAGCTAACTAAAAAGCAGCATTCCCAAAGAGAGGATGGCTTTCACTTCAGCAGTGATAAATTCATGAACTTCTTTGAGGAAAAGATCATGATTATTAGAAAGCAAATTACGGACTCCTCTTTAAATCTGCGTATTCCTTCAAAGCTCAGTTGTCCTGAGTCTGCACAACTCTGCCAGGACCTAGGATCAAGAGAGACGCTCAAGTGTTTTAGTACTATATCGCTTGACACAATGATGAAAATAATCATGGCCTCTAAACCTTCAAGCTGCATACTGGACCCTATTCCAACTAAACTACTGAAAGAGCTGCTTCCTGTGCTTGTCCCTCCTGTGTTGAACATAATAAACGTCTCTCTATCCACCGGATGTGTACCAAACTCACTAAAACTGGCAGTAATAAAGCCTCTCTTGAAAAAGCCAAACCTTGACCCAGAAAATATAAATAACTATATTGAATCTTCCATTCCTCTCAAAAATGTTAGAAAAGGCAACACACTGCCTTCCTGAAGACAAACAATGTATACGAAATGCTTCAGTCTGGTTTTAGACCCCATCATAGCACTGAGACTGCACTTGTGAAGGTGGTAAATGACCTTTTAATGGCATCAGACCGAGGCTCTGCATCTGTCCTCGTGCTCCTAGACCTTAGTGCTGCTTTTGATACCAACGATCACCACATTCTTTTGGAGAGATTGGAAACCCAAATTGGTCTACACGGACAAGTTCTGGCCTGGTTTAGATCTTATATGTCGGAAAGATATCAGTTTGTCTCTGTGAATGGTTTTCCTCTGACAAATCAACTGTAAATTTCGGTGTTCCTCAAGGTTCTGTTTTAGGCCCACTATTGTTTTCATTATATATTTTACCTCTTGGGGATGTCATTTGAAAACATAATGTTAACTTTCACTGCTATGCGGATGACACACAGCTGTACATTTCAATGAAACATGATGAAGCCCCAAGTTTCCCCTCGCTAGAAGCATGTGTTTCAGACATAAGGAAGTGGATGGCTGCAAACTTTCTACTTTTAAACTCTGACAAAACAGAAATGCTTGTTCTAGGTCCCAAGAAACAAAGAGATCTTCTGTTGAATCTGACAATTAATCTTAATGGTTGTACAGTCGTCTCAAATAAAACTGTGAAGGACCTCGGCGTTACTCTGGACCCTGATCTCTCTTTTGAAGAACATATCAAGACCATTTCAATGACAGCTTTTTTCCATCTACGTAACATTGCAAAAATCAGAAACTTTCTGTCCAAAAATGATGCAGAAACATTAATCCATGCTTTTGTCACTTCTAGGTTAGACTACTGCAATGCTCTACTTTCCGGCTACCCGGATAAAGCACTAAATAAACTTCAGTTAGTGCTAAATACGGCTGCTAGAATCCTGACTAGAACCCAAACATTTGATCATATTACTCCAGTGCTAGCCTCCCTACACTCGCTTCCTGTCAAGGCAAGGGCTGATTTCAAGGTTTTACTGCTAACCTACAAAGCATTACATGGGCTTGCTCCTACCTATCTCTCTGATTTGGTCCTGCCGTACATACCTACACGTATGCTACGGTCACAAAACGCAGGCCTCTGAATTTCTAAGCAAACAGCTGGAGGCAGGGCTTTCTCCTATAGAGCTCCATTTTTATGGAATGGTCTGCCTAACCATGTAAGAGAAGCAAACTCGGTCTCAACCTTTAAGTCTTTACTGAAGACTCATCTCTTCAGTGGGTCATATGATTGAGTGTAGTCTGGCCCAGGAGTGGGAAGGTGAACGGAAAGGCTCTGGAGCAACGAACCGCCATTGCTGTCTCTGCCTGGCCGGTTCCCCTCTTTCCACTGGGATTCTCTGCCTCTAACCCTATTACAGGGGCTGAGTCACTAGCTTACTGGGGCTCTTTCATACCGTCCCTAGGAGGGGTGCGTCACTTGAGTGGGTTGAGTCACTGATGTGATCTTCCTGTCTGGGTTGGCGCCCCCCCTTGGGTTGTGCCGTGGCAGAGATCTTTGTGGTTTATACTCGGCCTTGTCTCAGGATGGTAAGTTGGTGGTTGAAGATATCCCTCTAGTGGTGTGGGGGCTGTGCTTTGGCAAAGTGGGTGGGTTTATATCCTTCCTGTTTGGCCCTGTCCGGGGGTGTCCTCGGATGGGGCCACAGTGTCTCCTGACCCCTCCTGTCTCAGCCTCCAGTATTTATGCTGCAGTAGTTTATGTGTTGGGGGTCTAGGGTCAGTTTGTTATATCTGGAGTACTTCTCCTGTCCTATTCGGTGTCCTGTGTGAATTTAAGTGTGCTCTCTCTAATTCTCTCTTTCTCTCTTTCTTTCTCTCTCTCGGAGGACCTGAGCCCTAGGACCATGCCTCAGGACTACCTGACATGATGACTCCTTGCTGTCCCCAGTCCACCTGGCCGTGCTGCTGCTCCAGTTTCAACTGTTCTGCCTTATTATTATTTGACCATGCTGGTCATTTATGAACATTTGAACATCTTGGCCATGTTCTGTTATAATCTCCACCCGGCACAGCCAGAAGAGGACTGGCCACCCCATATAGCCTGGTTCCTCTCTAGGTTTCTTCCTAGGTTTTGGCCTATCTAGGGAGTTTTTCCTAGCCACCGTGCTTCTACACCTGCATTGCTTGCTGTTTGGGGTTTTAGGCTGGGTTTCTGTACAGCACTTTGAGATATCAGCTGATGTACGAAGGGCTATATAAATACATTTGATTTGATTTGATGATCTTTCAATGTCTGGTGGAAAGCAGACTAAACCAGGTTTTCCTCTAGGATTTTGCCTCTTTTTTTTGTTGAACCTTTATTTAACCAGGAAAAGCCCATTATATCAGGATAAGATAAGACACAAATGCAGATCGTGTTGAAGTAACAATGTTTATTACAGAAACAGGGGCAATGGTACAGGACGGCAGGCAGGCTCAGGAGCAGGCAAAGTGGTCAGGCAGGCAGGCTCAGGATCAGGACAGGCAAGGGTCAAAACCAAGAGGACGAGAAAAGAGAGACTGGGGAAAAGTAGGAGCTGAATACAAAAACGCTGCTTGACTTGATAAACAAGATGGACTGGCAACAGACAAAAAGAGAACACCGGTATAAATAGACAGGGGCTGATGGGCGACATCTGGAGAGGGTGGAGACAATGACAAAGACAGGTCAAACAGATCAGGGATCCAGAGTCTCTTTTTCAAGGGTGACCTGGCCAAGAAGGCAGTAACAATCAATACATTACAGAATTAAAACATACACCATGATCCAGCCTAACAAAAAGCATTTCTGAAAAAAAGCCCCTCAGAGTCTCTCATCAACATCTGCTTTGCTCCATTCTCTTAATTTTTTTTTATCCTGAAAAACTCCCCAGTCCTTAATGATATCAAGCATACCCATAACATGATGCAGTTACCACTATGCTTGAAAATATGGAGAGGGGTATTCAGTAATGTGTTGTATTGGATTTGCCTCAAACATAACACTTTTTATTCATCACAATGTGCATTATTATTTTAGTGTCTTGTTGCAAACAGGATGCATGTTTTGGTATATTTTATTCTCGACAGGCTTCCTTCTTTTCACTCTGTCAATTACATTAGTATTGTGGAGTAACTACAATGTTGAGCCATCCCAGTTCTCTTATCACAACCATTAAACTCTGTAACTGTCTTAAATTCACCATTGGCCCCATGGTGAAATCACTGAGCGGTTTCCTTCCTCTCCGGCCACATTGCTAGGAAGGACACTTGCATCTTTGTAGCTACTGGGTGTATTGATACACCATCCACAATGTAATTAATAACCACACCATGATCAAAGGGATATTCAATGTCTGCTTTTAAAAAAAACATCTACCAATAGGTGCCCTACATTGTGAGGCATTGGAAAACCTCCCTGGTCTTTGTGGTTGAATCTGGGTTTGAAATTCACTACTCGACTGAGGGACCTTACAGATAATTGTGTGGGGTACAGAGATGAGGTAGTCATAAAAAAATAATTTTAACCCCTGTAAGTCTAAGCCCCCCAAAATATTTGATAAAATACTGAATTTGGCATTTACTACTGTAGCTGACAGAAACGCATTGAGCAACACATTCATAAATGGCATAAATGTTTATTGTTCCTGGAGGCTGTTGCCAAATGATACCTGTGTTGTCAAAATATACACATATTGAACCCTTTTTTTGGGTAGGCATAAAACTACCTCCATACTTCCATAATTAAAAAAAACGGTGCTGGTTACCTCAGACGAGTCCCGTGACACTTGTGGGGGCTGTAGAGAAAAATGGAGAACACCATCGTGGTTTCGAGAGTCTCCCGTTTCCATAGTAGTTTTGTTTGGCCAAACCCTTCGGATGCAACAGATGTTTTTGTGAGAAGACAGATGTTTTGGGGTGTCTCATGGTCTGACAAACACTGCTGTAGCTCAGCCACCTTCCACCACAGATGCAGGAGATGCAGCCCATGCAAAGAGGAGCCTCTTAAAGAAGAAGTTACAGGTCTGTGAGAGCCAGAAATCTTGCTTGTTTGTAGGTGACCAAATACTTATTTTACACCATAATTTGCAAATAAATTCATTAAAAATCCTACAATGTGATTTTCTGGATTTTTTTCTCATTTTGTCTGTCATAGTTGAAGTGTACCTATGATGAAAATGACAAGCCTCTCTAATATTTTTAAGTGGGATATTTTAAGCCTCTATATTTTTAAGTGCACAATTGGTGGCTGACTAAATACTTTTTTGCCCCACTATAAATAAATTTGATTTGATTTGGAAGGAATCCGTGGCTAACTATTCAGTGGAGTGGGTGTGTGGTCCAAGTCTGGGTTTAAGGGTCTCTTTTCCAACCTTAAAAGAATAAACATTCACATGCCATGGGCCAGATTTTTTTTCTCATTTTGTCTGTCAAGGTTGAAGTTTATGGAAACACTTCTTTTTGATCATTCAGTGATATTCAAACCTATGATCTTCTGTTTTCTATCCATTAAATTAGTCCACTGAACCACCAGGATGGAGCTACATGTTTTTTTTTTACATATACAAAGCTGTTCATTTTAGTCTATTTAAAATAAACAATCACTATCAGGTGTGGCCAATTAGTGGGCGTGGCTAACACACCTGAACGTACTTAACAAGATAGACGATAGAGAGTTTTGTTGATGCTGAGAATTGACTGTATACGTTTTTAAATGACATCATTAGAACATTCTCTGAACGTTACTAAAGTTTTCTTGTCGTTTGTGTGGAAAGTTTTCTTAAAGTTCTTGGAACAATTTGAGAACATGAAACCTGTAGGACCATGTGGGAACCTGTAGGAAACGTAATGATGAAATCATAAAATTCCCACAGAAGAAAGTTGTTTCTTAGCCTTCTCTGAACTATTTGAGAACATTACTTTGAATAGAACCATGAGGAAAGTACTGAAATTCGTATAGAAGAACATTGTTTATTAACATTCTGTAAAGTGTTGGTCCCATGTTTCATGAGCTGAAATAAAAGTTCCCAGAAATTTTCCATACACAGAAAAAGCTTACTCCTCTAAAAGTTCTCTCAAATTTGTTTACATCCCTGTTAGTGAGCATTTATCCTTTGCCAAAATAATCCATCCACCTGACAGGTGTTCCATATCAAGAAGCTGATTAATTAAACAGCATGATCATTACACAGGTGTACCTTGTGCTGACAATAAAAGGCCACTCTAAAATGTGCAGTTTTGTCACACAGCACAGTGACACAGAGTTTTGAGGAAGCGTGCAATTGGCATGCTGACTGCAGGAATGTCCAGCAGAATGTTAATTTCTCTACCATAAGATTTTAAAGAATTTGGCAGAACGTCCAACATGCCTCACAACTGCAGACCCTGTGTAACCACGCCAGCCCAGGACCTCCACATCAGGCTTCTTCTCCTGAAGGATCGTCTGAGACCAGTCTCCCGGACAGCTGATAAAACTGTGGGTTTGCACAACCTAAGAATTTCTACACAAACTGTCAGAAACCGTCCCAGGGAAGCTCATCTCCGTGCTCGTCATCCTCAACAGGGTCTCGACCTGACTGCAGTTCGGAGTCGTAACCGACATCAGTGGGCAAAGGCTCACCTTTGATGGCAACTGGCACGCTGGAGAAGTGAGCTCTTCACAGATGAATCCTGGTTTCAACTGTCCTGGGAAGATGGCATAGAGAGTGTATGGCGTCGGGTGGGCGAGTGGTTTGCTGAAGTCAAGTGCTCCATAGTGGCGATGGGATTATGGTATATGCAGGCATAAGCTACGGACAACGAACACCATTGCATTTGATCAAATCAAATTTTGTTGGTCACATACACATGGTTAGCAGTTAATGTGAGTGTAGGAAATGCTTGTGCTTCTAGTTCCGACAGTGCAGCAATATCTAACAAGTAATCTAACCGTTCCACAACAAATACCTTATACACACAAATGTAAAGGGATGGAATGAGAATATGTACATATAAATATATGGATGATGAGCGATGGCCGAGCGGCATAGGCAAGATGCAATAGATGGTATAGAATACAGTATATACATATGAGACGAGTAATGTAAGATTTTTTTCTCATTTTGTCTGTCATAGTTGAAGTGTACCTATGATGAAAATTACATGTCTCCCTCATCTTTTTAAGTGGGAGAACTTGCACAATTGGTGACTGACTAAATACTTTTTTGCCCCACTGTATATTTTAAACATAACAAATCTGAGGGGGCACGTGCCCCTGTGCCCTGATGGGAATGACGCCTCTGCGACAGATCAACAACACATTTATTGTGGCCTTTTATCCTCCTCATGCAGCTCTCAGAATGTGTAGATGGTTTGTTTCCAAAATGGCATCCTATTCCCTATATGGTCCACTACTTTTGACCAGGGCTCTTTGACCATATAGGGAATAGGGTGTCATTTGGGACCTACCCATGGTCCTGTGGACTGGAAATGCCTGTACTTGTGTTTGTAATGGTGTGGCATAATCCTTTAATTTCAGTGCATTCGGAAAGTATTCAGACCCCTTGACTTTTCCACATTTTGTTACGTTAAAAAGCCTAATTCTAAAATCAATCTACACACAATACCTCACAATGACAAAGCAAAACCATCTTTTTAAAAATATAAATTAAAAAAATACATTAAATTATATTTGCACAAGTATTCAGACCCTTCGTATTTTGTTGAAGCACCTTTGGCAGCGATTACAGCCTTGAGTCTTCTTTGGTATGACGCAACACGCCTGGCACATCTGTTTTGTGGGAGTTTCTCCCATTCTTCTCTGCAGATCTTCTCAAGCTCTGTCAGGTTGGATGGGGAGCGTCGCAGCACAGCTATTTTCAGTTCTCTCCGGAGATGTTAGATCGGGTTCTAGTCCGGGCTCTGGCTGGGCCACTTAACGACCTTCAGAGACTTGTCCACTCCTGCGTTGTCTTGGCTGTGTGTTTAGGGTCATTGTCCTGTTGGAAGGTGAACCTTCTCCCCAGTCTGAGGATCTCTCTGTACTTTGCGCCGTTCATCAATCCCTCGATCCTGACTAGTCTCCCAGTCCCTGCTGCTGAAAAACATCCCCACAGCATGATGCTGCCACCACCATGCTTCATCGTAGGGATGGTATTGTCCAGGTTATGAGTGGAGCCAGGTTTCCTCCAGACGTGACACTTGGCATTCAGGCCAAAGAGTTCAATCTTGGTTTTATCAGACCAGATAATCTTGTTTATCATGGTCTGTACTTTAGGTGCCTTTTGGCAAACTCCAAGCGGGCTGTCATGTGCCTTTTACTGAGGAGTGCCTTCCGTCTGGCCACTTCCCCATAAAGGCCTGATTGGTGGAGGGCTGCAGAGATGGTTGTCCTTCTGGAAGTTTCTCCCATCTCCACAAAGGAACTCTGAGCTCTGTCAGAGTGACCATCGTTTTCATGGTCACCTACCTGACCATGGCCCTTCTCCCCCGATTGCTCAGTTTGGCAGAGTGGCCAGCTCTAGGAAGAGTCTTGGTGGTTCCAAACTTCTTCCATTTAAGAATGATGGAGGCCACTGTGATTTTTTGGACCTCCTAATCCTGTCCAATCAAATTAATTTACCACAGGCAGACTCAAATCAAGTTGTAGAAACATCTTAAGGATGATCAATGGAAAAGGATGCATCTGAGCTCAACAATTTAGAGTCTCATAGCAAAGGGTCTGAATACTTATATAAGGTATATAAGTTTTTTATTTTGAATACATTAGCAACATTTTCTACAAACCTTTTTTGACTTTGTCATTATTGTCATGACTTCTACCGAAGTCGAAGCCTCTCCTTGTTCGGGCGGTGCTCGGTGGTCGACGTCACCGGTCTTCTAGCCACAATTGATCCATTTTTTCATTTTCCATTGGTTTTGTCTTGTATTCCTACACACCTGGTTTCAATCCCATTCATTACCCGTTGTGTATTTAACCCTCTGTTTCCCCTCATGTCTTTGTCAAAGATTGTTTGTTATTCAGTGTTGTGTTGTTTTTGTATTGGTGTGTGACAGGTCTTCATACCCACTTTGTTTATTGTTACATTTAGTGTTTGGAGTATGTTTAGTTTATTTGTTATTAAACACTCCATTACACTCAGTTTCCCTGCCACCTATACACACGACTCTTATGGGGTATTGTGTGTAGATTGATAAGGATTCATTTTTTAAATCAATTTTAGAATAAGGCTGCAACGTAACAAAATGTGTAAAAAGTGAAGGGGTCAGAATACTTTCCGAACGCACTTTATATCTCCTGATAATCGATACGTTTCTTGATGGACTGCTAGCCAGAACCATTCCTCTAAGAGGAAGGGTAGTGTTCCAAATGGCCCCCTTTTTCACTATATAGGGAATAGGGTGCCATTTGGGCCACACACCAAAAGTACATAGGAAGGGAACAATAGACACTAGAATGATGCCATGTAGTGCAGCTCGACTTAGATCAACCTTTTCACAACCCCAATCAGCACGGCATGGTTGGAGCCCCAAGCAGCGATTCAACGATACACTACTGAAAATGTAGCCTGTCCTGGGAATATTTATTTTTAGGTTGCAGGGAAGTTCTGAGAATATTTTCCTGCGAGGTTTTATCAACGCTCTAAGAACATAAATTAGAGGTTATTTTGAGTTTTTTAATAAGTGCATTATTAAAACTTTCACTGGATGTTTCAATAAGACTTTTAATAACACTGCCATCTTAACTTCTTAGAACTCCAAGCACAGATAGGACACACGTAAATCCATTATTTATGGAAACACTTCTTTTTGATCATTCAGTGATATTCAAACCTATGATCTTCTGTTTTCTATCCATTAAATTAGTCCACTGAACCACCAGGATGGAGCTACATGTTTTTTTTTTACATATACAAAGCTGTTCATTTTAGTCTATTTAAAATAAACAATCACTATCAGGTGTGGCCAATTAGTGGGCGTGGCTAACACACCTGAACGTACTTAACAAGATAGACGATAGAGAGTTTTGTTGATGCTGAGAATTGACTGTATACGTTTTTAAATGACATCCTTAGAACATTCTCTGAACGTTACTAAAGTTTTCTTGTCGTTTGTGTGGAAAGTTTTCTTCTTGGAACAATTTGAGAACATGAAACCTGTAGGACCATGTGGAAACCTGTAGGAAACGTAATGATGAAATCATAAAATTCCCACAGAAGAAAGTTGTTTCTTAGCCTTCTCTGAACTATTTGAGAACATTACTTTGAATAGAACCATGAGGAAAGTACTGAAATTCGTATAGAAGAACATTGTTTATTAACATTCTGTAAAGTGTTGGTCCCATGTTTCATGAGCTGAAATAAAAGTTCCCAGAAATTTTCCATACACAGAAAAAGCTTACTCCTCTAAAAGTTCTCTCAAATTTGTTTACATCCCTGTTAGTGAGCATTTATCCTTTGCCAAAATAATCCATCCACCTGACAGGTGTTCCATATCAAGAAGCTGATTAATTAAACAGCATGATCATTACACAGGTGTACCTTGTGCTGACAATAAAAGGCCACTCTAAAATGTGCAGTTCTGTCACACAGCACAGTGACACAGAGTTTTGAGGAAGCGTGCAATTGGCATGCTGACTGCAGGAATGTCCAGCAGAATGTTAATTTCTCTACCATAAGATTTTAAAGAATTTGGCTGAACGTCCAACATGCCTCACAACTGCAGACCCTGTGTAACCACGCCAGCCCAGGACCTCCACATCAGGCTTCTTCTCCTGAAGGATCGTCTGAGACCAGTCTCCCGGACAGCTGATAAAACTGTGGGTTTGCACAACCTAAGAATTTCTACACAAACTGTCAGAAACCGTCCCAGGGAAGCTCATCTCCATGCTCGTCATCCTCACCAGGGTCTCGACCTGACTGCAGTTCGGAGTCGTAACCGACATCAGTGGGCAAAGGCTCACCTTTGATGGCAACTGGCACGCTGGAGAAGTGAGCTCTTCACAGATGAATCCTGGTTTCAACTGTCCTGGGAAGATGGCATAGAGAGTGTATGGCGTCGGGTGGGCGAGTGGTTTGCTGAAGTCAAGTGCTCCATAGTGGCGATGGGATTATGGTATATGCAGGCATAAGCTACGGACAACGAACACCATTGCATTTGATCAAATCAAATTTTGTTGGTCACATACACATGGTTAGCAGTTAATGTGAGTGTAGCGAAATGCTTGTGCTTCTAGTTCCGACAGTGCAGCAATATCTAACAAGTAATCTAACCGTTCCACAACAAATACCTTATACACACAAATGTAAAGGGATGGAATGAGAATATGTACATATAAATATATGGATGATGAGCGATGGCCGAGCGGCATAGGCAAGATGCAATAGATGGTATAGAATACAGTATATACATATGAGACGAGTAATGTAAGATATGTAAACATTATTAAAGTGCCATTATTTAAAGTGACTAGTGATCCATTTATTAAAGTGGCCAATGATTTGAGTCTGTATGTAGGCAGCAGCCTCACTGTGTTAGTGATTGCTGTTTAACAGTTTGATGGCCTTGAGAAAGAAGCTGTTTTTCAGTTTCGGTCCCAGCTTTGATGTACATGTACAGACCTCGCCTACTGGATGGTAGTGGGGTGATTGTGGTCCTTGACAATCTTTTTGGCCTTCCTGTGACATCGGGTGCTGTTGGTGTCCTGGAGGGTAGGTAGTTTGCCCCCGGTGATGCGTTGTGCAGACCGCACCACCCTCTGGATAGCTTTGCAATGAGGGCGGTGCAGTTGCTGTACCAGGCGGTTGCTGTACCAGTTTGTTAGGGTTTTAGGTGACAAGCCAAATTTCTTCAGTCTCCTGAGGTTGAAGAGGCGCTGTTGCGCCTTCTTCACCACACTGTCTGTGTGGGTGGACCATTTCAGTTTGTCCGTGATGTGTACGCCGAGGAACTTTCTACCTTCTCCACTACTGTCCCGTCGATGTGGATAGGTTGGTGCTCCCTCTGCTGTTTCCTGAGGTCCACTATCAGCTCCTTTGTTTTGTTGACATTGAGTGAGAGGTTGTTTTTCTGACATTATTTTACATGGTGGAGAGTAAAACAGTCCAATCAAACCACACCCATCATTACCATATTTCCAGCATGCTCTCTGTGTTTTTGCATGCATTGATTGATTGATTGATTAATCTTATGCCACTCAAAGAGGAAGTTTGATTTATTGCACCCATTACTGAAATGGTTGTTCCCGTTTAAATAGTTTAGGTCGTGTTTTTTTAATGAAGTCTCCTAACCCTGAAAATCATTCAGAATGCAGGTTGTGGGTGAATAAAAAATACATCTGTTGGCTATCCTAACTCCGGCTGGATTTGCAAGCAAGCATTAACGTGACTTGCAGGGCTGATGTGGCCTGTAAACAACCAGTAGTTTCTTAACACCACTGTGTTAGGATATCATCAACTAGGCCTTATGATATAGGTAATGTATTGTCATATTTTAAGGATAACATTCAGCCAGGAAGTCACTTGGGGAAAGCCAATGGCCTTTAAAATAAATAATTGAACAACCATGTCTCTATCACTAAAAAAAAAATACAGTCATTGGTGTTAACTCTACAATTTACTCAAAAAGAAAAGGCACCCTTTGAAACATGCAGACGCTTTAATCTATATGGTGTTAAAACAACACCCAAAAATGATTTACTGTAAAATTACAGGTGTTCATTTTTTACACTGAGAAAGTGTAACAGAGTCAGCCCTAAGCAAATTGAGTCCAGTTTACTCTATATCAAGTGTTACATCTCGCAATATAAGGGTTGCGTATTACTCTACAGTAGCGCTATGCAAACACCACAATCGAGTTCCTTTGAACACTTTAACAAGAAGTGTATCTTTAAAACGGTGTGAAATACTTGTATGTTTGAGGAATTTTAATTATGGGATTTCTGTTGTTTTGAATTTGGCGCCCTGCACTTTCACTGGCTGTTGTCATATCGATCCCGTTAGCGGGATCTCAGCCCTAAGAAGTTTTTAAGCATCCTAAATAATGCCATGGATTCCATTTTTGAAAAATATTAACATTGAAAGCAAAAAACTGATTATAGGCTACTAAAGCCAACGACTCACCGCTGCCCCATGGAGTTTTGATGAAAACTCTTTCCATGACAGACTGAACAGGTGAATCCAGGTAAAAGCAATGATTCCTTATTGATGTCTCCTATAAATCCACTTCAATCAGTGTAGATGAAGGGGAGGAGAGAGGTTAAAACATGATTTTGGCCTGTGGATGGAGGGACTAACACAAAGCCTCAGGACAAGGGGATAGATATAGCCACACAGATGAATGGCCCAGCTCTGCTGTGTGGTATACAGGGAGCGATGTAAGACCACCGTGTTATTATTATTTACCTTTATTTTACTAGGCAAGTCAGTTAAGAACAAATACTTATTTTCAATGACAGCCTAGGAACAGTGGGTTAATTGCCTGTTCAGGGGCAGAATGACAGATTGTGTACCTTGTCAGCTCAGGGATTTGAACTTGCAACCTTTTGGTTACTAGTCCAATGCTCTAACCACTAGGCTACCCTGCCAGTCTAGGAGGATTGGAATTACAGACAAACATGCACACATGCACACATAAATGCAGATGTACACACACACACACACACACACACACACACACACACACACACACACACACACACACACACACACACACACACACACACACACACACACACACACACACACACACACACACACACACACACACACACACACACACACACACGCACGCACACACGCACGCACACGCAAAGACAATCCATGACAGAGTCACACAATCCATGACAGCTCATTAACAGACATCAGGATGGGCAGGCCCATTAAAAGTTGTGGACATGGCCTGTCAGCTGTGCGGATTGGAAAAGCGTTACTCCAGGAGTCTGGACAGCTGAGTTTGGAGAACCAGGAAGACCCACGTGTGTCTCAAATAGCTTTCTATTTACTATGTAGTGCAGTACTTTTGGTTCCTGGGTCCGTAGGAAATAGGGTAAAATTTGGGACACAGACACGTGTCAGCAGCCAGAACTAATGTCTCAGTCTCACTGTGCCAGACATGGACTGTCACCGGCACCAGATGGAGGGACTGGACAGCTAGCAGAGAGAGGAGACGGCATCATCTGCAATTACAGGAGGGAGAGAAATAGGGGAGAATAAAGAGAGGATGTAGGCAAAGAAGGAATAGAGAGAGAGAGAGGATGGAGCAGAGCGGTAGAGGGAAGTATTTATAGTGGAACAAAGGAGGCAGATAAGGTACAGTATAGAGAAAGAGATGTGAGAAATAGAGTGTGTGAGGAGAGCAAGAAAATAATGAAAGAGGAAGATTGAAGGGAGATAGAGAAAGGAATGTACTCATTAGGATTCCCTTTTGCATTGCATCATTGTATACATGATTTAATTGCATTAATTCCCTCACATTGCATACATTGACATGCATAAATTGACCTCATGTTGTATTTCACAGGTCAGGGGCTTCACTTGGCTGTAATGATGACACTACATTACACATATTAACAGCTTGCTCTGTTGATTATTCATCTTCACTGGTGACATTCTGCATGTCTGGCCAGCCATCAGAGAAATTGCCATTGACTCATTACCTTAATGATCTGCCTTCCTCTGGCATTTCACGCACAAAAAAATACCCAATTATACACACACATTAATATTTATTTATACAATCCACCTTATTCATCTTTTATAGTGTAAACACAATTTGCCATTGTTAGAACTGAAATGTAAAGACAATAGGTGATGAGGAAGGGGAGAAGGGAGTGGAGATGGCTGTTCTCTTCAAGACCAAAAGGAAGCATATACATCACTGACTGTCACAGATAAAGAGTTTACCCGCAACAACACCATGCATAATTAAAATGTTTGCTTGAATCCAGTTTCGTCTTCCCCACTCACATTAAAGGCCATTATTGTCCATTATGATTCATGTGAGAGGCCTGCTCAAAGCAGCTACTGCATCAATAAAACATTAGAATCTTAAGCCCGCTGACATTGGCACTGTTATGCCCCCTTCAATTCACATATTCTGTAAGTCATACATACAATTGCTTCAGCGTCTCTTTAAGACCAACAATGAGGGCACTCCAAAACGAAACAACAATAAAATACGATTCAATCAGATCCGCTTAGACGAAATCCGCATAGCTGATGCTTTAATGGTGTCAGAGGTGGAACTGCGTTGGGATTTTGTCAGCCTAATCAGCTCTAATTTTTAAGTAGAATGATTTTCTATTTGAGCTTCATTATTTCTATATAGCTGCACACTTTCTCGTTCTGAAATTGTAATGCAAAGTAGTACGGGTGTGGCTTCCTGACGCACACACGAAATAACAGCAGTTTTGAGAGAATTGGAATGTGCGTGTCGGAAAAAGAATGATATGGAAAGAATGATTCACAGCCAAAACATATGGACATTTATTTAGTTTAGTTACGGACTGGATATAGACTTCAAAACCCAATAATTGTTTTGAGTTGCATCTGGTATTTGGATTCCTTATCTTCCTTTTAATCAGAAAATGACGCTGTTCCCTACAGACTCAATTACACAGCTCATAATGCAGACCTGGTGGTGCTCACAAACACACACAGCAACACACAAACACACACAGCAACAACAACACACCAACAACCCCCTACATTCATATAATCACCGCCTGTTGTTGATCTAATTGTTTTAAACCACAAATCTCATAACACATTCATTTGGAAGTTTTTACGTGTTATTTTGGGGTAAATTCAGTCTGAGCCTGTTTCGCTGCAGGCAATAATCAATAACTGCATGTTAATAATATCAAAGCAATATGTTATCCTAAAAACTCAACAGCATCATTAACCACATATTGATCTTTTGTATCAGGACACTTTGTGGCCCATCAACTACTAGTCTGATCTCAAGGTTTCAGTGTGTTTGACCTGGTTAAACTGGCCGTATCGACTTCCTCTCCACTCCACACCCCCGCTATGTTGCCCCATGTCAACCTGGCCCTGAAAACAGAGTTCCTGGATTCACTGAGACTCAAAGCTGATCACAGTATGCATACGCCTGACCAGACCCTGGGTTCAAATAGTATGTGTTTTCTTTCAAATACTTTTGCTGCACTTGATTGAGCTTGCCTGGGGCAATAGAACCAATGCAATAGCTAGTCCCAAAAGTGCAAACCCCCGCCCCTCTGGCAACTCCAGACAGGCTCAATCAAACACTTCAATCAACCCAGGTCTATCCCTGACCCCTGACCTCTCCTCTAGAGCCTCCAATCACCTGCCAGGGAGCTATTGTCACTAGTTTATCTGACTGTGGCTCATTGGAAGAAAGGCAATAATGCTGGTATATTCTGCTCCACTAGCTGTCTAGAATGATTAATCACATGTATTAGCCAATAGTTTACATGTCACGTTGGTACAATCTACTGTTTAATAATCAAATGTTAGTACATGTTGCAAACAGCAATGATATTGAAGTCCTGAAAGCAGGGAGACGAGTGACAAGAAGTCACCTTGTGTGCGTGTGTGTGGTGTGTGTGCGTGCGTGTGTGTTACAAAGACTGATGACAAGACAAGCAAGCATCAACCTCCTTGAACAGCATGCTGTGACTGAAATACCTTCTCAATGTTCCAAAAATAACTTGTCATTTACTGAAGGCTGACTTCATATGAGGCACATATTCATACATTAGATCAGTGGAGGCTGCTGTGTGGAGAATGGCTCATAATAATGGCAGGAACAGAGCAAATGGAGTGGCATCAACAATCCTGGATCCCAACTAATTATTTAGGAGAGAAATCCTGCATATGTAAGTCAACATGGGAAATGTGTGGTAAAGTTTTTTTGACATCTGATCATAAATCAGCAAAAGTAGGGCGGATTATGTCCCTTGGCCGGGTGAAAAGGAACTGAACCTGTGTCTTACTCAAATAAACACACAACACCCCATAATGACAATGCAAAAACTGTTTTTTTAGAAATATCACATTTACATAAGTATTCAGACCCTTTATTCAGTACTTTGTTGAAACACCTTTGGTAGCGATTACAGCCTCGAATCTTCTTGGGTATGACGCTACAAGCTTCGCATACCTGTATTTGGGGAGTCTTTCTAATTCTTCTATAGAGATCCTCTCAAGCTCTGTCAGGTTGGATGGGGAGCGTTGCTGCACAGCTATTTTCAGGTCTCTCCAGAGATGATAGATTGGGTTCAAGTCCCGGCTCTGGCTGGGCCACTCAAGGACATTCAGAGACTTGTCCTGAAGCCACTCCTGCATTACCTTGGCTGTATGTTTAGGGTCATTGTCCTATTAGAAGGTGAACCTTCGCCCCAGTCTAATGTCCTGTGCGCTCTGGAGTAGGTTTTCATCAAGGATCTCTCTGTACTTTGCTCTGTTCATCTTTGCCTCAATATTGACTAGTCTCCCAGTCCCTGCCGCTGAAAAACATCCCCACAGCATGATTGATTCTGCCACCACCATGCTTCACCATAGGGATGGTGCCAGGTTTCCTCCAAATGTTTACTGTTGTTTTATTGCATTACCTTCCTATTGTTCACCTAAAACCTTTTTTGCACTATTGGTTAGAGCCTGTAAGTTAGCATTTCACACCTGTTGTATTCAGCGCACGTGACAAATAAACGTTGATTTGATTTTGATTTGAAATGTGACGCTTGGCATTCAGGTCAAAGAGTTCAATCTTGGTTTCATTGGACCAGATAATCTTGTTTCTCATAGTCTGAGAGTCTTTAGGTGCCTTTTGTTAAACTCCAAGTGGGCTGTCATGTGTCTTTTACTGAAGAGTGGCTTCCATCTGGCCACTCTACCATAAAGGCCTGATTGGTGGATTGCTGCAGAGATGGTTGTAATTCTGGAAGGTTCTCCCATCTCCACAGATAACCTCTAGAGCTCTGTCAGAGTGACCATTGGGTTCTTGGTCACCTCCCTGACCAAGGCCTTTCTCCCCTGATTGCTCAGTTTGGCCGGGTGGCCTGCTCTAGGAAGAGTCTTGGTGGTTCCAAACTTCTTCCATTCAAGAATGATGGAGGCCACTGTGTTCTTGGGGACCTTCAATGTTACAGAAATGTTTTGGTACCCTTCCCCAGATCTGTGCCTTCACAAAATCTGGGGAAGTCACAAAGTCTCGGAGCTCTAAGGACAATTCCTTGGACCTCATGGCTTGGTTTTTGCTCTGACATGCACTTTCAACTGTGGGACCTTATACAGGGGTGTGCCTTTCCAAATCATGTCCAATCAATTGAATGTACCACAGGTGGACTCCAATCAAGTTGTAGAAACATCTCAAGGATGATCAATCGAAACAGGATGCACCTGAGCTCAATTTCAAGACTCACAGCAAAGGGTCTGAATACTTATGTAAGTAATGTGTTTTTGTTTTTTTATAAATTTGCTCAAATTTCTAAAAACCTGTTTTCACTTTGGCATTATGGGGATGTGTAGGACTAGTGTGCAGGATTATTTTCAACAAATACATTTTTAATGTAATGTAATGTAATAAATTGTGGAAAAAGTCAAGTGGTCTGACTAATTTCCAAAGGCACTGTATGTGCATGTGATTCCCAAGAGCCTGGTAAGGTTTCTATGTTAAGGTAGCCAATACTTGGTTCTGATATTGTGGCTACTAAATGTGTGAAAAATATATATGGGAACATTGTTTCAAGTGATCGAACCAATTTCATTTCTTGATTTACAGGGAAGTTACTTAATTGCTTGTAATCCAATTTAATACATTTGGATAGGTACTTCTAAATTATACACTATATTAGGCCCAGGCTTTGGAACTTTGGTTTTCCTAGATATGGCTACTATAATGTGATTACTGCATCCGATGGATTTGGATACTGCTGTCAAGCACATTTCTGCAGAATTAGTAAAGATGTGATCAATACATGTTTATGATTTCATGTATGTGCTGTTTGTAACTACCCTGGTAGGTTGACTGATAACCTAAACCAGGTTGCAGGCACTAGTTACAATTTGAAGCTTTTCCTGAGTGGGTAGCCGGATGAAAGCCAGTCAATATTTAAAATCACTCAGAACATATACCTCTCTGTTGATATCACATACATTATCAAGCATTTCACACATGCTATCCAGATACTGACTGTTTGTACTTTGGTGGTCTATAGCAGCTTCCCACCAGAATGGGCTTCAGGTGAGGCAGAATAACCTGTAGCCATATAATTTCAACAGTATTTAACATGAGATCCTCTCTTAGCTTTACAGGAATGTGGTTCTGAATATAAAACGGCCACACCTCCACCTTTGGCATTTCTGCATTTTCTCTAGACCTTATAATCATGTTTTGCTACCACTGTATCAAAGGTATTATCTAAGTCAGAATATGAATGTCATCTGTTACTAGCAAATTATTGATTTAAGCTACTTTATGAACATGGGCTATTTTTAGTACTTTTCTGGGATGCTTGATTGTTTTTATTGCTTTACTGGGAAGCTGAGCAGAGGTAGACATGCTCAGGTTATTTATGTTAGTGCAGGGTGCGCTGCACATAGTGGACTTCCTGCTAGAGCACACCACCTCAATGCTAACAGTATAACGCTGGTTCATAGGCACATGATTATGGGAATCAATGGGAATTGATGGGAAATGATGTAAATATATCACTAGCCACTTTAAACAATGCTACCTTATATAATGTTACTTACCCTACATTATTCATCTCATATGCATACGTATATACTGTACTCTATATCATCGACTGCATCCTTATGTAATACATGTATCACTAGCCACTTTAACTATGCCACTTTGTTTACATACTCATCTCATATGTATATACTGTACTCGATACCATCTACTGTATCTTGCCTATGCTGCTCTGTACCATCACTCATTCATATATCCTTATGTACATATTCTTTATCCCCTTACACTGTGTATAAGACAGTAGTTTTGGAATTGTTAGTTAGATTACTTGTTGGTTATTACTGCATTGTCGGAACTAGAAGCACAAGCATTTCGCTACACTCGCATTAACATCTGCTAACCATGTGTATGTGACAAATAAAATTTGATTTGATTTGATTTGATTTGATTACTGTATACGATGGCTGTAGGATCAGCAAAGGCATTCAGGGCAGTAAGAGGGACATACATTACTTACATTGTGTCTTCCTGGGCCCCTGGGATAATGTACATTTGCTGAAGCATTATGAGAATTCAGCAACAACAATGGTAGAGATTAAATGAGCTGGGCTTGCTGCATTGAAACAATGGCTTTTCAATGACCCTTATATTGCCATGAAAGGATCTGGGGTGAATCCCATCCTCCTATGAGCTTTGTTTCTAGAAGGTATCAAACTTGTCAATAAATGTTACAACCACAGAGCTGCAATAGTCTCGTAGCCAGTTATGGAGGGATAAAAGTCTGCTGAACCATACAATGCCACGATTTAAGGAGGGCAGAGGGACATATGTTATTGTGCGTTTGTTGGTGTCAACTAGTGACCCAATCAGTTCTTTAAAAATCCATCTTCAGCTGCCCTTCATAATGTCATTGAATCCCACATGAAATACGATACTCAATTTCCAGATGCTGGTTTAAAATGTTTCATAGCAGCTTATTGATGTCGTGTACTCGTGCTCCTGGATAGCACAACGTTTTTGCTCCAGGGATTGAGACATTGTGCCCCGTCAGATCCAGAGAGAGGGAAAGGAGCCGAACTCGTGACATGGACTGTTCCCTTATTATTCACCAGGCTCCTGAATACACTGCTATTACAATATGATACATCCATGATCTATGGACCTACCAAGTCCCAATATCCACTGTTCATTAGAAACATATAATTGGGTTTTTATAAAAACCATTACATCTGGCTAAGAATATGTTTCGTAGAATGTGGTGGCCATGAATGCATCCCAAATGGCACCTTATTCACTATATAGTGCACTACTTTTGACCAGAGCTATGGGCACTATATAGGGACTAGGGTGCTATTTGGGACGTAACCCCTTTGTTATTTTCCTGTCAGCATATTGGTGATTTTCATCTCCATTTGATTTCACCTCATACTACAGTAATTACTGTAAGATTATTCCTCCTTCATTATACAAAAGGATCAAGCTAAATCATCCTGTGGGACATTTAAACAGATTTATATGTGTAAAATCTCAAAAGTAAATGGTGTAATTACAGACAGAGAAATAAAAGGGACAGTTTTATGGGCTATTTCCTTGACGAGAGAGATTATGTTATTTCAAATGTTCTGAACGGCCTGGACGATGACCTGCAGGTGGATAGTTTATTACAGTAGACGTCGAGGACAGATACTGCGTACGGTTCAGTGGTCCGTGAAGGAAATGGAGGAAGAGTAATGTCTTTGATGTCACTTTTTACCAGACAATAGTTTATTTGAGTAAGACACAGGTTCAGTTCCTTTTCACCAGGCCAAGGGACATAATCCGCCCTACTTTTGCTGATTTATGATCAGATGTCAAAAAAACTTTACCACACATCTCCCATGTTCACTTACATATGCAGGATTTCGCTCCTAAATAATTAGTTGGGATCCAGGATTGTGAGAGTAGCTGGCAGTGTGTGTGTGTGTGTGTGTGTGTGTGTGTGTGTGTGTGTGTGTGTGTGTGTATATGTGTGTGTATGTGTGTGTGTGTGTATGTGTGTGTGTGTGTATGTGCGTGTGTGTGTGAGTGTGTGTCAGTGTGTGAGTGTTTGTGTGTGTTTCAATTAATCTGTTTGTGTGTGCCAACATAAGTTTGTACCCACTGAGTGTGTGTGTGTGTGTGTGTGTGTGTGTGTGTGTGTGTGTGTATAGGTGTGAAATTAGTAATGACCCAGGGGAGTGAGCCGTGGGGCCTCAGCTGCGGGGGGCAGAGTGACAGTCACATCTGGGACAGGTGCCTAGGCGCTGCGAACCATGTCAGTGTGTGTATGTGTATGTGTGAAGCCCATGCACTGTGAATGGTGTCAGCTAGCTGAGACTACTGTAGCACTGCTACTGAGACTACTGTAGCACTGCTACTGAGCCCAACACAGGCAACACACACACAGAAGTGTAAGTGTAAGGATGGGTGTAAGGATGAGAAGTGGATTAAATTTAACTAAATTTAGGCATCCGACCCCAAAACTATTAAACCTACACAGAAAGATGGCATCTGTATCTGAGCTCGCTTGTATTTACTCTGCCCTCATCCTCCACGATGATAAAGCCACCGTCACAGAGGACAAGGCTGCCAATGTGACTATTGAGCCTTTCTGGCCCAGTCTGTTCTCCAAGGCTCTGGCCAGCGTGGACATTGGCAGCCTGATCTGCAACATAGTGGTGGAACTGCCCCGGCTGCTGTTGGAGGCGCCGCCCCTGCAGCAGACGCACCAGTCAAGGAGGAGAAGAAGGAAGAATCCGAGGAGGGTTCCAATGATGACATGGGCTTCGGTCTTTTCGACTAAACCAGTTTTTGTAACTAATAAAATCAAAGAAACAGAAATGGCAACAACAAAAAAAAAAGGATGAGAAGTGGATGTTCATCATTGATTATAATGCCTGACCTGTGCCTATAATTTCATGTCTGTTACGTGAACTAATTGAGATGGTGGATTAAAGTCATGTTTATGTCTCTCCTGTATACTGCCTCTGTCTGGTCTTATCTTTCATATGTTGACATTCTACTCCCTGAACCCTCTAAATGGCATGTTACAGAAGTTAGCATTCACCCCATTATTTTCTTTATTCGTATTTGTTTGCTCAAATTGGCCAATCTTCCATCCCGACACACACTGACCAGACCACTGGCAATGTGTTTCACCCACTTGGGTGATAAACTTTAATAATGTAAGAGCCCGGACTTGGTAAATATGATTTGGAGATTGGATGATAATGGCTCCCTCTCTGTAGATAGTAGAATACATTTTGCATCCAATGAATCAAAGTTCAGCAAACTCAGTTTAAGATTTACAATGTAATGGGTACTGTTAGTGGAGGCTGGTGGGAGGAACTAGAATGGATAAAATGGAACAGTATCAAACACATTCCTACCATTACAATGAGCCCGTCCTCCTATAGCTCCTCCCACCAGTCTCCACTGGTGCCAATGTGGTGGATAGTTAGTGGAACTTTGTCAATCTTGTTGCCCTGGATCTCTCTTGTAAAATCGGTCTTCTGACTTCAAAGGGACTTCCTGGTTAAATAAAGTATTCAATTACCATTTGGGTGTGTTTGTCACCCCCTGCTGGCGGTTTTCTATAAGCAGTTTCTTCCTTTTGTGAATTTGACCTTACCTGTCACATGACCTCAGTAAACAGGAAGTTTATGTCTCTAATGGAGGATGATGTTTGATTCTGCATACAGTCATGACCAAGCATTCGTCTGGAGACAGGGTTGGTCGGTGTGATCTAGCTAGCAAAAAGACGGCGAGGTTGTTGTAGGCACATTATTGGGGACATTAGCAGAACTCCTGAAAGGGAAAATGGAGTCCCTAGAGAAAGCAAGTACAAGGTGAGTGTCAGGGATGGAGTGACAGTATTATCATAAGGAGATGTGTACTTGGAAAACGGAGGAGGAAGGGAGGGAAAAAGAGAGGGAGAAGAGGTCTAAGAGAGTGAGGGAAGAAGGTGAGCTTGAGTCAGATAAAAATGGTGGAAAAAAGGGAGATGGTTTGTCAAAGAAGAATGGTAGAAAGTGTAAGCAGAGGGAACTGAAGACAGGAGAAATGGAAGTAAATAAGGGTGAAGTATCGGAGGTGGTAGGAGCGGTTAAGTTATTGGAGACCAAGGTATGCACCGAGGATCAGGATGAAGAAGAGTGTGACAGTAGGAGTGAAGTTTAAAGAAAAAGTGGACTCTTGCCTTTTGGCTGATCCATTTGTGGTTTCACAGTGTGTGAAGAAATCAGTTGGGTCATGTGGAATCGGTGAGGGTAACCAGAAGTGGTCTAGTGATAATTGTTTGTGTTTCTGTTGGTCAGAGGAAAAATGCACTCGACGTAAAACGAATGGGGGCAAGAAAAGTGAATTGTTTCATTCTCAAGAAAAGGGCACCAATGAAAGGAGTGATAACTGGGGTAGCAGTAGATATAAATGTTGACCAGCTGTGGGGGAAAAGATTCCCGGTGTATGTGATGCTCGTCGTTTGATGTGACACAGACAGTGTGGCGAGAGTAGGGAAACAGAAAAGTAATTGTCTGTTCATTTGAGTTTTGAAGTTGTCTTTGCTTGACACAGTGAAGTTAGGATATATAAGTTATCCTGTACGAGCGTATGTGCCGAAAACAGAGATGTTACAGGTGTCAAGCTTATGGGCAGTGTGAAGGAGGGAGGGTCCAAGGTGTGAGAAATGTGCAGAAGGGCATGAGACAAAGGAATGTGTAGTATTGGGGAAAGTAATGGAATGTGTTAATTGTTGGGTGCCCATGGAGCTGGGGATCAGAAATGTCCCGTGTGAGAGAGGCAGGTTGTGGTTTTCAGGGTTAGAGTAGCTGTCACACCCTGACCATAGTTTGCTTTGTATGTTTCTATGTTTTGGTTGGTCAGGTGTGATCTGAGTGGGCATTCTATGTTGGATATCTTGTTTGTCTATTTCTATGTCTGGCCTGATATGGTTCTCAATCAGAGGCAGGTGTTAGTTATTGTCTCTGATTGGGAACCATATTTAGGTAGCCTGGGTTTCACTGTGTGTTTGTGGGTGATTGTTCCTGTCTCTGTGTTTTGCACCAGATAGGGCTGTTTTTGGTTTTCCACGTTTATTGTTTTGTAGTGTTTGTGTTTATCTTTTTGTTATTAAACATGAATCAAAGAAACCACGCTGCATTTTGGTCCGCCTCTACTTCACCTAAAGAAAGCCGTTACAGTAGCGGAGAAGTCGTCATATGCTGAGGCAGTGAAGAAAGTAGACGAAGATGGGTTAAGGGGGAGGAGTGGTGAGAGTAGTAGAGATTTACCAGTACAGAGGGATAGGCCAAAAAGTGAAATAAGTTTCAACAAGATTGGATTTTTAGCATTTACAGCAACGATTATCAATTGTACTGTAGGGGTGGAATGGAAGTCTTCGAAAATTGAGGTTGTGGTGGCAGCTACAAAGAGGTATTTGGGAATGTGAGAGACTTGACAGCAGAAGAGTTACAGGATGTGTTAAGTGGTGATGTCCCATCCTTTCAGGGTGATGGCATGAGGTAGGAATAAATACATTTAATTAGCGGAGTAGGGTGGTGTTCATTTTATATACAGTAATTTTGAAATGAGTGAGTATAGTGTTAGATGTCAGGGTAGTTATTTAGTAAGTTTTTCTTTTTCATGTAATGTATAAGGGAGTTGTACTCCAGTCTAGTAGGTGGCGGTAATGCAACAAATTGGATGCCAACCGCCGTTACACCTCATAGAAGAAGATTCTGCATACAGTACCTTCAAAATCTCCATCAATCTGCAAGCTTCTTATGCCTTTGATAGCATTGTTGCTATCTAATATTATTTTACTTACCTGATGCTGTGCGTGGTTATTTTTAGTGCATTTTGATACAAAACTTGATAACTTTGTAAAGATTAATGTCAGGATGAAACATGCTAGCTAGCTATGGCACCAAACACCACGCTAGCTTTGTATAAATAATGAATTGGATACTTAATCTGATTCATTGGCTATCTAGCTGTAACTCTGTTAGATCTTTACTAGACTCTTTCATGTTTCTCAGAACAAGCGTATATATTGTTTTAAGGCAATTTGAGCGATTTAAAAACATGAGAACAAATGGATATCCTGCCTCCAGAGTCTCGATGAGGGCGAGGTGTTACGCTGCCTGTGGAATTATACTCAGCTACCCTATGTATAAGAAAGACAGAACAGGTACAGTATGTTTGGTAACAATATGGTGGACAGTTAGTGGAAGTCTCTTGTCGCTCATAAAGCTGAAGGGTTGATTACAATGAACAGGCAAAACTTATGCTCCTGCACGTTAATGCTGAGTTTCTTAAAACGCTACTGATCAAAATATCAGGAGTATTGGAAACCATAAGGCTAGTGAATAAAAACAATACTTAGAATATAACAATATAGAAGTAGTAGGCCTATATTTTGTTCAAATGTTTCACCTGAAATGGCAAATTAATGTGCTACTTTTTTATTTAAATTTAATTTTTACCCCCTTTTCTCCCCAATTTCGTGGTATCCAATCCGTGGTATCCAATTGTTAGTAATTACTACATTACTACAACTCCCGTGCGGGTTCGGGAGAGATGAAGGTCGAAAGCCATGCGTCCTCCGAAACACAACCCAACCAAGCCGCACTGCTTCTTAACACAGCGCGCCTCCAACCAGGAAGCCAGCCACACCAATGTGTCGGAGGAAACACTGTGCACCTGGCTACCACAGGAGTCTCTGGTGCGCAATGAGAAAAGGATATCCCTACCGGCCAAACCCTCCCTAACCTGGACGACGCTAGGCCAATTGTGCATCGCCGCACAGACCTCCCGGTCGCGGCCAGCTGCGACAAGAGCCTGGGCGCGAACCCAGAGTCTCTGATGGCACAGCTAGTGCTGCGATGCAGTGCCCTAGACCACTGCGCCTCCCGGGTGGCGCAGTAGTCTAGGGCACTGCATCGCAGCGCTAGCTGTGCCATCAGAGACTCTGCTACTTTAATTAACTTTATTAGACTACATTTTCATTTGACAAAAAAATATAGATTATATAAGCCTAACTCATCACGAATAACTTGATTTATTAGCCTACACATTTAAAATATGGACAGTCCAGGGATATTGTCCCCTGATCATAATTTAAAGGGATACTTCGCTATTTTTGCAATGAGGCCGTTTATCTACTTCCCAAGAGTCAGATGAACATTTTATGTCTCTGTGTCCAGTATGAAGGAAGTTAGAGGTAGTTTCGGGGGCCAAAGTGAACTAGCGTTAGTGTAATGACTGGAAGTCTATGGGTATCTACCAGCATGCATTCTAGCAGATACCCATGGATTTCCAGTCATTGCGCTAATGCTATTTAGCAATTGCTCTAGCGTTAGTTAGCAATGAATGAATGAACAAATGAATAATAAGAATAGGCTACACCAACAGTAGTTTTCCATTCATACAAGGTGTTGTGTGAATCGCAACAGTAGATTTTTCATGGTAAACGAGGAAATACTTTACTTCAGTTGTACGGAATGATTGTCAAATACATAAATCGCCCTTAGTCTACCAAAAAAGCAGGATAAATTGGCTCAGATGATAATGCCTACCAGATTGCGAAGTATTCTTGAAAAATGTTGGCAGCAATCAGGACTTAATGATAACATTGACATCTTCTTTAAGGAGTGGCAAATCAGTGGGTCAGCTGTACGGGTGATTTTACTGCATTTTGACGGTTTAATGAGATATAATCTTGTGTTAGTACGCTGGCCAATGTTCGTTGCAATAGGCATGAAGAGATTATCTGGAGGGCAAAAACAGAAGTATACTGTACATCTTAATGAGAGAATGTACATTCTATGTGTTGAATTCAGTTGAAAACACGCACTGTAACATGTGCAGTAATTGAGACAGAACTGATTACTTCCACGGAGGGAGGATATCTTTAGCATTTCACCTCTGAAATTCTCAAATTAAGTTAAAAAAAAAACTTTCTCGGGGGTTTGTGATTTGATAAGAGCTCTGAGAAAATGTACAAACAATTATCAGTCTAACGAGGCAGAGCTTGTCTCTGGAGCCGCACATTAGCATAATTAGTCTTGGATGTAGGAACATGGCTTCCTTCTCTGCACTTTAGAGAAAAGAGACAAACAGTAAACCTTGAAGATCTTTGGGAATGATTACAGCATGGATGTGAATACTAATGCTGTAGATGGCATTACATATGACCATATTCAATGCAATACCAACTCTGATGAGAGGGCTTGGGTTAGGGCTAGTGTTGTGGTATCACACATGGTTGGTTGTTCAAAGATTAAGTGTTTAATGACATTGCCAAAGTCTTTCAACTTTACTGTTGAGTGAAGTTCAGATTTGATTGTATATTTAAATGTTGAGTGAAGTTCAGATTTGATCTTCTCAGAGCAGAAGTAGGCTCTCATGAAGACAGACAATGAATAGACAGTTGGTCCTCTAACTCTCTCTCTCTTCCTCTCCCTCCCTCAATTCAATTTCAATTCAATTTAAGGGACATTTATTAGCATGGGAACCATATATTTACATTGCCAAAGCAAGTGAAATAGATAATAAACAAAAGTGAAATAAACTTTCTCAATATCAAGGCTATGTTCCTTGAGTCTGAACATAGTCAAAGATTTCCTTAATTTTGGGTCAGTCACAGTGGTCAGGTATTCTGCATGAGTCTCAATTTGGTGTTTGTCCCATTTTGTGAATTCTTGGTTGGTGAGCGGACCCCAGACCTCACAACCATAAAGAGTACTGGGTTTTTATAAATGATTCAAGTATTTTTAGCCAGATCCTAATTGGTATGTCAAATTTTATGTTCCTTAGAAGGCCCTTCTTGCCTTGTCTCTCAGACCGTTCACAGCTTTGTGGAAGTTACCTGTGGCGCTGATGTTTAGGTCAAGGTATGTATAGTTTTTTGTGTACTCTAGGGCAATTGTGTCCAAATTTGTATTTGTGGTCCTGGCAACTGGACCTTTTTTGGAACACCATTATTTTTTTTATCTTACTGAGATTTACTGTCAGGGCCCAGGTCTGACAGAATCTGTGCAGAAGATCTAGGTGCTGCTGTAGCCCCTCCTTGGTTGGGGACAGAAGCACCAGATCATCAGCAAACAGTAGACATTTGACTTCAGATTCTAGTAGGGTGAGGCCAGGTGCTGCAGACTGTTCTAGTGCCCTCACCAATTCATTGATATATATGTTGAAGTGGGTGGGGCTTAAGCTTCATCCCTGTCTCACTCCCCAGACCTATGGAAAAATAAATTGACAAATTTAAGCGTACACTTGTTGTTTGTGTACATGGATTTTAAATGTCATATGTTTTCCCCCCAACATCACTTTCCATACATTTTTATAGCAGACCCTCGTACCAAATTGAGTATAATATTTTTTTAAATTAACAAAGCATGAGAAGACTTTACCTTTGTTTTGGTGTGTTTGTTTGTCAATTAGGAGCATGAATACGTGGTCTGTTGTACGGTAATTTGGTAAAAAGCCAATTTGACATTTGCTCAGTACATTGTTTTCGCTGAGGAAATGTATACGTCTGCTGTTAATGATAATGCAGAGGATTTTAAGTTTACACCTTCACTATTACACTGAAACCTTTTGTCCAGGAAATTGTCTAGAAGGAATTGAATTAATTGTTGCCTAATAGTTTTTTGGGTAGATTTACACTATTTTCCTTCTCTCTCTCACCGTCTCTCACCTACTTTTATCAATGACCTTGTTTCCAAATCAATGAGGAATATCAAAGCAGGTCTTACTGTCTGAACATTCCAGATTGAGATTGTTGCACTGTCAAGAGTAATCAGCCACACAGAAAAATACTGAAGTGAGACATTGATCTAAAAATCACCCAAGCTCACATTATAAAAAATTATCCAACAACATTCTCACATCATAGTGTGGAAGAAAGAGTAGGCTATACATTCATTGAGGATATATTTTCCAGTATTTTTACAACATTTCCCAAAAGTGTTTTTGGTTGAGATGAAACGTCAGTGCTGTACTGTAGCTCAAACCTGAGCCTCTTTGGTCCCTGGTCATAATCTACAGGCCTGGAGGTCCAGTCTCTCTCCAGACATTCATGTGTGAAATTTACTTGCTTCATTGAAGCTTATCCACTTTTAACCAAGTCCCAGTTGAAAGATCTGAATCTCTATGAGAGGGGAAAAAGAGGACTCCAGCTTTCCTCCTCTCTCATTTCCTTCTCTCATCTTTCCTCTCTCCATTCACTTCTCACTTTTATACGTTGGGAATTCTAACTGATGCTTCTCATTTGAAATGTTTCCTCAAAGCAAAGCACACACCTTCTGAACTTCAGCAGACAGTTTTATGGGGGTGGGGGGGGGAATGTACAGTCCATCTTTCCTCCCTCCCTCATTCCCTCACACTTCACTGATCACACACTTCACCGATCCTCCAGGCTCACTTTCCACGAATAACAAACTACCTCCTTCAAATCATATATATATATATCCTAACATACACACACACACACACACACACACACACACACACACACACACACACACACACACACACACACACACACACGGGCACACATAAATGGTGCTCCAGTACTAACCATTATAGTGTGCCTTTGGAAAGTATTCAGACTATTTCCACATTTTGTTAAATTACTGCCTTATTCTAAATTGGATTAAAAAAAATCCTGAGCAATCTACATACAATACTCTATAACGACAAAGTGAAAACAGTTTTTTTTGATACTGTTACACATTTACAAAACACAACCCAGATACTTTATTTACATAAGCATTCAGACCTTTTGCTATGAGACTCGAAATTGAGCTCAGGTGCATTCTGTTTCCATTGATCATCCTTGAGATGTTTCTACATGTTACGGTTTTCTTCCATTGAAAGAGAGTTGGACCAAAATGCAGCGTGGTATTCTTGATACATATTTAATAACGATGAAAAAACAAACAATACAAAACCAACAAACGGAACGTGAAAACCTATACAGCCTATCTGGTGACAACAAACACAGAGACCGGAACAATCACCCACGAAACACTCAAAGAATATGGCTGCCTAAATATGGTTCCCAATCAGAGACAACGAGAATCACCTGCCTCTGATTGAGAACCGCCTCAGGCAACCATAGACTATGCTAGAAAACCCCACTAAGCCACAATCCCAAAACCTACGAAAAACCCCTATACAAAAACACAACACAAAATAAACCCATGTCACACCCTGGCCTGACCAAATAAATAAAGAAAACACAAAATACTAAGACCAGGGCGTGACACTACAACTTGATTGGAGTCCATCTGTGGTGAATTCAATTGATTGGACATGATTTGCAAAGGCACACACCTGTCTATTTAAGATCCCACAGTTGAAAGTGCATGTCAGAGCAAAAACAAAGCCATGAGGTCAAAGGAATTGTCTGTAGAGCTCCGAGACAGGAATTTGTCGATGCACAGATTTGGGGAAGGGTACCAAAAGAATTCTGTAGCATTTAAGGTCCCCAAAAACACAGTGGCCTCCTACTCTTCATAGAGCTGGCCAAACTGATCAATTGGGGGAGAAGGGCCTTGGTCAGGGAGGTGACCAAGAACCTTATGGTCACTCTAACAGAGCTCTAGAGGTTCTCTGTGGGGATGGGAGAACCTTCCAGAAGGACAACCTTCTCTGCAGCAATCCACCAATCAGGCCTTTATGGTAGAGTGGCCAAATGGAAGCCCCTCCTCAGTAAAAGACACATGACAGCCCACTTGGAGTTTGACAAAAGGCACCTAAAGACTCTCAGACTATGAGTATCAAGATTATTTGGTCTGATGAAACCAAGACTGAACTTTTGGCCTGAATGCAATGTGTCACATCTGGAGGAAACCTAGCACTATCCCTACGGTGAAGCAATGGTGGTGGCAGCATCATGTTGTGGGGATGTTTTCAGTGGCAGGGACTGGGAGACTAGTCAGGATCAAGGGAAAGATGAACGGAACAAAATACAGAGAGATCCTTGATGAAAACCTACGCCAGCGTGCTCATGACCTCAGACTGCAGCAAAGGTTCACCTTCCAACAGGACAACAACCCTAAGAATACAGTCAAGACAACGCAGGAGTGGCTTTGGGACAAGTCTCTCAATGTCCTTTATCGAACCTGATCGAACATTATTATTAACATTTTTTTGAACCTTTATTTAACTAGGCAAGTCAGTTAAGAAGAGATTCTTATTTACAATAACGGCCTACCCCGGCCAAACCCAGACGATGCTGGGCCAATTGTGCACCGCCCTATGGGACTCGCAATCATGGGCGGTTGTGATACAGCCTGGAATCAAACCAGGGTCTGTAGTGATGCCTCTGGCACTGAGACCACTGTGCCTCTCGGGAGCCCCAACATCTATGGAGAGACCTGAACATTTTCAAAAACCTACCTTTGGTTTGTCATTATCTGGTATCGTGTGTCGATTACTGAGGATTTTTTTCGTTTAATCAATTATAAAATAAGGCTGTAATGTAACATACTTTCCGAATGCACTGTAAATCCATCTGAATTCAGTGATTATACATTAATAACATCTTGCTGTGCCGTGGTTGAAAATTTGGATTCATCAGGCAGACTCAACCCAGCAGAAATTAAGATGCCCTTCATCTTACAGGAGGACATAAAAACATTACGCACGAACCCGAACTGCCATGGTGTGTGAATTAAGGTACTCTGGATGCATTTCAAATGGTGCCCTATTCCCTATACACTGCACTGCTTTTTGGCCCACTCTATGGGCCCATATCAAAAGTAGTGCACTTCATAGGGAATAGGGTGCCATTTGGGCCAGGACTTCTCCTCTCTCTGCAGAGCAGGGTAGGCAGGCTTAACGGAGCATTAGAAAGTCATTATTACAGCTGCGTATGATTGATCCTCATAGAGAGACCTGGCGGTACAACTTAACAATTAACCCAGCAGCTATTAAACACTGGCGCTAGCTACGGCAGAGCAGACTATAAATCACTCTGTTTTACACCTCTGGGTTTCAGATAAGAGAGGACTTTATTACTGTAGCATATTGAATCAATAAAAAATTAAGCAAGAAAAAAAAAGTTTGCTTCTAGTCCAGATGGTTGGGCTGTGGTTGTGTTTTATTGATCTACTGTACTTTGGGTTGTTCTTGCTGACACATGGATTACGTCCAAAATGGCACCCTATACCCTTTGTAGTGCACTACTTTTGACCAGGGCTCTAGTCACAAGTGCACTATATGGGGAATATGGTGCCATTTGGGATGCAAACAAGGACATGTTTTGCATGTTTTCTTGCATCCAAGTAGACACTTTAGCAAAAATGTTTTTTAGAGATGTTGTTAAATAAACAGTTAAGTAATTCTTGCTCCCTTGATGTCATTCTGACAGTGGTGGTTGAACATCCTACTTTCAAGTGATGAGCAATAAGCAACCATATTTTGTTAAGTATCTCTTTTATTTTACAGTATTTGGGGTGAGGAAAGCAAATGTAAACAGTAAGGCCATCTTTGTTTGCTTTAAGCTTTGGCTTGAGAAAAGGGTTTGCATTGGCTTTACTCTGAAACCTAACCTAGACTAACTGTACAAATGGGGATTTGGTTAAACGCTTTTGTGGACTCAATTACATCCCAATGCTGCCTCTGAGAGAGCACCACATTAATTCAAAATCACATTACATTTCTGACAATACCATCAACTGGATATGTGGTGGAAAAATAAGAAAGCCATATTCGTATTACTGGTAATTTTCTGTTATATCGATATGGCTTTGTAGGATCAGTTTATCACTGTAGGTAGGTTGATACTGCTCACTTACACTGTATTATGCTGTATATATCTTGGTATAAACACTTTAGCACCAAGATTCCACTGCAACAGGAATAAAACGTGAAAAACATGCTTTCAAAATGAATGTGTGCATAAAACAATTTCAGCATATATCTTGGTATTATCGCTTCAGCATGAAGATTCCATTGTAACAGGAATACAACTCCTGTGAAATACATTGCCAAAGTTTGGTACTGTAAGTATGCATTATGGTAACTAAGGACCACCACTTTGTCCGTCACATATTAAAGAGTTCACTTCATCACGAGTCTCCCTTCATTCTTAGATTCTATGACTTTTTCTAGGCTTCCAATTCCACTCATTACACACACTGATGAAAAAGGAATTTCTGATTTGTCACTCATTCTAAAACAGAGGATGAGTCTGAAGGGGGGAATGGGTACAATGAATGAACTTGGTTGACTCCCCTCCCCTCTCCTCTGAACGGTACCTATAGGGCTGACAGAACCACTCTGCGCACCACTGTGCAGAATCACAAATAATTGCCTCTCTGCTCTTCGTATTAAAGAGGCCATCGGGACTCATCTGAGGCAGAGGAATTCAATTCTTCTTTTGTAATGTGATTTCATTCAGCCAGCTGGACCACAGCCAGATAATATTTAATGCCCTTTTATTTTCCTCAGCGCTAGGCGCTAGCTCTCTTTGGCCCAAGGACTCAGCGCACCGCAAATTGCTGCTCATGTCCCATCATCGCCATACTGAAACAGACAAAACGTTTGAGAATGGCACTGTTTGAGAATGGCTATGTCATATCTCTGTGCAGGGAAAGATAATGGTCCTTTGTGCTGCGGGAGCTGTTAATTGGCTAAATATCCAAGGATTAAACACCACTCTCACTCTCTACTGTCAGGCTATTTTACTTTCAGGATAAAACTATTAAGACTATTCAACTCCAGTAATCAGGGATGTAAGGAGGAAACGAGATTCATGGCATGACTGAGATTGTACAAGATTAGATACAGTGATCCCGATAATGACCTAAATGTACCAACTTGTCACTGTCATTTAGATTTGTGAAATTTGTCAGTTGAAAGGTGTTTTTGTACTGATTCACTTTACTGTTGAGTCTAATCTTAGAATAAACATACCTGTTACTGTGGAAATAAGATTTAGCAAAGCTGTTTAAGGGTGCTGAAAGAGATATGACAAACAGGATCAGAACTGTGTTTACGAGTCTCAAACTTTGGACCTTGTATACTGCTGCTGCAATATACCATTCTATTTATCAACCTACTTGTTGAATGTGGTGACTCAGTGGCCTCGTTGTTGTTTTGACCATTACGATACTTGTGTATCTGTTGGCTGTTGTTCATTTGGTTACTCCCTGTCTGACCTTCGCATCAAAGTTCACTGTATTTTGAACGGAAACTCTCTAAAGTGTATAGTATTACCGTGCAAAACAACAATACACATCAGTGTTGTGCTAAACCTGGCATAATTAACCACGTGCAATCCTCTGAAGCACGATTCATCCACACAGCTTTTGGCAAATTATAAAACATTTTACCATGGAATTTCCCACCGAGATTGTATTGTCTTCTCATTAACTAATGTGGCTGACGAGACACCAATGGCTGTCAATGCACTTCAACTTAATGAATCTTCATAATGTCACCTACGGCGAGAGAGAGCTGGGGGTTGAGGAGAATACACTCAATTACCAACACATTTACTCATTAAAGCCGTAGCGGAAGGAAAACAGATGAGGATGCGTGTATCAGCATCAGTGTTGGATATGCTGTGTGCATATACATGCTTTCGGTGATGGTCGATATATTTCTCATCTCATCTGCGTGGTTAGGTTTTATAAGAAGGAACATTATGTTCAAGCGTCAACAGGGGGCAGTACGGACAAATGCAGGATGAGAAAAAACAAATAATTTTCAGAGGGATAGAGAGAGAGAAATATAAAATGTATTTGCTGTACTTAAGCTCAAAGAAAACCCACAGAAATTTCCCTCTGATCTTGAACTAAACGATACAGTGAGGTATGCTATTTTCTGCCTGGAGGATATAGTCTATAGACAAATGAACTGCTGTGGAGAAGGACAAGGCAGTGCAGTGTAGTGCCAACCTTTCAACAGCAGGCCAGTCTACGGAGCCAGACCAGACCACTGTTCTGTACGTCCCAAGACAACAAAAATGATCTCCTCAAATCTAGTAGATTATTTCTCTCTCTCTCTCTCACTCTCTCTCTCTCTCTCTCACTCACTCACTCACTCACTCACTCACTCACTCACTCACTCACTCACTCACTCACTCACTCACTCACTCAGCTTTCCACCTAAAAGCTGCACAGAGATGTCTGTACAACGAGGGGATGTGCTGGAGAGACACTGCTTGGAATGATCTGAGGAGGGCACGGGACCTTGGGTATGATCTGGAGCAGGTTCATGTGTCAGCCATTACATCGTTCTGTCGCACTGTGCTTTGGGCATGGAAAAAAGACCAGGAGCATGGATAATGGAGGAGCCACTGTTTCACAACCCACTTATCTGGACCAAGGTGCTGTCCTCTTCCAGCTTGCGGCTCAGGCTTGTGAGAGTGGGGTTCAGTAAGTTGGGTGACCTGCAAGAAAAGGCAAGGTGGAAAAAGGCCAGCGACATGACAGAGGCTTCCTCCATAAAAAAAACACCAGGCTGCTGCAGCAGGTGGTGGAGGGTGTTCGTGCTGCACTACTGGGCACATTCCGAGAGCTGCTGGGCTGTTGGCAGAGACTGGACCGTCTAACCACGAATGACACTGACCTACCTCCTTTCACCATTGCTGCCGCTGCAGGGGAACACCAGGAGTGTGAGGGAATGATCTTATCGTTCAAGACTCCAGAGCTGGGGGCCTTTTGCACAGCCAGCAAAAGGGCTCTCTGTATGCAGTGGCTCAGAAAGACCAACTGCATGTTGGTCTGAGATGATGTTGCTGCTCTTTGTATAAGGGGTGGCAGGTAGCCTAGTGGTTAGAGCATTGGGCCAGTAACTGAAGGTTGCTGGATCAAATCCCCTAGCTGACAAGGTAAGAATCTGAATCTGTTCCGCCCCTGAATAAGGCAGTAACCCACTGTTACCCCGGTAGGCCGTCATTGTAAATGAGAATTTGTTTGTAACTGACTTGCCTAGTTAAATAAAGGTACATCATTTTTTTTTTTAAATAAGCCTCCCATAGAGGAGTGTGCTGCTAATCTACAATGGAGGATTATTCAAAGTGCTATCGCCACAAACAGATACGTGTCACACCTTGATCCATCAGTGGGGAGGAGACAGTGCTGTGTGGGTGGTGTACAGGCCTAGGGTGGGGCTGACTCTGGACCTATATGTAGCCAACAGGTGGAGGGACTGCCTAATAAAAAATAACAATGTGGAAGAGCAGGAAACATGAGACGCGGGGTATAAGGACCCCAGAGCAGTGCTGCCGAAGTGGGCTCGGCTCACACTGGAGCATGCATAAGAGGGACTGGTGAACCATCTGTAGGGGTGTGGGGCGTCAGGGGGATTCTATGTAGAGTGAATGAGGAGGGGGGTTTATGCTTTTAATGATGAAGCTATTGGGCCAATAAAAATTATTTATTTATATAATCAGGGCTGACAACTAGGCAGGCATGTAGGAGAAACATTTTATGTGCAAATGGAGGGGATTATATTTTCATTCTACCAACCGCCACTCCAACTGCCATTATCATATCCCCTATATCCTCTGTAGAGGGGGAATTAGACTGTATCAGTAAGTGAGCGGTGATGCAATTTGAGAGGGATGACATGCAACGTAGTCGTGTGACAAAGTGCTCGTCACATCTCCCTCTCTGCCACAGGATTGATCTTGGCACTTTGATCTGTGGGACAAATTGGGATGATTAAGACATGATGTACATTTGACACCTGCGGATGAATGGAGCATGTTTTTGGCAAAGTGTCAGAGGCCTTTCTGTAGCCAAGCATGTGTCTCAAATAGAACCATATTTCCTGTATAGTGCACTACTTCTGATAGCATGTATGTCAAGAGCGAGAGAGCAAGAGAGAGGAGAGAAAAATATGGTATTATGGTATTCTTTTATTTCACGGTTATGGTATTTCAATTCCACGGTAACCAAATTATGCTTTGACTCACTTTGTTCACTTTAAAATGTATGCCAAACAGAAACCATTGCTTTCAAAGTTTAATAAACCATACAGCTCTATGCACATTGACTACTTTTAACAATTTCCACTGAAAAATTTACATAAACCAATTTAGTGGAAGAACTAGAACGAAATGATGGTAAATCTCCCTCAGGTTTTTATGTGACCACATTCTCCAAAAAATGTTGTTTAAATATCTGCTGATGCTGCCTCCACCATGCTTCATTGTAGGGATGGTATTGGCCAGGTGATGAGTGGTGCCTGCTTTTCTCCAGACTTGACGCTTGGCATTCAGGCCAAAGAGTTCAATCTTGGTTTCATCAGACCAGAGAATCTTGTTTCTCATGGTCTGAGAGTAATTTAGGTGCCTTTGGGCAAACTCCAAGTGGGCTGTCATGTGCCTTTTACTGGTAGAGTCTGGCCACTCTACAATAAAGGACTGATTGTTGGAGGCCACTGTGTTCTTGGCGACCTTCAATGCTGCAGACATTTTTTTGTACCCTTCCCCAGATCTGTACCTCAGGGGTCTGAATACTTATGTAAATAAGGTATTTCTGTTTTTGCAAAATTGTAAAAAAAACAATTGTTTTTGCTTTGTCATTATGGGGTATTGTGTGTAGATTTTTGATTGTATTTAACTAGGCAAGTCAGTTAAGAACAAATTCTTATTTACAGTAATGGCCTACCCCTGCCAACCTTAAACAACACTGGGCTAATTGGGCTCTGCCCTATGGGACTCCCAAATCATGGCTGGTTGTGATGCAGCCTGGAATTGAACCTGGGTATGTAGTTACGCCTCTATCACTGAGATGCAGTGCCTTAGACCGATGTGCTACTCGGGAGCCTCAATGTTGATGAGTAAAACATTTAATTTAATTCATTTTAGGCTGTAACGTAACACAATTTGGAAAAAGTGAAGGGATCTGAATGATGTATTTCTGAAACCTTTCAATACTTTTTCTGGTACATGTTTTCTAAGACCCCCTTTCCAGAGATTAAAACCTTAACTTATGCCTAAATGTTCATTTAAGATGGAAAATGTATCTATGCCTTCATTTCCCAAAGATATAGACTCTTAAGCTTTCATTTGATACTCATTTTGATATACTGCTATGAACTTCACATGTTTGTGCTCATGTGCCCTTTTCAATGGAAATGCCCCTTGACATCTTTTGAGTGACCATGTCCACTAACCCAGGTGTCACATCAGTGGAAATCTATTTTACTACACTTATAGTACTAACTATATTATGCATTCTAATCAGACAGGTTTTCACATGGACGATACATTGGAGATAATATAAGACAAGTACTGGAAACAAAAATCAGTGAAACCAGGCCTGCTATTCATAGCTGACTTGGAAAAGGCTTTTGATAAAGTATGACTGGAGTTTATATATTAATGCCTGGAACATTTCCATTTTGGAGAATCTCTTATAAAATGGGTTAGAGTTATATATAGTAACCCTAGGTGTAAAATAGTAAATAATGTCTACTTCTCAGAAAGTATTAGACTGTCAAGAGGAGTAAAACAAGGTTGTCCACTATCGTCATGTCTATTTATTATGGCCATCGAAATGTTATCTATTTAAAATCAGATCCTACAATAAAATCAAGGGATTAGAAATCCAGGGCGTAAAAACAAAGGTGTCATTGTTCGCTGATGATTCATGTTTTCTTTTTAAATCCACATTTTGGATCCCTCCACAGCCTCATAGAGGATCTACAGTGCCTTGCAAAAGTATTCATCCTCCTTAGCGTTTTTCCTATTTTGTTGCCTTGCAACCTGTAAATTAAATAGATTTTATTTGGATGTCATGTATTGGACATACACAAAATAGTCAAAATTGGTGAAGTGAAATGAAAAAAACAACTTGTTTAGAAAAATTCCTAAAAAATAAAAAATCGAAAAGAGATGCGTGCATATGTATTCACCCCCTTTACTACGAAGCCCCTAAATAAGACCTGGTGCAACCAATTACCTTCAGAAGTTTAAGTTTAATAAAGTCCACCTGTGTGCTATCTATGTGTCACAAGATCTCAGTATATATACACCTGTTTTGAAAGGCCCCAGAGTCTGCAACACTACTAAGGGGCACCACCAAGCAAGCAGTACCATGAAGACCAAGGAGCTCCCCAAACAGGTCAGGGACAGATCAGATCAGGGTTGGGTTATAAAAAAATGTCAGAAACATTGAACATCCCACGGAGCACCATTAAATCCATTATTAAAAAATGAAAAGAATATGGCACCACAACAAACCTGCCAAGAGAGGTCTGCCCACCGAACTCATGGACCAGACAAGGAGGGCATTAATCAGAGAGGCAACAAAGAGACCAAATATAACCCTGAAGGATCTGCAAAGCTCCTGTAGTGGAAATTTCCTGTATTTACCAAATCATGAGACAAAACCACCACACAAGTCAGAGTTATCATAATGTCCATATTTAATTATTATGAGCTCCATCACAACCCTGTGACTCTCAGATCAATTCAGTGTCTATAAATGAATTCTCCGAGAGTCCTTACACATTGCAACTCAGATCCTTTATAGCAAAGACACACATAGGCAGACAGCATTGGCTATAAATGATCGTTTAGCTTTGTCTCCTAAACTATGTTCTTATCTCGCTCTTGGTACCACTCAGGACCATAAAACAAAACTTCATCAACAAGCATATATCAAATACACCCCTCCTGGACAAGATCACAGAGACACAGTGACTGGCACACAGACATTGTGGAGCCAAGAGATAATTGGTTCCCCCTCAATCATCCCTTCACATGGTTTAAAAGATATGTTTACATATGAAGACAAGCTTGACCTCTCCCCTCTCTGCGGCCCAAGTAACTGACCCTATGACAGAGAAAGGATAACTGCAAATGGCCACCACTATAGTACAACAAGATACATTCTAAATGAGAAGTAACTCACAAGCATATAATGAAAATAAAACATTGTATCTGTTACCCAACTATTCTGATTAATCCCCAACACTCCACAGAGGTTATTGGAGTATCTGTCCATAGGACCTCTTTAAGCAGTACACTTCACAGAGCTGGGCATTAAGGAAGAGTGACCAGAAAAAAATAAGCAAACACGTTTGGTGTTCCCCAAAAGGCATGTGGGAGACTCCCCAAACATATGGAAGAAGGTACTCTAGTAAGATGAGACTAAAATTGATCTTTTTAGCCATCAAGGACAATGCTGTCTGGTGCAAATCCAACACCTCTCGTCACCCTGAGAATAGTTAATCACGTTCAAGTTTTCTGTTTTTTTGTCTTATTTCTTGTTTATTTCACAACAAAAAAAATACTTTGCATCTTCAAAGTTGTAGGCATGTTGTGTAAATCAAATGATACGAATCCCCAAACAATCGATTTTAATTCCAGGTTGTAAGGCAACAAAGTACGAAAAATGCCAAGGGGGGTGAATACTTTCGCAAGCCACTGTGGATACCTTTTCTAACCTTTGTGGATTACAAACAAATTATGATAGGTGTACTATATTACGTATTGGACCACAAAAAAATGACAACTTTTACGTTGCCTTGTGGTTTACCAATATACATATCCTGAAATAAATAAATGATCTCACTCCAAACATTTTTTATAGAAAGATCTTGCTACCATGGAAAGGAAAATACCTGTCTATTTGTGGAAAATCAGCCTGATTAACTCTTTAGTCATATCCCAGTAGACATATTTTCTTATGGTCTTGCCTACACCAAGTAAACAGTAATTTAAATTACATGAGATTTTTTTTTTGTTTTTACTCAGGACGGCAAGCCCAACATAATTAAACAGGCTTATTTACAGTATGTCACACATGCAGCTAACAAAAATATATGGAAATGTCTGCTCTTCTCAAAATTACAACCAACTATTTGCAGCATTACCGCAGTGGGAATCACACACGCGGAGATCATCCATTCACCAACTCTGTGTCTCACAACGACACTGCAGTTGGAACCAAAAATCTAAAATTTGGACTCATCAGACCAAAGTACAGATTTCGACCAGTCTAATGTCCAATGCTCGTGTTTCTTGGACCAAGCAAGTCTCTTCTTCTTATTGGTGTCCTTTAGTAGTGGTTTCTTTGCAGCAATTCAACCATGAAGGCCTGATTCACGCAGTCTCCTCTGAACAGTTGATGTTGAGATGTGTCTGTTACTTGAACTCTGTGTAGTGCAGTTAATTGCCGATTTCTGAGGCTGGTACCAGTTCATTAGAGTTAATGAACTTATCCTCTGCAGCAGAGAGAACTCTGGGTCTTACTTTTCTGTGGCAGACCTCATGAGAGCCAGTTTCATCATAGCGCTGGATTTGGTTTTTGTGACTGCACACAGTTCAAGAAGTTTTCCGCATTGACTGACCTTCATGTCTTAAAGTAATGATGGACTGTCATTTCTCTTTGCTTATTTGAGCTGTTCTTGCCATAGTATGGACTTGGTATTTTATCAAATAGGGCTATCTTCTGTATACCACCTCTACCTTGTCACAACAGCTGATTGCCTCAAACGGGAAGAAATTCCACAAATTAACAAGGCATACCTGTTAATTGAAATGCATTCCAGTTGACTACCTCATGAAGCTGGTTGAGAGAATGCCAAAAGTGTGCAAAGCTGTCATGAAGGCAAAGGGTGGTTCCTTTGAAGAGTCTCAAATATAAAATATGGAGCAATGGACATTAGACCGGTGGAAATCTGTCCTTTGGTCCGATGAGTCCAAATTTGAGATTTTTGGGTCCAACCACCATCTTTATGAGATGCAGAGTAGGTGAACGGAGAATTTCTGCATGTGTAAGGGCTATTTGACCAAGAAGGAGAGTGATGGAGTGCTACATCAGATGACCTGGTCTCCACAATCACTCAACCTCAACCCAGTTGAAGCTGGTTGAGAGAATACCAAGAGTGTGCAAAGCTGTCATCAAGGCCAAAGGGTGGCTACTTTGAAGAATCTAAAATATATTTGATTTGTTTAACACTTTTTTTGGTTACTACATCATTCCATATGTGTTATTTCATAGTTTTGATGTCTTCACATGTATTCTACAACATAGACAATAGTAAAAATAAAGAAATACCCTTTAATGAGTAGGTGTTCAAACTTTTGACTTGTACTGTATATATATATATATATATATCCCCATATATTATTTTGAAAATATATATACAGTATAGATATATATATACATACATATATATCTATACTGTATATATATTTTCAAAATAATACATGGGGGATTGGAAGTAATGCAGACGATTACATAAATGGAAGCTACGATCTATCTGCAATATCAAAGCTGAAAAAAAAGCACTATTTTGGGGCTCTCTAAGGAGGCAGTCTTCTGGTGTCTTCTTCCTCTCTCTGCTTTGAAGTTGTCTCCATCTGCCTCATTCCCATATGTGAGTTAGACTTGCAATAGCTTTAATTGTTAGCTAGTTAGGAAAGCTTATCTCACAACACCCAGGAGATTGTTGGCTTATTTGGATGAGTGCTGTTGATGATTAGGAGTGTATTACAGACTTTAGCGCTGTATGTATTTATGGCTAAGCTCTCAATGTCAAGTGTCGGAGCTAGCCGTGACAATTGGTAGCTTTGAATAATTTCAAAATGACAGCATGTATACAGTACAATGGTGAAAGGTCAGGGAATATTGTAGATGAATGAATATTGTATAATATTATAAATATGTATGAATATTGTGTAATATTGTTTAATTTAGGGAGTTTTCACAGGTTGTCTCTAACATTCTTTGGTTAAGGGGCAGCCATGATTATGTTTGCTATACAATCAAAAAGAGGAAATGGCCCAATTGGCCCAAAACACAATTTAAACCTCTCTGTTTCCTTAACACCTAAAAGTCCTTGATGTTTTCTGTCAATGGCAGTCAAAAATCTAACCTCAATTGTTTCAAGTCAGCTGCCTTATGTCAAGTGCCATTAGGCCATAATTATGTCAATTTGACATTAGACCTATCATCATGATATATGACATATGTGTTGTTATGACCATTGGTGGTTCTATCTTGTATGGCTCCCTGGGACAACCCCCTCCCCTTCAGCGCAAATAAATAATCATAACATTTAAAACTATATGAGTATAAAAATATATACAAAAATAAGACTCAGAAATATCAAAAAGAAGTAACAAAGACAAATAGAAACACATTTGTGTTGATTTGGCACTCGAGCATCAATACATTATACCCATCACCCTACACTGTCAACCAAGAGTCAAGACTAAACCAATTCACCTTGGTGCTGGTTTTATATTATTCTTAACGATATCACACTAACCAGAAAAAAATGCAACAACATGTCTGTGAAACAAAATTTTCGCAGTATTATGAATGAATTGTGGTTTATTTGGTAACATTTCGTAGTGTGACTGATTTTACTAATTGTATTAGTACTGTACAAAGTTAGAGGTGAGCTATTTGATAGATTCCCCCGCTCCCTCTACTTCGGGCTTCCAGTGGGGAGACCTGAGGTCAACCTACCCCCATTCCCCTCCCCATCTCGTACTTCTGAGTGGGAGACCTTCCCAGGCAGTAGCCTGCCTAGCTCACAAACTAGAATCAGGGCGCCCACTCCGACAAGGTTAATTGACCCACAGTCCCACACAGTGACAAGATATCATTGAGGTGAAGTGCAAATGAGCGATAGAAAACCGATCTCGCAAATGTAACCTTTACGATTTTTTCTATGCGGGTGCCCCGAGCCGCCCCTGGCAAGATGCCGCCCCGGGCGGCTGCCCATCTCGCCTATACCTAAATCCCCCACTTGCCACGACAATACATGGTAACAGGTCGATACTTGTTGTAGCACAGTCTAAATGTTGTAGCACAGTTGACACAAGGCGTGGTCCCACACAGACCACGGAAGTGCAAAACAGAATGCTTTTGTCAACACTTTACAAATTATTTTATTAACTGTCCATTTCTGCAATTCTTGTTTTTCTCTCAAAGGTTGTTTGTGAAAGGTTGTTTGTGGAAAACCTCTCATATGAAAACCGTTCACAACATCTCATCTTTACCTAAATTACTGAAATTACTGGCATAATGAAAACTCTGTGGGGGAAATTGAATGGAAGTGATGACAGCAAGATTTGTATTGAAGGATCTGAACAATAACGGATCTGTGTTTTTCAGAAACAGTTATATTGTGTGTGTGTGTGTGTGCAACATCAGAGCTGACAGCTCGGCAAGCAGGTGTGTGTGAGCACGCTTGCACTTGTTTGCGTATGTTGTATGCATGTGCTCGTTCATGTGTGCGCATGTGCATGTATTTCACATTATCTGTGTTTTACTGCTGTTAACCTGAAGATGAGTAACACACTTCGATCAATCCTCTCTAATGTGTCATCCTCATCTCTGCTACATGTCATAAATGGACTAATGCAGCCATACCACTGAGCAATGGAGCACTACCACATGCTTGGGCAGCACATACTAAACCTGTCTCTTTGGATATGCTCTGAGCGGTTTTTTAACTTGGGCATATTCTGTTAATTACTATTGACTAATTACATATTCTGTTAATGACATTTTCTGTGCATCCCAAGTCGCACCCTATGTAGGCTCTGGTCAAAAGTAGTGCACGATATAGCACGCTGAGTCAAGACGATGCATGCGAACAAGATCTCTGTTTTCACATGTTTATGTTTATACCACCAATAAGCACCATTACTGTGTAACATCGAAACATTTAGAAGGTTCAGATGCACTGGATATCTAAACAACCAAGATTCACCTAAATACATTTGCGAAATAATTGGAGGCTAATCTTGTAGGATATGGATCATACAAAAAGCAGATTATTGGAATTGGACAATAAACTGTCTTTCCAAATCACTCAAGCACCAAAGAAAAAATCTTGCTCATCATCTTTCCCCTCTCTCTCTTTCTCTAGTCTCTTCTCATTCTTCTCTTACTCTCTCTCTCTCTCTCTCTCTCTCTCACTCTCAAACAGACAGAGCTCACACTAACAATCTGATTACACAATTAGAGAAAGAACACTGTGTCTCTCCAGTCCTGCCTTGTTCTCCAGACTTGGTAAGGAAGAACACTGCTAGACCCTCCTAATTTGACGGGGATGAGTTGTGAGCCACTCGCCCCGTTTCCCTGTCTACTTGTGACAGTTAAGGTAATGACTTTGTCTCTGTTTATTTGTGTAAGCGAAGGCACAATCTTACTCCAGCATACAGATTGCCACGTGTAAGAAGAATGACGGGAATTTAATTACAGTCAAAAAGAGGCACCAGTAGATTTACATCTGTCTGTGTTCAAGGTTGGATAGATATGCAGTTTTACTACTGATTAGATGCATGAAGTCCTTTTCATTTTACTTTCCCTTTTTGATCATCATTCGCACCTGTGTTAAACATTTTTGTTTCAGGTGTGCAAGAGTTTTTCAAACTAAAACAAAAGGAGGCAGGAACAGTGTTGACGTGCATTCACCCTCCAATACATCCAATTAGTATGGCCCATGGTTAGCCAGGAACAATGGATTTTTCATGTCAATTAAAATTCAGATTCTGGTCACAACTTCATTTTTCGTCTATGTAATAAGTGTTAGAAGAACGTCTCTGGGAGACAATTAGACTATGCTTGATTTTAATTAGTGGGATTATTCCCAGCTAACTAACCTATTCTACTACGCCCAATTAGGAATTCACAGTTACACTGACTCGTGTGTGATAGTATCTACATGAAATGCCTCAAATGAGGAAACGTTGAGCTATCCTTTTAACACCTGAATAGACATGTACAGGTAGCTGACAAAATAACTGAAACACTTGAGTAAATGAGGGATACAAAGTATATTGAAAGCAGGTGCTTCCACACAGGCATGGTTCCTGAGTTAATTAAACAATTCATGATGGAATTTGTCATGGAAGAATGGTGCTGCATCCATCCAATAGATTCAAAGACAATTGTAGAATCTATGCCGCATTCAAACTGTTCTGACTCGTGTTGACCCAACACCCTATTAAGACACTTTGTCTGTGTTTCCTTTATTTTGGCAGTAACATGTATATAGATAAGTGTCATAACGGTTTTCAGAAATGTCTATCATGGATAGTTCGACAAAGATGACAATAGCTCTGTTTCTGTGAGCCAATGTTTATTCGTGTGGGCGCAGTAACTTTGGGGGCGTCACCAATTGGACCCTATTCCCTACATAGTGCACTACTTCTGACCATAGGTAATATAGGGAAGTGACTGCCATTTGGGACGCATATATTGACTGCAACATTGTTTCTAGAACCCGTCCCTAAAGATTGTATGGTGTTTGAGTATGTCTGCAGTGTGTATGTGTATAGCGTGTACATAGCGTGTGTGCTTCTGCCTCTGTTCATGCAAGGCAAACACAAGCATTCTGCGTGAGAGTATCCAAGCTGCAACTTTTCTCAAAGTGACTCTTTTAGTCTACTGCGCTGGCGTCTCCTATCTCTGTCTTAGAGCAGTTAGCTGTGCTCTAACTGTTATTGATAGCCCTGTTGTAATTCTGCCTGAGACAGCACAGCTGCCCGTGCCCTTGCCTCTAGTAATCACAGCAACTTTTAGTGATTGGGATACTTTTCTGACAGCGAGCGCCAAGGAGAAGGCAGCTGTTTTACATATAAATGCACCTTCACCCTCCGTATTGAAACACTGCCGCATTTGGACGTGGTAAGGCCATTTTAAAAGGTCTACTGTCGTTGTCAGGTGAGTGAGAGCTGTTGATTATGTTTTTTTTTTACCCTGGCTTTTTAAATACCCCCCCCCCATATTATTTAGAGGAGCTGGTTTATTAGACATGCTGATTTTAACACCCAGCTCAGAAGACCTGATTAGAAGGACAATTTTACAACATTGATATACATTTTAACATTTACATTTTAGACATTTATCAGACACTTATCCAGAGCGACGTACAGTTGTGCATTCAGCTTGTTGAGAATAAGTCATCACTTACTGCATGTCACTAACCAGTAAATATTGTCGGCCTGAAATGCACTACTGTGACACTAAAACTCAAAATAAATCCTTGTTAAGAAAACAACCGGTGCTGAACCAAATGCAGATAAATCTTATCTCCTTGCTTTCATCTTGGCTATTGGATACTACATCCCCAACAGGAATAGAATGGTTAACATATTCTCTTCAGCAGCAGAGACTCTGTGTGCATCCCAAATGACACCCTATTCCCTTTATAGGGCACTACTTGTGACCAGAGCCCTATGTAGCCTGGTCAAAAGTAGTGTACTATAAAGGGAATAGGGTGCCATTTCTCAGCCTTTAAGAGGATGGTGTATTTTTTTACCTCAAGAATGCCGTGCGGCAGCTGGCAGAACCCGGTGTCATGTTGATGAATGGAGTTTATAATTGACTTCATCTACACTAAACATTCATAATTTCTCCACAAGCGGAACATATGGATGCAAATTGATTAATTGATTCCTTTCTGTCTTTTGTCGGGTGGTGACTTATTTTAGCAAACAATACCCCTTAGTTTGTCCCCTTTACCAACCGCAACCTTCTGTGACGTTGCTTCAGTCCTCAAGCTGGCGGAAAGGACACAGTTCAACATTTCACGATACGGCCAAACCGACAGAGTTCATTGGAGGTGCTGGGTATATTTATCCTCAGTTAAAATAATATGAATACATTTACAGCTACCAGAATGGTTTATTAGGCTACATAAATAAGTAGCCTTGTCCAAGCCAGAACAGCCCATAGGGCAGGAGCATATCTTGTGTTTCTGTAGAGTGAAGATGCTTGATGTACATCTATACCTTCTGTACTCGTCTCAGAGACTATTATGATACATGATTCTTGATAATCATCTCGTCAGTTTTTCTCCTTAGTTTTGCCATGGCTGACTGCTGTTATGTCATTTTTAATGCTAGAGTAAAATATTCAGCTGGTACAAGTAATTGCCACATAATGAGTCATCAAGACTTTACCTACTGGGTTTGGATAGAGTTATTTTGTGAACAAATATCTGTTTACAGTGCAATAACTCTAGATGTGGTTAGGAAAATAGTCAGTATTGTGATAATATTAATCTTACAGAGACATAACTGACCTGCAAAGGCAGCTACAGGTCCTGTGGGTTGTATTGTCCCACTGGGCACAGACATCAGTTCAACGTAATTTCATTGAAATGATGAAGAAACAACGTTGATTCAACCAGTGTGTGCTCAGTGGTTCTTCTCTCAGCTCTATCTGTGTCTCTCTGTCTCTCTCTATTTTTTCTCTCTCTCGCTCTTCTCGCTCCTCTCCTTCACCAATGACCTTTACCAGACTTTCAAAGGCAGGCTTGTAACCACGGAGTCTAGGACGATACTTTGGGCCACCTCACACTCCACCTTTGACCTTTTCATATAACCCACAATCCTCTTGCCATGGTCAGCTGACAGGAGAGTAGAGAAGCGGGTGAAGGATCTATCTACATGTACCACCCCCCCAGTTTGATTCCACTGTCCCTCCACCAAAAGACTAGGTTCCTTCCCAAATGGTACCCTATGCCCTATATAGTGCACTACATAACTTGTTGACTGAATAAGCCAAGGCAAGCGTTTGCAAAAGTGATTGTATAGAGGCACCTTACTGTTTTGTTAATTTCATTTTCTGAATAAGCTCTGGTCAAAAGTAGTGCACTATACAGGGAATAGGGTGAATTTGAGATGCAGTCCGAGGCCACGTGTTTTACCTCATTAAGGGAGTTAGGTGATGGTGGCATGATGGGGTCACGTGACAATGACAGAGACCTCAGTAGCTGTGACCTTTCAATAAGAGTCTTTATTACAAGTTGGAACTTCCAGGAAAAGGCCAAGGATTTCCTTTAGAGGAACAACCACACTAGATTTTGGCTGAAGTATGTCATAATCGTGGCTGTGTGGATGGAGAACTCTGGTTCTTGAACCCACTACACTCAACTGGTGCATTGAAGAAAAAATATCCCAGAATTTGTATTCATAGAATTGTATTCAAATATATATTTGAAATGTAACTAAACAGTAGTTACATAGTAATTACATAGGTATTGCTATGTAATTACATAGTAACAGTGTTTAGCAGTATCAGTTATTACACAATTGGAAAAAAGGACTGTGTAATTATACAGTGCCTTCAGAAAGTATTCACACCCGTTTACCTTTTCCACATTTTGTTGTGTTACAACCTGAATTTAAAATGGATTACATTTAGATTTTGTGTCAATGATCTACAAACAATACCCCATATTGTCAAAGTGGAATTATGTTTGTAGAACATTTTTTAAAATTAATAAAACATTTAAAGCAGAAATGTCTTGAGTCAATAAGTTTTCAACCCCTTTGAAATGGCAAGCCTAAATAAAGTTCAGGAGGAAAAATGTGCTTAACAAATCACATAATAAGTTGCATGGACTCATTCTGTGTTCAATAATGGTGTTTATCCAGATTTTTTAATGACTACCCCATCTCTTTACCCCACACATACAATTATCTGTAAAGTCACTTAACCAAATTTCAAGGACAGATTCAACCACAAAGACCAGGGAGGTTTTTCAACGCTTTGATTTGTAGATGTGTAAACATTTTAATAGCAGATGCTGAATATTCCTTGGAACATGGTAAAGTTATTAATTAGGCTTTGGATGGTGTATCATTACACCCAGTCACTACAAAGATACAGCCTGTATACCATACAAACATTTCAGAACATGCACCTGTATGCAACAAGGGATTTAAGTAATACTGCAAAAAGTGTTTCAAAGAAATTAATTTGTCATGCTTGGGGCAAATCCAACACAACACATCACTGAGTACCATATTTTCAAGCATGGTTGTGGCTGCATCATGTTATGGGTATACTTGCCATCGGCGAGGACAATGGGGATTTTTAGGATAAAAATAAATGGAATACAGCTATAAGCACAGGCAAAATCCTAGAGAAAAATGCATGCAACGAAACCAATGTTTTTACTGTTACAGAAGTCAACAAATGAGAGCGCCTGGGGAATGGGAGTGACGCTGGGGGCTGCAGGGCCTGGGTTAACCTCTACATCACCAGAGGAACAAAGGAGGAGTAGGATAAGAGTACGTCTAATGGCTATAAGAACTGGTCGTCTAGTGCGTTCGGAACAGAGAGTAAAAGGAGCAGATTTCTGGGCACGGAAGAATAGATTCAATGCATAATGTACAGACAAGGGTATGGTAGGATGTGAGTACAGTGGAGGTAAACCTAGACATTGAGTGACGATGAGAGAGGTTTTTTCTCTAGATGCACCATTTAAACCAGGTGAGGTGGAAGAAAAGGGCTTGCTAAGGCAAATTGTAGCTCTAACTCCAAAAGGTTTTGGGACACTGTAAAGTCCATAGAGATCAAGAGCATCTCCTTCCAGGTAACACGGTCACCACCGATAAATTCATGATAATCAAAACGTTCAATAAGCCTTTCTCTACTGCTCTCCTCCTGGCTACCCCAACCCCGGCCAACAGCTCCACACTTGCCCGAGGCTCCCCAGCTACTTGCTCGAGGCTCCCCAGCTTCTCCTTCACCCAAATCCAGATAGCATATGTTCTGATAGACCTGAAAAACCTGGACCCGTACAAATCAGCTGGGCTAGACAATCTGGACCCTCTCTTTCTAAAATTATCCACCGCCATTGTTGCAACCCATACATTGGACTTCCGGCGCCGACAGAGATGGCCGCCTGAGTTCGCGTTCCTAGGAAACTATGCAGTTTTTTGTTTTTTTATGTGTTATTTCTTACATTAGTACCCCAGGTGATCTTAGGTTTCATTACACACAGTCGAGAAGAACTACTGAATATAAGAGCAGCGTCAACTCACCATCAGTATGACCAAGAATATGACTTTCGCGAAGCGGATCCTGTGTTCTGCCTTTCACCCAAGAAAACGGAATGGATCCCAGCCGGCAACCCTAAAAACGACTTTGTAAAAGAGGGAAACGTAGCAGTCTTCTGGTCAGACTCCGGAGACGGGCACATCGTGCACCACTCCCCAGTATACTTCTCACCAATGTCCAGTCTCTTGACAACAAGGTTGATGAAATCCGAGCAAGGGTAGCATTCCAGAGGGACATAAGAGACTGTAACGTTCTTTGCTTGACGGAAACATGGCTCACTGGAGAGACGCTATCGGAGTCGGTGCAGCCAGCTGGTTTCTCCACGCATCGCGCCGACAGAAACAAACATCTTTCTGGTAAGAAGAGGGGCGGGGGCGTATGCCTTATGGCTAACGAGATGTGGTGTGGTCACAAAAGCATACAGGAACTCAAGTCCTTCTGTTCACCTGATTTAGAATTCCTCACAATCAAATGTCGACCGCATTATCTACCAAGGGAATTCTCTTCGATTATAATCACAGCCGTATATATTCCCCCAAGCAGACACATCGATGGCTCTGAACAAACTTTATTTGACTCTTTGCAAACTGGAATCCATACATCCTGAGGCTGCATTCATTGTAGCTGGGGATTTTAACAAGGCTAATCTGAAAACAAGACTCCCTAAATGGTATCAGCATATCGATTGCGCAACCAGGGCTGGCAAAACCTTGGATCACTGCTATTCTAACTTCCGCGACGCATATAAGGCCCTGCCCCGCCCTCCTTTCGGAAAAGCTGACCACGACTCCATTTTGTTGGTCCCTGCCTACAGACAGAACTAAAACAAGAAGCTCCCACGCTGAGGTCTGTTCAACGCTGGTCTGACCAATCTGATTCCACACTCCAAGACTGCTTCCATCACGTGGACTGGGATATGTATCGTATTGCGTCAGACAACAACATTGACGAATACGCTGATTCGGTGTGCGAGTTCATTAGAATGTGTGTTGAAGATGTCGTTCCCATAGCAACGATTAAAACATTCCCAAACCAGAAACCGTGGATTGATGGCAGCATTCGCGTGAAACTGAAAGCGCGAACCACTGCTTTTAATCAGGGCAAGGTGACCGGAAACATGACCGAATACAAACAGTGTAGCTATTCCCTCCGCAAGGCAATCAAACAAGCTAAGCGTCAGTATAGAGACAAAGTAGAATCTCAATTCAACGGCTCAGACACAAGAGGTATGTGGCAGGGTCTACAGTCAATCACAGATTACAAAAAGAAAACCAGCCCCGTCACGGACCAGGATGTCTTGCTCCCAGGCAGACTAAATAACTTTTTTGCCCGCTTTGAGGACAATACAGTGCCACTGACACGGCCTGCAACCAAAACATGCGGCCTCTCCTTCACTGAAGCCGAGGTGAGTAAAACATTTAAACGTGATAACCCTCGTAAGGCTTCAGGCCCAGACGGCATCCCCAGCCACGACCTCAGAGCATGCGCAGACCAGCTGGCTGGTGTGTTTACGGACTCCAAGCTCGTCATCAAGCTCGAGACCCTGGGTCTCAACCCCGCCCTGTGCAACTGGGTACTGGACTTCCTGACGGGCCGCCCCCAGGTGGTAAGGGTAGGCAACAACATCTCCATCCCGCTGATCCTCAACACTGGGGCCCCACAAGGGTGCGTTCTGAGCCCTCTCCTGTACTCCCTGTTCACCCACGACTGCGTGGCCACGCACGCCTCCTACTCAATCATCAAGTTTGCGGACGACACAACAGTGGTAGGCTTGATTACCAACAACAACGAGACGGCCTACAGGGAGGAGGTGAGGGCCCTCGGAGTGTGGTGTCAGGAAAATAACCTCACACTTAACGTCAACAAAACTAAGGAGATGATTGTGGACTTCAGGAAACAACAGAGGGAACACCCCCCTATCCACATCGATGGAACAGTAGTGGAGAGGGTAGCAAGTTTTAAGTTCCTCGGCATAAACATCACAGACAAACTGAATTGGTCCACCCACACAGACAGCATCGTGAAGAAGGCGCAGCAGTGCCTCTTCAACCTCAGGAGGCTGAAGAAATCTGGCTTGTCACCAAAAGCACTCACAAACTTCTACAGATGCACAATCAAGAGTATCCTGGCGGGCTGTATCACCGCCTGGTACAGCAACTGCTCCGCCCACAACCGTAAGGCTCTCCAGAGGGTAGTGAGGTCTGCACAACGCATCACCGGGGGCAAACTACCTGCCCTCCAGGACACCTACACCACCCGATGTTACAGGAAGGCCATAAAGATCATCAAGGACAACAACCACCCGAGCCACTGCCTGTTCACCCCGCTATCATCCAGAAGGCGAGGTCAGTACAGGTGCATCAAAGCAGGGACCGAGAGACTGAAAAACAGCTTCTATCTCAAGACCATCAGACTGTTAAACAGCCACCACTAACATTGAGTGGCTGCTGCCAACACACTGACTCAACTCCAGCCACTTTAATAATGGAAATTGATGGGAAATGATGTAAAATATATCACTAGCCACTTTAAACAATGCTACCTAACATAATGTTTACATACCCTACATTATTCATCTCATATGTATACGTATATACTGTACTCAATATCATCTGCTGCATCTTTATGTAATACATGTATCACTAGCCACTTTAACTATGCCACTTTGTTTACATACTCATCTCATATGTATATACTGTACTCGATACCATCTACTGTATCTTGGCTATGCCGCTCTGTACCATCACTCATTCATATATCTTTATGTACATATTCTTTATCCCCTTACACTTGTGTGTATAAGACAGTAGTTTTGGAATTGTTAGTTAGATTACTTGTTGGTTATTACTGCATTGTCGGAACTAGAAGCACAAGCATTTCGCTACACTCGCATTAACATCTGCTAACCATGTGTATGTGACAAATAAAATTGGATTTGATTTGATTTGATTTATTACCAGTCTGTTCAACCTCCCACCCAAAATCAAGTCTAGAATCGGCTTTCTATTTCGCAACAAAGCCTCCTTCACTCACGCCGCCAAACGTACCCCAGTAAAACTGACTATCCTACAAATCCTTGACTTCGGCGATATCATCTATAAAATAGCTTCCAATACTCTTCTCAGCAATCTGGATGCAGTCTATAACAGTGCGATCCGTTATGTTACCAAAGTCCCTTATACCACCCACCACTGCGATCTGTTTGCTGTAGTCGGCTGGCCCTCGCTACATATTCGTCGCCAGGCCCACTGGCTCCAGGTCATCTATAAGTGTATGCTAGGTAAAGCTCCGCCTTACCTCAGCTCACTGGTCACGATAACAACACCCACCCGTTGCACGCGGTCCAGCAGGTATATCTTACTGGCCATCCTGAAAGCCAGCACATCCTTTGGCTGCCTTTCCTTACAGTTCTCTGCTGCCAGTGACTGGAACGAATTGCAAATATCACTGAAGCTGGAGACTTACATTTCCCTCACTAACTTTAAACATCAGCTATCCGAGCAGCTAACCGATTGCTGCAGCTGTACATAGTCCATCTGTAAATAGCCCAACCAATCTACCTACCTCATCCCCATATTGTTTTTATTTACTTTTCTGCTCTTTTGCACACCAGTATCACTACTTGCACATCATCATCTGCTCATGTATCACTCCAGTGTTAATCTGCTAAATTGTAATTACTTCGCTACTATGGCCTATTTATGGCCTTACCCCCTCACGCCATTTGCACACACTGTATATATACTTTATTTTTTTCTATTGTGTTATTGACTGTATGCTTGTTTATTCAATGTGTAACTCTGTGTTGTTGTTTGTGTCGCACTGCTTTGCTTGATCTTGGCCAGGACGCAGTTGTAAATGAGAACTTGTTCTCAACTAGCTTACCTGCTTAAATAAAGGTGAAATAAAAATAAATATCAAATTGAGCAGGGCTGGAGGCTCGACAGTGAAACAAGAAAAAAATCACTAACCAAAAACAGCAGTAGACAAGGCATATTGACATTAGGGAGAGGCATGTGTAGCCAGATGATCATAGGGTCCAGTGAGTAGCTAGGCGAGCTGGAGACACGGCGATTCAGACAGCTAGCAGATGGGCCTCGGGGGGATGTCGCAACTCGGCAGACCAGTCGTGATGGATCGGCGGGGCTCCGTGTCGGCAGCAAAGGGTCCAGGCCAATTGACAAGAGGTATTGAAACCTAGGAATTGTCTGATGGATCTCTTTGGCTAGCCTGGAGATGGGCCTAGCTCGAGGCTATCTCCAGGCTAACTCGTGCTTGCTTCGGGACAGAGACGTTAGCCAGGAGTAGCCACTCGGATAGCAGCTAGCTAGCTACGTTGATCTGGAGAAAAGGTTCAGAGCTTGCGGTAGGAATCCGGAGATGTGGTAGAGAAAAAGCAGTCCAATATGCTCTGGGTTGATATCGCTGTGCAGACTGGCAGGAATTGACCGGGCTGAGCCCACTCAGACACTCTTGACACCCATTAGAAATGGGAAAAATCCCTATTAGAGGTATCATCTCATGCAAGACCAAGGGAGTAATCTATCTCATCACCTGTTCATGTGGAAAAGCCTACGTAGGACAAACGAAAAGACAATTAAAACAACGCATAGCTGAACACCGCAGCTCAATCAGGTACAAGAACATTGACTATCCAGTAGCAGCTCACTTTGTTGAAGCTAACCATCCAATCTCCTCCCTCAAATACACAGGCATTGAGCATGTTGCTCTACCAAGGAGAGGAGGTAACATCGAGATCCTACAACCACAAAGGGAGGCTTACTGGATACAGTGCCTTGCGAAAGTATTCGGCCCCCTTGAACTTTGCGACCTTTTGCCACATTTCAGGCTTCAAACATAAAGATATAAAACTGTATTTTTTTGTGAAGAATCAACAACAAGTGGGACACAATCATGAAGTGGAACGACATTTATTGGATATTTCAAACTTTTTTAACAAATCAAAAACTGAAAAATTGGGCGTGCAAAAGTATTCAGCCCCTTTACTTTCAGTGCAGCAAACTCTCTCCAGAAGTTCAGTGAGGATCTCTGAATGATCCAATGTTGACCTAAATGACTAATGATGATAAATACAATCCACCTGTGTGTAATCAAGTCTCCGTATAAATACACATGAACTGTGATAGTCTCAGAGGTCCGTTAAAAGCGCAGAGAGCATCATGAAGAACAAGGAACACACCAGGCAGGTCCGAGATACTGTTGTGAAGAAGTTTAAAGCCGGATTTGGATACAAAAAGATTTCCCAAGCTTTAAACATCCCAAGGAGCACTGTGCAAGCGATAATATTGAAATGGAAGGAGTATCAGACCACTGCAAATCTACCAAGACCTGGCCGTCCCTCTAAACTTTCAGCTCAAGGAGAAGACTGATCAGAGATGCAGCCAAGAGGCCCATGATCACTCTGGATGAACTGCAGAGATCTACAGCTGAGGTGGGAGACTCTGTCCATAGGACAACAATCAGTCGTATATTGCACAAATCTGGCCTTTATGGAAGAGTGGCAAGAAGAAAGCCATTTCTTAAAGATATCCATAAAAAGTGTCGTTTAAAGTTTGCCACAAGCCACCTGGGAGACACACCAAACATGTGGAAGAAGGTGCTCTGGTCAGATGAAACCAAAATTGAACTTTTTGGCAACAATGCAAAACGTTATGTTTGGCGTAAAAGCAACACAGCTCATCACCATGAACACACCATCCCCACTGTCAAACATGGTGGTGGCAGCATCATGGTTTGGGCCTGCTTTTCTTCAGCAGGGACAGGGAAGATGGTTCAAATTGATGGGAAGATGGATGGAGCCAAATACAGGACCATTCTGGAAGAAAACCTGATGGAGTCTGCAAAAGACCTGAGACTGGGACAGAGATTTGTCTTCCAACAAGACAATGATCCAAAACATAAAGCAAAATCTCCAATGGATTGGTTCAAAAATAAACATATCCAGGTGTTAGAATGGCCAAGTCAAAGTCCAGACCTGAATCCAATCGAGAATCTGTGGAAAGAACTGAAAACTGCTGTTCACAAATGCTCTCCATCCAACCTCACTGAGCTCGAGCTGTTTTGCAAGGAGGAATGGGAAAAAATGTCAGTCCTTCGATGTGCAAAACTGATAGAGACATACCCCAAGCGACTTACAGCTGTAATCGCAGCAAAAGGTGGCGCTACAAAGTATTGACTTAAGGGGGCTGAATAATTTTGCACGCCCAATTCTTCAGTTTTTGATTTGTTAAAAAAGTTTGAAATATCCGATAAATGTCGTTCCACTTCATGATTGTGTCCCACTTGTTGTTGATTCTTCACAAAAAAATACAGTTTTATATCTTTATGTTTGAAGCCTGAAATGTGGCAAAAGGTCGCAAAGTTCAAGGGGGCCGAATACTTTCGCAAGGCACTGTATCCAGTAAGCCTCCCTTTGTGGTTGTAGGATCTCGATGTTACCTCCTCTCCTTGGTAGAGCAACATGCTCAATGCCTGTGTATTTGAGGGAGGAGATTGGATGGTTAGCTTCAACAAAGTGAGCTGCTACTGGATAGTCAATGTTCTTGTACCTGATTGAGCTGCGGTGTTCAGCTATGCGTTGTTTTAATTGTCTTTTCGTTTGTCCTACGTAGGCTTTTCCACATGAACAGGTGATGAGATAGATTACTCCCTTGGTCTTGCATGAGATGATACCTCTAATAGGGATTTTTCAAACTGTATGTTGGTGTCTGAAGAAGGATGTTTTTATAGTGCAATTGCACTGTGCGCATGAACCCCATTTGTGGTTCCCATTTCTAATGGGTGTCAAGAGTGTCTGAGTGGGCTCAGCCCGGTCAATTCCTGCCAGTCTGCACAGCGATATCAACCCAGAGCATATTGGACTGCTTTTTCTCTACCACATCTCCGGATTCCTACCGCAAGCTCTGAACCTTTTCTCCAGATCAACGTAGCTAGCTAGCTGCTATCCGAGTGGCTACTCCTGGCTAACGTCTCTGTCCCGAAGCAAGCACGAGTTAGCCTGGAGATAGCCTCGAGCTAGGCCCATCTCCAGGCTAGCCAAAGAGATCCATCAGACAATTCCTAGGTTTCAATACCTCTTTTGTCAATTGGCCTGGACCCTTTGCTGCCGACACGGAGCCCCGCCGATCCATCATGACTGGTCTGCCGAGTTGCGACATCCCCCCGAGGCCCATCTGCTAACCTGCTAGCGCCGACCTGCTAGCTGTCTGAATCGCCGTGTCTCCAGCTCGCCTAGCTACTCACTGGACCCTATGATCATCTGGCTACACATGCCTCTCCCTAATGTCAATATGCCTTGTCTACTGCTGTTTTTGGTTAGTGATTTTTTTCTTGTTTCACTGTCGAGCCTCCAGCCCTGCTCAATTTGATATTTATTTTTATTTCACCTTTATTTAAGCAGGTAAGCTAGTTGAGAACAAGTTCTCATTTACAACTGCGTCCTGGCCAAGATCAAGCAAAGCAGTGCGACACAAACAACAACACAGAGTTACACATTGAATAAACAAGCATACAGTCAATAACACAATAGAAAAAAATAAAGTATATATACAGTGTGTGCAAATGGCGTGAGGGGGTAAGGCCATAAATAGGCCATAGTAGCGAAGTAATTACAATTTAGCAGATTAACACTGGAGTGATACATGAGCAGATGATGATGTGCAAGTAGTGATACTGGTGTGCAAAAGAGCAGAAAAGTAAATAAAAACAATATGGGGATGAGGTAGGTAGATTGGTTGGGCTATTTACAGATGGACTATGTACAGCTGCAGCGATCGGTTAGCTGCTCGGATAGCTGATGTTTAAAGTTAGTGAGGGAAATGTAAGTCTCCAGCTTCAGTGATATTTGCAATTCGTTCCAGTCACTGGCAGCAGAGAACTGTAAGGAAAGGCAGCCAAAGGATGTGCTGGCTTTCAGGATGGCCAGTAAGATATACCTGCTGGACCGCGTGCTACGGGTGGGTGTTGTTATCGTGACCAGTGAGCTGAGGTAAGGCGGAGCTTTACCTAGCATACACTTATAGATGACCTGGAGCCAGTGGGCCTGGCGACGAATATGTAGCGAGGGCCAGCCGACTACAGCAAACAGATCGCAGTGGTGGGTGGTATAAGGGACTTTGGTAACATAACAGATCGCACTGTGATAGACTGCATCCAGATTGCTGAGAAGAGTATTGGAAGCTATTTTGTAGATGATATCGCCGAAGTCAAGGATTTGTAGGATAGTCAGTTTTACTGGGGTACGTTTGGCGGCGTGAGTGAAGGAGGCTTTGTTGCGAAATAGAAAGCCGATTCTAGACTTGATTTTGGGTGGGAGGTTGAACAGACTGGTAATAAATCAAATCAAATCAAATCAAATCCAATTTTATTTGTCACATACACATGGTTAGCAGATGTTAATGCGAGTGTAGCGAAATGCTTGTGCTTCTAGTTCCGACAATGCAGTAATAACCAACAAGTAATCTAACTAACAATTCCAAAACTACTGTCTTATACACACAAGTGTAAGGGGATAAAGGGGATAAAGGTCGCAAAGTTCAAGGGGGCCGAATACTTTCGCAAGGCACTGTATCCTCTCTAAACACATTGACCCCTAGTGGTCTGAATATTGACTTTGCTCTCAGGCCCGTCTTATGAACAATTATTTTATGAACAAGTCTTACAAATTGATATATTCTTTCTACCGTACACTTACTAAGTTACCCCTGTTGATGATGCTTATTATGGAATAAGGTTGAACCAAAAGATTACATGTAACAAATATGAAATACGAAACTGAATTAAACAATAATGTATGTTGATGCTAATATTATGTACAATTTTCAATTATGTTTCTATATGATAACAATAACCTAATATATTTAACATTCCATAAACTATTGTTTTTTAACAGTTTCACTAATTTATTCGAATGAACTTAATCATTATGACACACAGGGTAATGTCATTGATTGTACTAATTGCACTGTTTGTCTACATAGCCTGGTTCAAGTATTCATAACATTACCCTGAAGAAGGCACAATGATGCATGGTTGGTAAATACCCAATAAATTACTGGGAGTTTATATATGGAGTGTGCGACTCTCTTTATTTTGTTAGTTTAAAATTCAGACTTTTGTTAGTTTAAAGTTCAGACTGTAACACACCAATATGTAGAATAAGTCAAGAGGATGAATACTTTCTGAAGGCACTCCCTGATGGTTATTCCACATGTGTAATTACTAATGTTATTATACATGGTCTTGTTCCACTATGTAACTCATGTTTTGTAATGACACACTTAAAAAGTCATCTGTCAATTACCATGTAAATAACTCCCACCAAAATATGACCTTATTCCACGTAACTACACAGGGTCAGTATAAGCAATAACCTAGTTGCAAGGTTGATACGGTCTTGATGTGTGGATGCTAATAGACCTGGTAACAACACTTGTAACAAGGCACACCTTGCCATTAAATACAGGTTGTTTCCAGTCATTTGTTTCCATGTTTTAACCTGGCCCAACGGGCACATTGAATCAAATGGTGTGTAACTACAATGTTGCTACAACGGATACACTTGTAATTATGATGTACCTACTCTGGACCAAGCAACTTCATCTAAAATGAGACACAGTAAGTATGACTTTTCATTACAATATAGCGACCTTTGCAAACAATAGTCATTGATATGCAGTCTTTAATTAAAATGGTATTACTTTGGCAGACACTCTTATTCAGAGCAACTTGGGTTAAGTGCCCTGCTGAAGGGCACATCAACAGATTTTTCACCTAGTCAGCTTGGGGATTTGAACCAGCAATCTTTCAGGTACAGGTCCAACGCTCTTAACCACTAGGCTACCTGCCGCCCCATGATTACCTAGTTCTTGGTTGACTTTTTGGTTGTAGAGAGAGGTTCTTTAAATTTGGTGAAGTAATGGAAATAGGTGGATGTTATCTGAATAAAAGTACCTGCATAGCATATAGAAAATGATATGCAGTTTCAACATACATTCTTTGCCAGAGCATCTCTGTCCCATTGTAGGAAAATCCATGCGTTGGCTTGTCAGCTAAATAAGAGATCAGGGGAATTTCCGAGGTAACACAATCTTACTACAGAGAGATATGGGTAGGAGTGAAATTCAGAGTAAGGTTGCATCCCAAATGGTCCTCTATTCCCTTTATAGTGCTCTACTTTTGACCAGAGCCCTGGTCAAGGTAGTGTCAATATAAAGGGAATAGGGTGCCATTTGGGACACAATGTCACAGCTCTGTCTGATCTACATCAGAGGAGGTTCTTCGTACTTCACCCTCATTATGAGCCTGTAGTGATTGCTCTTCCAAGTCTGATTTGTAGGCTGTGACAATCATTTGCTGTATGGTTTTACAAGTGTCTCACAATCTGTTTGATAGAGCGACATGAGTGGAAATTTATATGTAGACGTGATTCTACTGTGGTATTAAAACTCTCCGCTTTCATTTATTGTCTCTATAACTGGAGTTGTGAGAGTGTGGACGTCTGCCTTTAGACTAATGGTACATGAAAACCCACAACACACAGGTAAGGTCCTTCCTTCCTTCCTTCCTTCCTTCCTATGCTCAACCTCATTCCAAAGCCCTCCACAGTGAAACCATTACAGCTAAGGTCTTTTGTCATATGACCTGGAACATTGTGCTCTTATATGTGCGCCACCTCATCCAATTCAAATAGGAATACATGCATGGGAACCAAAAAAACACAATCTGAAATACAGTATATAGGACAGGCACCCTGAGGCCAAGTGTGGTTCGTTCTGGTGCTGTCTGGGGATAAAACTCAACACCTCGGCCCAGAGTGACTGTTTTAGGGGGCTGGGAGCACTCCTCCCCCGGGGTGGCAGGGCAGGTCCAGACACAGGGTCTAATTAATCACAAGCCTGGATTCAAGAGTAGAGAAGAATAGGAGCCAGCCAGGTCCCTTGCTACTACGCCCCGCCTGCCTGCAGACAGACGGAAAAACACTTATATTCTCTCCCTGAGACAAGCATGTCAGATCTGGAGCTTTCATTTCCCCTCCCCATGGAGTCATGAAAGTGACGAATGCATCGGAATCCAAGTGCGCAATCAGGATGCTCATCGGAATCTCATAAGAAAACAATAAGATAGATACATTTCAGAGAGAGGGAGGGAGGGAAACAGTGACACCCTAGCTTGTTCAATCTGTACAGCAACATACTCCTTAGCTGGCTCTCAGGAGGGTTGTCAGACGAAATGAATCGTTGCTTTGTCGGCACATTTTTCTGCCATTTGTGAGCTGTCATCTGGGACGGGCTGTGTAAGTGATGAAGGAAGAGGAATGAAATAATGCCAAGGATTGTGACGAAGAAACAGAGGGGGTAAGCATGTGTTGAATATGAACATGAAAAGGAGCAGTATTAAAAAGAAGATTAAAAAAATATTATAACGCTTGTATTTTGCTTCAACTACCATTGAGGCTCCTGCGTTAGGTCTATTGCCTTGCTCGCGTTGAGTCGAGTCGTGTGCAACACCGCCCAATACCCATGATGCTGTAGTGATTTAGACAGCAGTGCAGTGGTGTGCCAGTCTAGCCGCCGTATCAATTTCCTCCTATTGAGCCGAAGCTTGTGTTTGCACTCCCATCATGACAAGTAGGGAGCAAGCATAGGGCTCGGGCCTTCGATTCATGTCAGGGGTGTAGTCTGCCAGACAGACGCCTGGCTTAGACCCTGGCTTGGGCTTATAGTGGTGAGCGGAACAACAGTAATGTGAAGGGAGAGTTATAGATGGGATGGCTAATGTTACCTAGCAGCTGTCTGTTGGCAGGTAGGACATGTTAATACTAATCAGCACATAGAATGGTAATGAGTGTTCTACTGCCAACTCATAGAGCCACACCACTGCATCCACAAATAGAGACTGGACGGGGGGAGTGGACTGGAATCGGAATGCAATTGGAAACACAAACTTCCAAAGTGGAAGGACAACTATTTTATAGCTGAGGGGTGAGGTTACCAATCCTACTCTGTTACACAGACATGGTGTTCTCTAAGCGAACAAATGCTCATCTATTTTTTTTTTTGCCAAAGTGTAAATGAGAATATAGTATATAGAATAAATTACAATATAATATCAAACCTGTTCATTCATATTGCGGAATCTATTTGGACATTACTCAACGACAAGATAAACACGGATTCAGATTAATTCATGAGGGATCCACCACGCTTGACTAAAAATCTACCCGGTAGGTTTTTCTAACCAGGGATTTATCAGCTCAAAGTGATAGATACTGTATGTACAATTTCTATTGGAAAAACATTGCAGTAGGTGGGTTGAAGGAACAGAGAAGACAACATACCACTTGGCTGTGCAATCTATAAGAATGTCTCTCTTCATTTAATCATCATAAACAAATCACCACATATTTGATGGTAATTAGCTCGTTCTTAATCAAGCTTAAGTTGGTCAATTGCAAAACGTTCTTTCCCCTGCTAACATCACAGTACATTAGACTCAGTCACCCAGGTAAATGTGGTTGTCAGCCAAAGTAGCTGAAGTAATAGGGTGCATCCCAAATGCCACCAAATTCCCTATATTAGTGCACTGCTTTTTAACTTTTTTTTGCTTTTTGTGCGTTACATTTGGAATAGGGTGCCAGTTGGGGACCATCCATAGTTCTGGGTCTGTTGTCCCTGACCAAAGACCACATGCTTAATTACATTCAATATGCAGTATAGGCAGAGTATAATGACCTAACACAAACAAAGTAAAAGTCCATCTGCTGATTTCTGCCAGAGGCAAAAATCCCATTAGGTCAGTACAAGCTCCATAGTGACCAATTCTATTGACCTCATTTATATTTTCCTTGTTTACTAATGATCAGGGAACACACACACACTGTCGATTGAGTAACCAGTACTTTAGTAGTAAGAGTGGGAAAGAGAGACAAATCTCACAGAATTGGAGAAAATGGGGGATATGGAAACTGCAGCAGTGAACTTAGGGTTAGAAAGACTGTACCATATGGCACCATATTCCCTATATAGTGCACTTCTTTTGACCAGAGCCCTGGGCACTAGCCAAAAGGACTGCGTTTAGACAGGCAGCCCAATTCAGATTTTTTTTCAAGACTAATTGATCTTTTGACCAATCACATCAGATCTTTCCACAGACGATCTGATTGGTCAAAAGACCAATTAGTAAAAAAAAGATAACAATTGGAGTGCCTGTATATAAATGCAGCCAAGTAGGTGCACAACATAGGGAACAATGTGCCCTTTGACACAAATTCAATATTTAATTTCCATAAATATATTTGATATTATATATATAGGAACCTGTTTATTATATTCAAACACTTGAGACACAATTTCAAATGCACACACGTAACCAATTACACAGAGTTAAAAAATGACAAGTATAATTTTTCTGTGTTCAAGTCAACAACAACCAAAAAGGGGAATATTTATCTTTGATAACATAACAAGAGATAAACTGGGGTTTCTTTGTAGATGTGGGAACAAAGCAGCAATTTAGAACAAATTCTTGTGACTTCAAAGCCATGTTAACTCAGTCCACAGGGAAGCCGTATGGCTCCCATCAAAGATTATCAAACTGATTTTATGTCGTTTGATGTGTGAGAGAAAGAGAAAGAGGGAGAGAGAAATAGACAGAGAAGAGAAAAGTTTCTTCATTCAAAATAGACGGCAATCTGATTCTGTCATTGCTTCTCTCTGTCAATATATGGCTGTGTTTACACAGGCAGCACAATTCTGATAATTTTTTCACTAATTGGTCAGCTATGAAAAATATTGGTCAAAGTCCTATTAGTGGGAAAAATATCACAATTGGGAAGCCTGTGTAAACCCAGCCTATTATACCTGGGGAGAGATGTAAGCATTTTGAAAAGGTGATAAACACCAATTAATTTCAGGCAATTAAGTGCAAGAGGGAAAAAACTCCTTTCAATACTGTTTAATGGGGGACATTTTCGTTAGCATTGACTACACGTGAAGGTAACTTAACTACACTGAACAAAAATATAAACGCACTTAAATATTTTGTCTTTCCCATTCACCCTCTGAATGACACACATACACAATACATGTCTCAATTGTCTCAAGGCTTAAAAATTCTTCTTTATCCTGTCTCCTCCCCTTTATCTACACTGATTGAAGTGGATTTAACAAGTGACATCAATCACAGCTTTCACCTGGAATCACCTGGTCAGTCTATGTCATGAAAGAGCAGGTGTTCTTAAAATGTTTTGTGCACAGTGTATATTCAAGAATATATTAGGCTGTCAATGAGTATGGCTAAGCTATTCTTCATAGTGCCAGTGAATTGAAATGTAACATCGCCAAATGCATCAGTTTAATTAGGCCTAAATGTGCAATAAAAAGTACTGTGCCTATAGCTTATTTAATAATAAAACCCTATCTATCGGTTGATGTCCTATGTCAGGGTTCTCCAACCCTGTTCCTGGAGAGCTACCTTTCTGGGGACACCTAGAGCACCAGTCAAAACTTTGGACACACCTACTCATTCAAGGTTTTAATTTTTAATTTTAATTTTACTTTTTCCTACACTGTAGAATAACAGTGAAGACATATGGAATTAGGTATTAACCAAAAAAGTGTTAAACAAATCAAAATATATTTTAGATTTTAGATTCTTCAAAGTAGCCACCCTTTCAGAGATGGCTGCCTCGCTTCGCGTTCCTAGGAAACTATGCAGTATTTTGTTTTTTTTACGTCTTATTTCTTACATTGGTACCCCAGGTCATCTTAGGTTTCATTACATATAGTCGGGAGGAACTACTGAATATAAGAGCAACGTCAACTCACCATCATTTACGACCAGGAATATGACTTTCCCGAAGCGGATCCTGTGTTCTGCCTTCCACCCAGGACAATGGATCAACGCAAAACAACGACGTCGTAAAAGAGGAAAACGAAACATCAGAGACTGTAACGTTCTTTGCTTCACAGAAAAATGGCTCACTCGAGAGACGCTAACGGAGTCGGTGCAGCCAGCTGGTTTCTTCACGCATCGCGCCGACAGAAACAACCATCTTTCTGGTAAGAAGAGGGGCGGGGGGGTATGCCTTATGATTAACGAGACTTGGTGTGATCATAACAACATACAGGAACTCAAGTCCTTCTGTTCACCTGACTTAGAATTCCTCACAATCAAATGTCGACCTCATTATCTACCAAGGAAATTCCCTTCGATTATAATACCAGACGTATATATTCCCCCCCAAGCAGACACATCGATGGCCCTGAACAAACTTTATTTGACTCTATGCAAACTGGAAACCACATATCCTGAGGCTGCATTCATTGTAGCTGGGGATTTTAACAAGGCTAATCTGAAAACAAGACTTCCTAAATTGTATCAGCATATCGATTGTGCAACCAGGGCTGGTAAAACCCTAGATCATTGTTATTCTAACTTCCGCGACGCATAAGGCCCTCCCCTGCCCTCCTTTCGGAAAAGCTGACCATGACTCCATTTTGTTGCTACAGACAGAAACTTAAACAAGAAGCTCCCGCGATCAGGTCTGTTCAACGCTGGTCTGACCAATCTGATTCCACGCTTCAAGACTGCTTCTATCACGTGGATTGGGATATGTTCCGCATTGCGTCCAACAACAACATTGATGAAAATGCTGATTCGGTGAGCGAGTTCATTAGAAAGTGCATTGACGATGTCGTACCCATAGCAATGATTAAAACATTCCCAAACCAGAAACCGTGGATTTATGGCAGCATTCGCGTGAAACTGAAAGCGCAAACCACTGCTATTAACCAGGGCAAGGTGACCAGAAACAGGACCTAATACAAACAGTGTAGCTATTCCCTCTGTAAGGCAATCAAACAAGCTAAGCGTCAGTATAGAGACAAAGTAGAGTGGCAATACAACGGCTCAGACACAAGAGGTATGTGGCAGGGTCTACAGTCAATCACGGAATACAAAAAGAAAACCAGCCCCGTCGCGGACCAGGATGTCTTGCTCCCAGACAGACTAAATCACTTTTTTGCCCGCTTTGAGGACAATACAGTGCCACTGACACGACCCGCTACCAAAACCTGCGGACTCTCCTTCACTGCAGCCGACGTGAGTAAAACATTTAAACGTGGTAACCCTTGCAAGGCTGCCGGCCCAGACGGCATCCCCAGCCGCGTCCTCAGAGCATGTGCAGACCAGCTGTCTGGTGTGTTTACGGACATATTCAATCAATCCTTATCCCAGTCTGCTGTTCCCACATGCTTCAAGAGGGCCACCATTGTCCCTGTTCCCAAGAAAGCTAAGGTAACTGAGCTAAACTAGCACTCACTTCCGTCATCATGAAGTGCTTTGAGAGACTAGTCAAGGACCATATCACCTCCACCCTACCTGACACCCTAGACCCACTCCAATTTGCTTACCGCCCAAATAGGTCCACAGACGACGCAATCGCAACCACACTGCACACTGCCCTAACCCATCTGGATAAGAGGAATACCTATGTGAGAATTCTGTTCTTTGACTACAGCTCAGCATTTAACACCATAGTACCCTTCAAACTCGTCACCAAGCTCACCCTGGGTCTCGATCCCGCCCTGTGCAACTGGGTACTGGACTTTCTGACGGGCCGCCCCCATGTGGTGAGGGTAGGTAACAACATCTCCACCCCGCTGATCCTCAACACTGGGGCCCCACAAGGGTGCGTTCTGAGCCCTCTCCTGTACTCCCTGTTCACCCATGACTGAGTCGCCATGCACGTCTCCAACTCAATCATAAAGTTTGCGGACGACACTACAGTGGTAGGCTTGATTACCAACAACGACGAGACGGCCTACAGGGAGGAGGTGAGGGCCCTCGGAGTGTGGTGTCAGGAAAATAACCTCACACTCAACGTCAACAAAACAAAGGAGATGATTGTGGACTTCAGGAAACAGCAGAGGGAGCACCCCCCTATCCACATCGACGGGACAGTAGTGGAGAGGGTAGTAAGTTTTAAGTTCCTCGGCGTACACATCACAGACAAACTGAATTGGTCCACGCACACAGACAGCGTGGTGAAGAAGGTGCAGCAGCGCCTCTTCAACCTCAGGCGGCTTAAGAAATTTGGCTTGTCACAAAAAGCACTCACAAATTTCTACAGATGCACAATTGAGAGCATCCTGTCGGGCTGTATCATCGCCTGGTACGGTAACTGCTCCTCCCACAATCGTAAGGCTCTCCAGAGGGTAGTGAGGTCTACACAACGCATCACCGGGGGCAAACTACCTGCCCTCCAAGACACCTACACCACCCGATGTCACAGGAAGGCCATAAAGATCATCAAGGACAACAACCACCCGAGCCACTGCCTGTTCACCCCACTATCATCCAGAAGGCGAGGTCAGTACAGGTGCATCAAAGCAGGGACTGAGAGACTGAAAAACAGCTTCTATCTCAAGGCCATCAGACTGTTAAACAGCCACCACTAACATTGAGTGGCTGCTGCCAACACACTGACTCAACTCCAGCCACTTTAATAATGGAAATTGATGTAAAAATATATCACTAGCCACTTTAAACAATGCTACTTAATATAATGTTTACATAACCTACATTACTCATCTCATATGTTTTTATATATACTGTACTCTATATCATCTACTGCATCTTTATGTAATACATGTATCACTAGCCACTTTAAACTATGCCACTTTGTTTACATACCCTACATTACTCATCTCATATGTATATACTGTACTCTATACCATCTACTCCATCTTGCCTATGCTGTTCTGTACCATCACTCATTCATATATTCATATAACATATTATTTATCCCTTTCCACTTGTGTCTATAAGGTAGTAGTTTTGGAATTGTTAGGTTATATTACTCGTTGGTTATTACTGCATTGTCAGAACTAGAAGCATTTCGCTACACTCGCATTAACATTTGCTAACCATGTGTATGTGACAAATACATTTGATTTGAGCTTTGCACACTTTTGGCACTCTCTCAACCAGCTTCACCTGGATTGTTTTTCCAACAGTCTTGAAGGAGTTCCCACATTTGCTGAGCACTTGTTGGCTGCTTTTCCTTCACTCTGTGGTCCAACTCATCCCAAACCATCTCATTTTTAAAAAATATTTATTTTATTTTTTTTCACCTTTATTTAACCAGGTAGGCTAGTTGAGAACAAGTTCTCATTTGCAACTGCGACCTGGCCAAGATAAAGCATAGCAGTGTGAACAGACAACACAGAGTTACACATGGAGTAAACAATTAACAAGTCAATAACACAGTAGAAAAAAAGAGAGTCTATATACATTGTGTGCAAAAGGCATGAGGAGGTAGGCGAATGATTACAATTTTGCAGATTAGCACTGGAGTGATAAATGATCAGATGGTCATGTACAGGTAGAGATATTGGTGTGCAAAAGAGCAGAAAAGTAAATAAATAAAAACAGTATGGGGATGAGGTAGGTAAAAATGGGTGGGCTATTTACCGATAGACTATGTACAGCTGCAGCGATCGGTTAGCTGCTCAGATAGCAGATGTTTGAAGTTGGTGAGGGAGATAAAAGTCTCCAACTTCAGCGATTTTTGCAATTCGTTCCAGTCACAGGCAGCAGAGAACTGGAACGAAAGGCGGCCAAATGAGGTGTTGGCTTTAGGGATGATCAGTGAGATACACCTGCTGGAGCGCGTGCTACGGATGGGTGTTGCCATCGTGACCAGTGAACTGAGATAAGGCGGAGCTTTACCTAGCATGGACTTGTAGATGACCTGGAGCCAGTGGGTCTGGCGACGAATATGTAGCGAGGGCCAGCAAACTAGAGCATACAAGTCGCACTGGTGGGTGGTATAAGGTGCTTTAGTGACAAAACGGATGGCACTGTGATAAACTGCATCCAGTTTGCTGAGTAGAGTGTTGGAAGCAATTTTGTAGATGACATCGCCAAAGTCGAGGATCGGTAGGATAGTCAGTTTTACTAGGGTAAGTTTGGCGGCGTGAGTGAAGGAGGCTTTGTTGCGGAATAGAAAGCCGACTCTTGATTTGATTTTCGATTGGAGATGTTTGATATGAGTCTGGAAGGAGAGTTTACAGTCTAGCCAATTGGGTTGAGGTGAGGTGATTGTGGAGGCTAGGTAATCCATCACTCTCCTTCTTGGTCAAATAGCCTTTACAGATTCTGGAGGTATGTTGGGTCATTGTCTTATTGAAAAACAAATGATAGTCCCACTAAGAGCAAACCAGATGAGATGGCTTATTGTTACAGAATGCTGTGGTAGTCATGCTTGTTAAGTGTGCCTTGCATTCTAAATAAATCAATGACAGTGTCACCTGCAAAGCACCCCCACACCATTACACATCCTCCTCCATGCTTCACTGTGGGAACCACACATGCGGAAATCATCCGTTCACATTCTCGGAGTCTCACAAAGACACGGCGGTTGGAACCAAAAATCTAACATTTTGACTCATAAGACCAAAGGACAGATTTCCACCAGTCTAATGTCCATTGCTCATGTTTCTTGGCCCAAGCATGTCTCTTCTTATTATTGGTGTCCTTTAGTAGTGGTTTCTTTGCATAAATTCGACCATGAAGGCCTGATTCACACAGTCTTCTCTGAACAGATGTTTAGATGTATCTGTTACTTAAACTCTGTGAAGTATTTATTTGGGCTGTAATTTCCGAGGCTGGTAACTCTTAAGAACTTATCCTCTGCAGCAGAGGTAACTCTGGGTCTTCCTTTCCTATGGCGGTCCTCATGAGAGCCAGTTTCAACATAGCGCTTGATGGTTTTTGCGACTGCACTTGAAGAAACTTACAAAGTTCTTGACATGTCCCTAATTGACTGACCTTCAATCTTAATGTAATGACAGACTATTGTTTCTCTTTGCTTATTTGAGCTGTTCTTGCCATAATATGGACTTGGTCTTTTATCATAGAGGGTAAAAGATATGTATATCTTTTTCTGTTGTGTTTTGTGGGTGGTTATTTTCTGTCTTGTGTGTTTTGTCACCTTACAGAACTGTTTCGGTTTCGTTTCTTTCTCTTTGTTATTTTGTTTAGTGTTCTGAGTTTAAATAAATATCATCATGAACACATACCACGCTGGGCTTTGGTCCTCACCTCATTCCAACGACGATCGTTACAGTTACTGCATGATTCCATATGTGTTATTTCATAGTTTTGATGTCTTCACTATTATTCTACAATGCAGAAAATAGTAAAAATAAAGAAAAACCCCTTGAATGAGTACTGTAGGTCTGTATACATTTGGCAGCCAAGCACAAGTTATCAGTTTAGCCTATTATCATCTAGACATGACGTTGAAATATCTACATGCCTAGAATAAAAACCTCCAGGCTTCCGTCTGATATGTTTTCGTAGCATAACTTATTGGGAATACATTTGAGTCCATCCAGGTGTTGTGTGTGTTTGGCTGATTGCAGCAGTATGTAGGAAAATGTGTAATGACTTAGTCCATGAGACAACACATGCTTGAGGTGTATGATTGAATAAAAATATACTTGTATTTGTCACATGCTTTGCAAAACACAGGTGTAGACTAGCAGTGCAATAACTTGGCTATATACACGGGGTACCAGTACTGAGTCAATGTGCAGGGGTAGAATGTAATTGAGGTAGATATGTACATATAGGTAAGGATAAAGTGGAGACAAGGCAATGGGATAGATAATAAACAATAACAGCAGTGTATGTGATCTAAAATTGATATTTAAGGGAAATGCAACTCACATAAGGCATGAATTTGCTAACAGCCTTTAATACCTTTTATGGTATAAATAATTAATTATGAGAGAGAGAGAGAGAGAGAGAGAGAGAGAGAGATATTAATATCCACCAATAATAAAAACTAACAATTGAGTTTTGGAAACAGCTCAAATACAGTGACCCCCTCTCATATCATTCCCAAGCTCTGCATATGCCAAGAGCTGAGCAAAGAAAAGACTCCCTGCATCCAGCTGGTCCTGGGGTTGAGTTTACAAACCTGTGCTACTAACACACTGTAACTTCAGGACCAGAACAAATGACAACAGTCAAAACAGAATTAAATCACCTATTGCGAAACAAACACAAGCAAAACAAAATAGGCAAACTGTTTGATAATAATTACTGATCAAAACCTTAGAAAAACCTTGACAAAGTACAGACTTAGTGAGACTTAGCAAAGCCTGGCCATTGAGAAGGGTAGACATGGGAAAACCTTGCTCCCTGTAGAGGACAGAGCAGCATTTCCTGACAAAATTACAAAATGTAAATAATTACAGCATTTTGCTTCCCCAGATTTGAAATCATTATTGAAGGTTTCCAAGACCTGGTGGGGCACTGTAGGACACAGAGAACTGCGGGTTGGCAGCGCACTACATTGCTGCCTGACTTAAAATGTAGGACAGTGTCTGATAGACCAACCAACCTGCACACATCCTCACGTTATTCACCTATTTACTTGTATTTTTGTTGTTGATATTGTTCATGAATCATTCCATTTTGAAATTTAAAGAGAGGAAGACAGAGAGAGAGAGAGAGAGAGGGGGGAGAGAGAGAGAGAGAACTGCTGGAATTCAATCATTGAATAGCCACTATCTGCCATTATTGAATTCCAGTCTAAGTATGAAAGCATCCTACAGTATGGTTGTATCCCAAATGGCACCGTATTTCCTTTATAGTGTGCTACTTTTGACCAGGGCTCATTGCCATTTGGGACACATGCTTCATTTCCTAGGGTCAGAGTCTGGAATGATTTAATCCTGGACATATCCCGTTCCTCTGATTCGTTCCCATTAGTATGTGTGTCAGGGAGATCATTCTCCTAGCTGTCTAGTCGTCCAGAGGCCTGCCGATTTGAACACTCCAGAACTGTATTAAAACCTCCTCTCCCCTCCTCCATATATTTCATTCCTTCATTCTCCATCTATTTACACGCAAGGTGTAAAGAGAAATGATGATCACCATCTCTGCTCTGCAGTCACAGAGATCTCCTCTGTGCCTGGGAAATAATTTCCCTCTGTGTGTGTTAATACTAAGCGTCCCCTAATGAAGTAAGGATTTATATGGATATACAGTACTATTATCTTACTGGTTCCCTGGTTTTAGATTTAGAGGAAGACATCTTTATCTAACATTTACTTCAAAACTATGAACTAAATTAAATGCAAAGCCTCTTTGTTTGGAGAAAACAAAATTAAGTTAGTCTTTCTGAAATTACTTTTTTCATGCCCAGAAATGATAGTGGTTTTGCTGTCTCACAGAATCTCACAATATTTACAGCTGAACTGAAAGCTACCTGAGAATACAGGGTATGTCCCAAATGGCACCCTATGTCACCTTAGGGCTTTGGTCAAAATAGTGGACTACATTTTACTCTTACATCAACGCTTTTATCCTTAGCGACTCACAAGTGCAATGTGGGTTAAGTGCCTTGCTCAATGGCACATTGACATATTTTTCACAGTCGGCTCGGGGATTCAAATCAGTGACCTTTCGGTTACTGGCCCAACGCTCTTAACTGCTTAAAGGCTACCTGCCAACCTTTATAGGGAATAGGGTTCTATTTATAACAGGAGGAAGAAGGAAGAGATCCAGTTATCAGTGGAAGTATGTCCCTTTGATGCCTTCATCACTTCCTGCCTCTGCTGGGATTTTCTTTTACACGGGCATCCCTCATCCCTCTCTTTCCACAATTTATAGTGTGGCTTTCTCTTTCTCGTTTTTCTCACTTTGTCAATATTTTATTATTCTCTTCCTTTGCTCTCCCTCCATTCATCTTCACTTCAGACACAGGCTTGCACCAGAGGGGGTCCTTAACAAAGGAAAGCAATCCGGAGCGATGGAAGTGGAGGGCGGAAGAGTGCAGAGGATTATCTCTACAGAGAGACGACTGGAAATAAAAGGACTGGAAAGACTGATCATATCCTTTTATTTCACTATACAAAGGGAAATACAATAAAACATATGTGTAAAAGTGATGCAAATATCTCCCAGGGATAAAGACAGAGTAATATATAGAATCAATTATAGCAGGAGGAGTCTCAATGGTCTCAACGGGTACAGCAGTTTTAAAACACGTTTACTGTAAACTGGGCTCTTTTGTTACATGTGAAAGTATACATTTACACGTTGCTTTTAGAGACAATAGGTTATTTACAAGACAACAAAACAGCATCTGAAAAACACAACTCCCCAGCAAAAATAAAGAATTTAACCATATGTGATTAAAAACACAACCAATTTGGAGCAAATGGTCCTTCGAGCCGGATATGAACCAACGACTGAAATATGTTCATCGTATTGAGATGCCACTGATAAACTGTCTCATGGTTGGGGGCCCCCAGATAGCATATGAACATGTCTGAAGCAATCGCAAAATGTGTAGAATAGCAGGAAATTAGCTTTAAAGGTTGACTTTCGGCGCAAAACAATAGTCCAACTCCTCCATTTTCTCAATTTTGAAACAGAAAGGGTGTGTGTCTTTGGTGGTTTATCGATGTGTTATTCTGGTCATGCATGCCACGACCGACGTAACAGCTAAGCTAGCCACTTGTAGCTAGACAGTAACTCAGTATGTTTTGACATCATATCACAGGATTTTTTTTGGAAGGAAGCTTTAGAGATTGGTAAGAAATTGCACTTCTGTAGCCACATATGTTATTCATTAAAAAATATGTGTGCATTAAATGACCTGGTATAAATGGTGCATTGATCAGTTATACAGTTTAAAGCCATTATTTTTGCGTTATTGTCAAAAGTCGACTTTTAAAATAACTGCCCATTGTTTCCAGATTTCTATAAAGATGAAATGTGGATCCGTTCATTCGTACGTACGCTTGTACATTCGTACATAGGTTCATATGTTCGTACGAAACTTGGGTGAATGATGTGTCTTGCCATAGAGATCCGTCATTTACAAAAGTCCACTGATTATCCCAAAGGGGGGCGCTGTATCCTTCGTGGGGGACTACATGTTTACTGTTGCTTTTTTTCACAAAGTTAGTGATAAACCCAGCAGTCATACGAGACAGAGCTTCTCTCTCTCTCTCTCTCTCTCTCAAGACTGATTGGAGAGATCTTTTGGAGGGCTCTGTTCTTTTCCTTATGAAACTGCGCATTTTCTCTTGCCTTGCACCATGGCAAAATGTCTTTCCACTTATACTGTTTTCAAAATACCCCTCCATATACTCCTCAAAAAGGCATAATAAGTAATGTCAAACTGTCTTGAATTGCAGGAAATGTGTTTTAAAATGTTATTTTTTTGAATCTGGGGAAGGACTCCCCCCCGAATATCTTCACCACAATTTTGCTTTGATCGAATGATTGTGTCCAGTTTCATTACACACTGATAACCAGGGAGACTAAGGGAGGAGAGGGGATGAGTGATAACATACATTAAAGTTACTTTAACGCTGTGCTGTGTGTGTGTCCGCATCAGTGTGTGTGTATGTGTCAGTGTTAGTGTGTGTCTCAGTGTCACAGTGTGTGTTTGTGTCCGTGTCTCAGTGTCAGTTTGTGTGTGTGTGTGTGTGTGTGTGTGTGTGTGTGCATGCATCCTGTCACTGTGTTGTGACAGAATAAGATGTGTGGAATGGGCTGTGCAATCAGCAGGCCATCCACCCAAGCTATTTCCTTCCTCCCGGGCTCCCTCTGTCACGGTCCAGTAAATTGACCCAGTGATGCCTGGTTAGACAGGCCGCTGCTGCTGCTCCCACTGCATTACCCACAGCTCACAAATAAGTAACTTACTACAGCTGCACTGCAGAGAGAACAGAGACCCATTTCTCTATGCCTTGTGTTACCTTATCATCACCCCTCCCAAAATACTTCCTACCAGCATCTCTATGCACATGCTGCTCCTCAAATCGCACCCTATTCCCTATAGAGTGCCTTACCTTTGACCAGAGCCCGATTGGCCCCATAGGATCTGGTTAAAAGTAGTGCACTATATAGAGAATAGGGTGTGATTTGGGACACATATTTCCTCATCACAACCACTTCCAAAAGACCTCATCAGCCCATAGATTTAGTCACATGCAGGTGTATCTGTCTTGTGCCCATAGCACTTGAGTTGAAATCATACATTACTGAAAGTCATCTTTACATTACACTCTGCATTGCAAAAGCCACTCATCACCACCATCATCCGTGGCAAAAGCATATTTCTCAAGTCAGAAATTATCATGCGGAGTACATACAGATGGTGTATGGTGAATGAATGGGGAGAAAGGCAACGATTGTCGTGGCTCTTTTCATGTGGAGTTTAGTACACACCCTCAAGGGTACACTGCTATGATGCATTTAACTTACTCCACACAGTTCATACACAGGGCAAGAGAGAGAGAGAGAGAGAGAGAGAGAGAGAGAGACTCATTGATAGTCAATGGGATATCGCAAGACAAAAACACACTGATAGACAGACACAGCATACATGCGTTATTGAAATCAACTTTGGATCCGATTTGATCACATTCAAGCGAGAGATGCCATCTGTCTGATAACAATTATCTCTGCAAACAAACCAATATATAATGGCCCCCATCAGATTGAACTGACCTACCAAGCCCTCCTGTTTAAATGGTACCTTCTGCTGTCTTTACTCTTAGAAAAAAAGGTGCTAAATAGACCATGTAGGGTTCTTCAGTTTGTCCCCATAGGGGAACCCTTTTTGTCAGGTTCTTCATAGAACCCCCTGTAAATGGTTACCTAGAACTCTCTATGAACACTCTTTGGATGGTTCTTCTTCTATGAATGGTTCCACCAGCCTTATTAGCCTTTATAATCATATTATTTATGGCATATATTACAAAGCTTTTCTTTGAGGGCGTAGTTACACCCTAACATAGTGTTGTTAGGACACTCATGCTTTACTGGCCACATCAGGCCTGCAAGTCACATTATGCTGGCTTGCAAAGTGATGTTTAATTCCTATTGGAATCCAGCCAGTTAGGATTGTTTTGATCACCCACAACCTGAATTCAGAATGACTGCCAGGGTAGGGAAGATGGAATACTGAGACTAGCTCAATCATCTAAACTGGAACAACCATCTCAGTTAAACTACTAACAGATTTGATTAGTTTATAAAAATGTATACAATTTGTCTTTGTGTAGCATAACATGTATGAATCAATCAATGTACATGCATAACCGATATTAAAACAAGCAATTCTGAAAATCACCTGGCAATAGAGCATGCTGGGAAATATGATATATTTTTTCTATGTAGAACCTTTCTTGCCTTCCAAAGAATGATCAAATAACCGTTTCTTCCAAAAACAATTCTTAGGATGTTAAAGGTTCTAGGTAGATCCCTATCCTTCTTCAAAGAACCCTTATGGAACTCTTTTATCTAAGAGTGTGCAGTTTTTCATGGAGCCAGTCGGACAGAGTGGAACCCTAGCTCCCAAGCAGAGTTAATGGTAATGCATCACATTTTAATAGAGCAACACCTGTGAGGGCCAGAGCCTCTCAGTAATGAGAGTTGTGTAATAAATTAGCAGGGCCTTATTGAGATCTGTCTGTGGCCAAACAATGGCTCCACTGTTCCATCCCAGTGCTGCAGGCTCTCTCTTTCTCTCGCTGCCCCCACAGCAGCAGAATTCCTTTAAAACACCTAATGCCCCCACTTCCTCAATTTCTCTCCTTTGACAACCCCGCTACTTCCATCTCACACTTAATTACCATTTCATTTTTCATTTACCTCCAGAATCGTCCTGAGTCCCCAACCTTCCATCTCCCAAGCAACAAAGACAAAAAAAAAAAAAACAATCAGGCAGAATAGAATGTAACACGTGAATGCTAATATCTTTACGCAGCGTAATCTCAGCAGATGTTTAATATTATGCAGGTTTATGATGGCTTTTGAAGCAAAGAGAGCCATAACCCCATTATTTCAAGAGATGTGCCATTGTAATACCTGGTATTAGAGCCTGATCCACTGAGAGGTGACCAACCCAACCTCTCCATATTCCTAAACTGAGTTAAACCATTGTCTGTGTCCCAAATAACACTCTTTCCCCTTAATAGTGTACTACTTTTGGCCCATAGGGAATAGGGTGCCAACTTGATCCCTCCAGCCTAAAATAAAGGAAAAGTTTATCCTCATAGACACTATTCATTTTGTGTCTGTATCTGAGGGTTAGGTGATGTTCCTGATGTCAGTGTGAGAACTCCAACTATTTCAGTTCACTTCATGTATTTGCTATTTAAAAAAACGTTGTATTACTTTCAGCCAGACTCTTTGAACGTGGATAATACTGCAACAGTGGAGTATTGTTGTTGTGTAGTGTATACTTTTATCTGGCTTTTTTACAAGGTGACTATTGAGAGTCACAGAATGGTACCAAACTAAAACAATGTTATTATACGTGTAGGGATGTAGCCGGGTAGCTATACTATACTGCCTGCACCTGCCCGCCTGTCCAACATCACTACTCTGGACGGCTCTGACTTAGAATACGTGGACAACTACAAATACCTAGGTGTCTGGTTAGACTGTAAACTCTCCTTCCAGACTCACATCAAACATCTCCAATCCAAAGTTAAATCTAGAATTGGCTTCCTATTTCGCAACAAAGCATCCTTCACTCATGCTGCCAAACATACCCTTATAAAACTGACCATCCTACCAATCCTTGACTTCGGCGATGTCATTTACAAAATAGCCTCCAATACCCTACTCAACAAATTGTATGCAGTCTATCACAGTGCCATCCGTTTTGTCACCAAAGCCCCATATACTACCCACCATTACGACCTGTACGCTCTCGTTGGTTGGCCCTCGATTCATACTCGTCGCCTAACCCACCGGCTCCAGGTCATCTACAAGACCCTGCTAGGTAAATTCCCCCTTATCTCAGCTCGCTGGTCACCATAGCATCACCCACCTGTGGCACGCGCTCCAGCAGGTATATCTCTCTGGTCACCCCCAAAACCAATTCTTTCTTTGGCCGCCTCTCCTTCCAGTTCTCTGCTGCCAATGACTGGAACGAACTACAAAAATCTCTGAAACTGGAAACACTTATCTCCCTCACTAGCTTTAAGCACCAGCTGTCAGAGCAGCTCACAGATTACTGGACCTGTACATAGCTCATCTATAATTTAGCCCAAACAAATACCTATTTTCCTACTGTATTTATTTTATTTATTGATTTATTTTGCTCCTTTGCACCCCATTATTTTTATTTCTACTTTGCACATTCTTCCACTGCAAATCTACCATTCCAGTGTTTTACTTGCTATATTGTATTTACTTTGCCACCATGGCCTTTTTTTTGCCTTTACCTCCCTTATCTCACCTCATTTGCTCACATCGTATATAGACTTGTTTCTACTGTATTATTGACTGTATGTTTGTTTTACACCATGTGTAACTCTGTGTTGTTGTATGTGTCGAACTGCTTTGCTTTATCTTGGCCAGGTCGCAATTGTAAATGAGAACTTGTTCTCAACTTGCCTACCTGGTTAAATAAAGGTGAAATATATATTTATTTTTTAAAATACTGTGTGCATGCATTGTGCATATGCGTGCATGCGTTTGTGTGTAAATTACTTACTACTTAGTAGTAAGAGGTCAATCAATAATATGGTAATACTGTACAGTCAGTCTACCAGTGTAGCGATACTGGGTCCTTTCATGTAAAGGCAATATGTTTATTAATTTGTTAACTACATTAATCAATTCCATTGTGGGGATAAGAGATTTAAATGGCTGTAATGATTTAGCTGAATGGTTACCTTGAGATCGTTCATTTACAATCAGGTCTACAGGTCTATACTGATGTCTGGGGACATGAGGACTAACGCACAACAATTTCCAGCCGTTCAATCAGCCAGAGAGAGATTGTGGATATTACAGTACCAGGCCCTGTTCACACTCAGGTTGTACAACTGTTGTACAACAGATTTTACACAATGTCTGTGATACAACTGAGAGTTGGTCTGGACACATTTAAAAAATAAATAAAACCATTGTGCCAAATGCGTTGTACAGCCTAAAGCTGAAATCCACATACAGTGAAAAGCGCCACTGTTCGCTCCCAGCTGCATTGTTATTGGTTTTGTTCTTTTCATGAAACGGAGGAGAGGAGCATATGGCAGCGTGCTAAAAATAAAATGGTACTCCTTTGTTCTTCTAGTATTCCAAACTGACGTGACAGTTTCGCCCTATGATTTCAGCTTTAAGTGTGTACGAGGCCAAAGCTGATTCAAATTAGCACAGTGGGGAAATTGCATGTTTGGCCATTCAGAGAAGTATAACCAATTTTCTGACACAAACTGGCCTTACATTTGAATAACAACGTTAACGTGAATGTGTACTGCTCATCTCTGTGCTCTTTTTATTATAGGAAACACGTTGACAACTGATACTTTGCTTTGAGACAATATTAGTTCAGAGGGAATGTGCAATGCAATTCAAAGAGAGTTCAAAGCCAGACTGAAATGGGAATATGTCACTTTGAAAGAGAAGAGCTAGTCTGTTATGCTCTTTCTATCACTGTCTCCGTCTTTTATCCCCAAGTCTGTAAGGGGTAGCTGTACAGGCTGAAGCTAGATAATAGCAACACCATATGCTTTAGGAGTTGACTCAAAAAGTAGTTTCATAAGCTAGGTTTCCATCTAATTGGCAACAGAGTTGTATGTGCTGGCCTGTCTTCCCACCTTTGGGACAGACATGAGCATATCTTCATTATGTACATATCTCTGGTATAGCCTACGTGATGAGATTATTATGGCGAAGTGAACAAGATTATTTTTCATTTGTCAAACTGCAGCCAAGCAAAAATCATCATGTCACCAGATTAAGATCCTCGATATTTATTGGAAAGGAGCATCAAGCTCATCACCTTGCGCTTTCACCACCCTGTGAAGTTCATCATAACTTATTTCATCTGTAGCTTAATAAACGGCATCCTTTCCCGAGTCGTGGTGGGAGGACCACACAACATGTCATCGCGTGACACCAAGTTAACTTCGACATGATGGTTATTATATCAGTATTTGCACATAAAAGCATTACCATGGCCATTTCTCGCAAAATTAATATTACCTACACAAAATATCCCACCTTGTCTAGCTTATTTTGTTTTTGTCTACATTTAGAAAGTTTACCAGCAAATTTGCTTTTTCCGTTAGGCCTGTAGTCTTTTTTTTTATCCTGCATGTATTTTACTCGCATAAAAAGGTTGGATGGAAACCTGGTTATTTAGTGTAAAAAAAAAAGAACACTAATTTGATGTCAAATCAAATCAAAGTTTATTTGTCACGTGCGCCGGATACAACAGGTGTAAACCTTACAGTGAAATTATTACTTACAGGCTCTAACCAATGGTGTGAGAAAAAAAAGTGTGTGTGTACGTATGTAAAGAAAGAAAACAACAGTAAAAAGACATTTGAAAAAAGAGTAGCAAGGCTATATACAGACACCTGTTATTCAGGCTTATTGAGGTAGTATGTACATGTAGGTATCGTTAAAGTGACTATGCATATATGATGAACAGAGAGTAGCAGATGCGTAAAAAAGAGGCGTTGGCGGGTGGTGGGACACAATGCCGATAGCCCGGTTAGCCAATGTGAGGGAGCACTGGTTGGTCGGGCCAATTGAGGTAGTATGTACATGAATGTATAGTTAAAGTGACTATGCATATAAGATAAACAGAGATTAGCAGCAGCTAATTGGTTGTAGATTCTTGTGGTATTTGCGGTGTATTTGCGGTGTGTACCGTAGATTTAAAAAAAAAGAAATGTACCAATCCCAGATTGTCCCATTAAAAACCCGGGACACAGGTGTGAAAGCAAACAATTATACGTTATGAAAAGAAAAATGAGGAAGGTCCACATAGTATTTACAGTGAAGGAAAGGAAAATGTATGCCATCTTTAGTGACACACATTGATACAGCAGGTAAAAAATAATTATAATTTGAGACACAGATTGGAGAAACACATTGTGACACGCATTATAAATATGCTCATATTCACAGGCATGTAAACAACAGACAATCATAGCTCAGTTGAGTAGCAGGGTTTAGACCTTAAATTTGGATCAACCGACCCAAGTGGGACTTCCCTTCCTCAGTGACGTCAAATCCTTCACCTGAATTGTCCCAGGAAAGTCCCCTGTTGTGCTCCTAACCAGTCCTGGTCCCTGTATGTGGATCTGGTGCATGTTGTCAGCCCTGCAGAACCTGTAATAGAGCCCAGAGCGCCCGCCGCCCGGGTGCTACTGAGAAATTTACAGAGTGTGTGGTTCAGCATGGGAATGTACTGTAGAGAGAAGAGATGGAGAGAGCCCTGGATGGGTTTTTTAAAGGGGCAATCTGGGATTGGTACATTACTTTTTTTACTTCTAATTAAATTATGTATAGTCATTGATTCTAAAAGAATCAAACTTATAAATGCCTCAGTGAATATGGTTAAAACAATAATTTTGATCTTAAAGATGGTCAGTCCTTGAATCCACAGCTCCATCTATGCATTTTGAGAGTGGCTACATTTCCCTAGCTCCATCCTCAGCTGTTTGCCTAAACAAAGTGGGGAGATGACTACTTTGTTGTTTGAATCCCAGATTGCGCCTTCAATAAGAGCTGACAAAGTTTTGAGATGGTGCCTCCTCTCAGACAGGTGAGACGTAACGAGAGGAGAAAAGGAGGAGGGTGATAAATGTGTCTGGGTGTTGAGGAGCAGGGGACCCTCTTAGGAGCCTCATTCTGGGGCCACACTACACACCCAGGAAGGCCCCACTGGGGCCACAGACAAGAATGGTGCTTTAACAGAAATAAGGCACTGAGGGTTTGTCTCAAAGACCTGAACTAGGTCTATATCTATAACCGCTATAGTTCTCTGCATGAAACCATATACTTGCATTACAGGAACACACTATAGGTATTTTCAGACATGTATTTATTGTACAGTAAGAGATGAGACACAGGGATTATGTCTGCATCCCAAATTGCACCCTAATCCCTATTTAGTGCATGGGCCAACGTCAAAATATCAAAAGTATTGCACCAAAATAGGAAATAGGGTGGCGTTTGGGACACACACATGGATTATGAAAATGTCAGAACCCTCTGTCAAAGTAATGTCATACTAAATAGTTGAGGTTCTGCTGTGGGAGAGCTAGGGGTCATAATCCTCAGGTACATCTCTATAATAGAGAACAGAGCATGTGACAACGTCTAATCCTATCAGTTTCCTTTCACTGGTGGGAGACAGCAGCACGACAATGACAGGCCATGAATTACATTGATCTGAGAGTGTGTGTGTGTGTGTATCTGAGTGGTCAGATCAATAAACGCGGGCTGTGTGTGAGTCCTTCTGCCTTCCCTTGTGTTATTTACTGCTAAACAACATAATCAATTTAAAGTTCCCCCTAACATACAGAGATCAATCATACATTTGAGGCTGCTCTTCCGACTTCAATATCCTGGTTTAAAGCAGAGGCTCAGGATTGTGTGAGCATGCGAGAGTATTAGAATGTGTGTGCCACATTGGCTGCAGAGGGAGAATGGAAGTCATTTGACTGCTGTGAAGGCATCCGTCCATGATACAGCATCATTCAGTTTGGATTAAGTTTCCCTGGCAGAGTGGTGGTTCGGCGGAAACATAATCATTCTTTGGAGAGGTGTTTAAACTACTTCTCCTCCCTCCATTACCAATGAAAATAAATCTGATAGCTTTTGAAGTCGTGAGGATTCGAGGAAATGCATTTTGCATTCTGCATTTACTTGCCAGAGACTTTGAAATCTACAGAGTTGGTTTTGGAGGAGCAGTTAATTTTGAACTTTGCTGATGATTTGTTATTTACCTATTTATTTACTTATTTTCTTGATTATTTCTAATAAAACCCCATCCCACCACCCTTGACAAAAAATTGTTGTTACTGACTGTCCTGTTTGTCACAATCTTGAATATTTAGAATTATGTTGTTATTGATTTTGTTAATTAATGAGAGAGAGAGAGAGACTTGGACTTTTTGTCTTTCTTTAATTAAACATTCTCATTTCATTAAAACCTTACCCCCCCCTGAAAATAATATACCACCAAAATATATCCTATACTGCAGTACTGCATACCATACCATACTCACCTTACCCTCTACACCACGATACAAAACAACACCACACATCACAATAACGTAAACCTCACCACTTCTCCAACCGTATATACAAAACATCTTCCCCAGCTGTACAGACTGCCCCCTGACACACCATATCTCCTGAAACATCTCCACACATTTTTATAATTTTGTAGAACTCAAATTCCACCCTAAGGTACGCAGAGACCATCCCATTAAATAATAGAAAAGGGTCTGTTATCTACCCACATTTGACCCTGTTCCTCCTTGTTAGCCAAATAGACAACTTTGCCTGAGCAAACAGAAAATTCAACTAAACACATTTGGCCTTCTCCTTATTTGAATAATTTGAATTGAATCTCTTTCTCTCTCTCTCTTTCTCTCTCTCAGAGGACCTGAGCCCTAAAACCATGCCTCAGGACTACTTGGCCTGATGACTCCTTGCTGTCCCCAGTCCAACTGGTCATGCTGCTGCTCCAGTTTCAACTGTTCTGCCTGCGGCTATGGAACCCTGACCTGTTCACTGGAGGTGCTACCTTGTCCCGGACCTGCTGTTTTGGACTCTCTTCCACACCTGCTGTCCCTAACTCTGAATGACTGGCTATGAAAAGCCAACTGACATTTACTCCTGAGGTCCTGACCTGTTGCACCCTCTACAACCACTGTGATTATTATTATCTGACCCTTCTGGTCATCTATTAACATTTGAACATCTTGGCCATGTTCTGTTATAATCTCCACCCGGCACAGCAAGAAGAGGACTGGCCACCTCTCAGAGCCTGGTTCCTCGGGAGTTTTTCCTAGCCACCATGCTTCTACATCTGCATTGCTTGCTGTTTGGGGTTGTAGGCTGTGTTTCTGTATAGCACTTTGTGACATCGGCTGATGTAAATAGGGCTATATAAATACATTTGATCGATTGATTGACCTGCAGTGGCGGAAACATTGGTGGCCCCTCCCCCTTTGGCTGCTCAATCACCCCCCTTACCGACACAGACAGTGCCTCAAGAACCTCCTCCAGGAATCTCTCCAGCAGCCTAAGAGACATTATTCCTGTTTGTTGTGCCAGGACTTCCAGGGTTTTCCACCTCTCCTGTCCCAGCAGTCGCAGGTCACCCAGCCTTAGTAAACCTGCTGCCATCAGTCACCTCTGCAGGGTGGCCGACTGAACCAATATCAAAGGGATGGATGATGGGCTCCGCCCACACCCACAATCCAGGCTCCACACCCCCTTCTCGTGTGGGCCTTAACAGCTGCCAGGCCCTCAGCACCGCAGAATAAAAGCCTGAAAGACCTGCTGTACTCAGCCTCTCCAGCTTCACGAGGAACAGCTGCCGGTCCTACCCTAATTCGCCAGCTCTCCTCAACAGCGCACATGCTGGTTCCCTCCAGCCAACATCAGTATAGTACAGCAGTCTCTGCACCACCTTTAGTCTGAAGGCACCCACACTGCTCTCCAGTTCCACCAGGCCCTGTCTTCCTTCATGGATGGACATGTACAACACTGCCACATGGCCCGACCAGAAAAAAACCACCAGCTTTCGTTGCAGGTTGCGAGCACCATTCTGCTTGCGTGGCAGCCAGTTTATGCCACAGGGAAGATGCCACCAGGTTGTTGATTATCAGCACCCTCCCTCTATATGACCAAAGGAAGAATTGGTTTTGGGGGTGACCAGAGATATATACCTGCTGGAGCGCGTGCTACAGGTGGGTGCTGCTATGGTGACCAGCGAGCTGAGATAAGGGGGGACTATACCTAGCAGGGTCTTGTAGATGACCTGGAGCCAGTGGGTTTGGCGACGAGTATGAAGCGAGGGCCAGCCAACGAGAGCGTACAGGTCGCAGTGGTGGGTAGTATATGGGGCTTTGATGACTAAACAGATGGCACTGTGATAGACTGCATCCAATTTATTGAGTAGGGTATTGGAGGCTATTTTGTAAATGACATTGCCAAAGTCGAGGATCGGTAGGATGGTCAGTTTTACAAGGGTATGTTTGGCAGCATGAGTGAAGGATGCTTTGTTGCGAAATAGGAAGCCAATTCTAGATTTAACTTTGGATTGGAGATGTTTGATGTGAGTCTGGAAGGAGAGTTTACAGTCTAACCAGACACCTAGGTATGTGTAGTTGTCCACATATTCTAAGTCAGAACCGTCCAGAGTAGTGATGTTGGACGGGCGGGCAGGTGCAGGCAGCGATCGGTTGAAGAGCATGCATTTAGTTTTACTTTTGTATTTAAGAGCAATTGGAGGCCACGGAAGGAGAGAGTTGTATGGCATTGAAGCTCGTCCTGAGGGTTATTAACACAGTGTCCAAAGAAGGGCCAGAAGCAAACTGAATGGTGTCATCTGCGTAGAGGTGGATCAGAGACTCACCAGCAGCAAGAGCGACATCATTGATGTATACAGAGAAGAGAGTCGGTCCAAGAATTGAACCCTGTGGCACCCCCATAAAGACTGCCAGAGGCCCAGACAACAGGCCCTCCGATTTGACACACTGAACTCTATCAGAGAAGTAGTTGGTGAACCAGGCGAGGCAATCATTTGAGTCTGCCGATGAGGATGTGGTGATTGACAGAGTCGAAAGCCTTGGCCAGGTCAATGAATACGGTTGCACAGTATTGTTTCTTATCGATGGCGGTTAAGATATCATTTAGGACCTTGAGCGTGACTGAGGTGCACCCATGACAGCTCTGAAACCAGATTGCATAGCGGAGAAGGTATGGTGGGATTCTAAATGGTCGGTAATCTGTTTGTTGACTTAGCTTTCGAAGACCTTAGAAAGGCAGGGTAGGATAGATATAGGTCTGTAGCAGTTTGGGTCAAGAGTGTCCCCCCTTTGAAGAGGGGAGTGACTGCAGCTGCTTTCCAATCTTTGGGAATCTCAGATGACACGAAGGAGATGTTGAACAGGCTAGTAACAACAATTTCGGCAGATCATTTTTTAGAAAGAAAGGGTCCAGATTGTCTAGCCCGGCTGATTTGTAGGGGTCCAGATTTTGCAGCTCTTTCAGAACATCAGCTGACTGGATTTTGGAGAAGGAGAAATGGGGAAGGCTTGGGCGAATTGCTGTGCGGGGTGCAGTGCTGTTGACCGGGGTAGCCAGGTGGAAAGCATGGCCAGCCGTAGAAAAATGCTTATTGAAATTCTCAATTATAGTGGATTTATCGGTGGTGACAGTGTTTCCTATCCTTAGTGCAGTGGGCAGCTGGGAGGAGGTGTTCTTATTCTCCATGGACTTTACAGTGTCCCAGAACTTTTTTGAGTTTGTGTTGCAGGAAGCACATTTCTGCTTGAAAAAGATAGCCTTTTCTAACTGCCTGTGTATATTGGTTTCTGGTATCCAATTGTTAGTAGTTACTATCTTGTCTCCGGTATGGGCTCGGGAGAGACGAAGGTCGAAAGCCATGCGTCCTCTGAAACACAACCCAACACAGCGGAAGCCAGCCGCACCAATGTGTCGGAGGAAACACTGTGCACCTGGCGACCTGGTTAGCGTGCACTGCACCCGGCCCGCCACAGGAGTAGCTAGTGTGCGATGAGACAAGGATATCCCTACCGGCCAAACCCTTCCTAACCCTGACTACGCTAGGCCAGTTTTGGTTGGCGGACCTCTCTTGGCAGGTTTGTTGTGGTTCCATATTTCTTCCATTTTTTAATAATGGATTTAATGGCGTTCCATGGGATGTTCGAACCCTGATCTGTACTTCTCCACAACTTTGTCCTTGACCTGTTTGGAGAGCTCCTTGGTCCTCATGGTTCTGCTTGCTTGGTGGTGCCCTTGCTTAGTGGTGTGGCAGACTGTGGGGCCTTTCAGAACAGGTGTATATATTCTGAGATCATGTGACAGATCATGTGACACTTAGATTGGACACCAGTGGACTTTATTTAACTAAATATGTGACTTCTGAAGGTAATTGGTTGCACCAGATCTTATTTAGGGACTTCATAGCTAAGGAGGTGAGTACGCACCACTTTTCTGTTTTTGATTTTGAGTTATTGACTTATTTTTTCACTTCACCAATTTTGGACTATTTTTTGTATGTCCATTACATGAAATCCAAATAAAAATCTATTTAAATTACAGGTTGTAATGCAACAAAGTAGGTAAAATGCCAAGGGGGATGAATACTTTTGCAAGGCACCGTATTTGTCAACAAAATGGCGTGGGCACTAGAACAGTCTGTAGCACCCTACTAGAATCTGAAGTCAGATGTGTACTGTTTCCTGATGATCTGGTGCTTCTGTCCCCAACCGAAGAAGGCCTACAGCAGCACCAAACCTGGGCCCTGACAGAAAATCTCAGTAAGACAAAAATAATGGTGTTGCAAAAAGGTCTTGTTGCCTGACCACAAAAACAAATTCCATCTAGACACCGTTGCCCTAGAGCACACAAAAAACTATACAGTACCTACTTCAGCATTAACATCAGCCCCACAGGTAACCTCCACAAAGCTATGAACGATCTGACAGAAAAGGCACGAATGGCCTTCTACGCCAATCAAAAGGAACATAAAATTCGACATTCCAATTAGGATCTGGCTAAAAACACTTGAATCAGTTATAGAACCCATTGCCCTTTATTGTTGTGAGGTCTGGGGTCCACTCACCAACCAAGAATTAACAAAATGGTATAAACACCAAATTGAAATTGCAAAAACATCCTCTGTGTTCAACGTAAAACACCAAATAATGCACGCAGAGCAGAATTAGGCTCATACCCGCTAATTATCAAAATCCAGAAAAGATCCCTTAAATTCTACAACCACCTAAAAGGAAGTGATTCCCAAATCTTCTATAACAAAGTAAGCCCCTACAGAGAGATTAACCTAGAGAAGAGTCCCATAAGCAAGCTGGTCCTGGGGCTCTGCTCACAAACACAAACACACCCCACAGAGCCTCAGGACAGCAACACAATTAGAGCCAACCAAATCATGAGAAAACAAAAAAAATAATTACTTAACACATTGGAAAGAATTTACCAAAAAACTGAGCAAACTGGAATGCTATTTTGCCCTAAACAAAGAGTACACAGTGGCAAAATACCTGACCACAAAAAGTAAGGAAAGCTTTGACTATGTACAGATTCAGTGAGCATGGCCTATCTATGTGCACACTGCCCAAACAATGAGGTGAAAACTGAGCTGCACTTCCTAACCTCCTGCCAAATGTATGACCATATTAGAGACACACATTTCCCTCAGATTACATCCACAAATAATAAAAATTGGATCAAATTTTGATAAACTCCCATATCTGTTGTGTGAAATACCACAGTGTGCCATCATAGCAGCAATATTTGTGACCTGTTTCCACAAGACAAGGGCAACCAGTGAAGAATAAACACCATTTTAAATACAACACATATTTATGTTTATTTATTTTCCCTTTTGTACTTTAACTATCTGCACATCATTATAACACTGTACCTAACCATAATATGACATTTTAAATGTGTCTATTCCTTTGACACGCATGTAATGTTTACTGTTAATTTTGTTTTGTTCATTTCACTTTTCTTTATTAGCTGTGTCAATGTCAACAGAGAGAGAGAGAGAAAACTTTGACCACGTTACCTTCAGGATTAAAGCTGCTCCGCCTGTCAATCAGATCTTTTAACACCTCCCCCGCTGACCAGCGGAAACACAGTGAAAGGGGAGAGTCAGTGTGATAGCCAGCCAGCTAGCTCTGCTCTACAAGTGCTCTCTGCCTCCATTTAGAATGACAGGTGAATGGATTTTTGGATGCACTCCAATACACACTCCTGAATATTGCTTAGTTGGCTGAGAACACTAGCCTTCTGTAATACACAAAGGGTAGGGAAGAAAGTATATGAGATACAGTCAGAGGTGAAAGTAAGGCAGGATGGTCCGGTACAGCGTCCCTGCAAAATAAATAGTGGGGGTATGTCGTACCGGTAAAACATGACCCTATCACAGTAATCCGAACAAAATGTCAAGAAAACTTTAGGCTATTACACCACTTTTTAGCATTACCTCATGTCAGAGGCATAAAAAATGTGCGAATGGACTTGAAAACGGGTGGTACAGCGAACTTTCCAAAATGCTCTGTGGTCAGATGAGGCAGAGATGAGTGGCCGATACCGAGACAGCAGTGGATGCACAATCACCAAATGTCTCTTTCCATTCACCACTGTTTGGAGGCTGGAAATACGGTATGTTGCGAGTGGATGTACATAGTAGCCTAGAAAAGGAGCCCTTTAATGGGATTGTTTGACAATCAGATGAAAACATCATGACTGGTTGTGTTTATGCCACAATAAAAGGTCATTCATTTTAAAAGTGAAATGACAAACCTTTAAGACTAGGCCCACAGAGATCCTATTGAATTAATAGGGACTCTATATGGAAATCTACGATTAGGCCCATAAAAAATGTCCCGCAACAAGAAGAAAAGAATACTAGTTTCACCTCTGGATACAGTATTGTGTAGCCTACTGCACTAATCCATCAATACTCCATTTGTTATTTGTGGTTATTATTTTACTATATCTTTGAGAGGCAAGCACCTGAATGTAACAGTTGATTCTGAATTTCTCTCCCAATCTCCCTCCCGTCTCTAACCTTATCTGAGGTTCACCTTGTTTAAAAAAAACAAATACGATTAGCAAAAACAAGTGAAATTCCTGTGTGTGTATTATTTTTAAACAGTACACAAAACTTGCTCGGATGAGATATTTCTGTTCTGCTGAAAGTCAATAAAACGTTTTAACCCCAACTGATGGAAGTGGTCAGGTACTTCAGTGTGAAAGGTGCGCTAATGTTTGGCACCAATTTTGAAATGTACAGTATGTGATATAATTTCATAATGAATCTAACAGACTGTGCTTTGGACCGTTCAATATAGACGTGGATTGAGGTTGGTTTTAGTTAATTGGTAGAATTGGTACAAAAACACAATGGAAAAGTTGACTTTTCAAACAACCCTTTATATCCAACTAGCAGAAGGTGAAAGATCCAAACAATAACACTCTGTTATTCTCCAAGTCCAATTAACCCAAAACATTACATGCATCTGCCCTGCAATTACACTGCATTAATTATGGCCTCACACAAATGAACAGAAGAAAAGAGGCTAGATTGGGTTAGATGAACTTTGCTGTAGAAAAAATACATTATATATTTTACACTAGGTTGGTCTGCAAATTCTATTTGGCCTTCAGTTCCAAGAGTGAAAATGAGAGTCAGGAAGGTTAATACATTTTCATTACGAGGACAACAATAGCTCACAGAGTCAAGCCAGAGGAGCAATTAAAGGTTTGGCCTTGCTTCCACTCTGTCTACATCCCAAATGGTACCCTATTTCCTACATAGTGCACTACATCCCATAGGGCTTTGGGACTACATAGGGTATAGAGTGCCATTCGGGACACAGTCTGGGTCTCCTCTCTTACTTCTCCTGTCCTGTTAGACGCTAGCCAGAGATAGACTGTAGCTTAGGAGGATGCATGGTGCTGAGTGAGAATTATGAAGAGGAAGTACAGTCTACTGTAAAGTATATTCCATAAGAGCAACCAGTGCCAGGAATGTCTGATAATGGATGTCTTAATCACTATACTTCCCTCATATGATTTATGATTTAATGATAACATATAACTTCTTAGGAGTTTTGAGGAAGACAACAACATGCATTATAATGGTGGATATCAATGGTAACAGATGAGGACAGATCCTCTGCTCTAGGGCTACTATTGACCAGGGTCCAGTAGAAGGCCTAGTAGTGCACTATATAGGGAATAGGGTGCCATTTGGTACGCACCCCGAATGTAGCTTTGATTAGGATATCAACCATTTTGAGGATAGTTTACTCATAATATCAGCCTGGGGAAGTGACTCAAAGTCCATTGATGCTTTTATTTTATCCATTAGCTGATTGTGTAGTCTGATAGAAAGAGCATAGCCCATCACTGTCAGAGTCTTGACATGCTCATTGATGCATTAATGTCACAATTAACATATTAAGAAAAAAGACACTTATTCATTCACATCCTCTATGCTAATTAACCCAAATGGTGCAATTAAATCCACAAATTTACTTCAAACCCTCAACGGAAGATAATTAGCCTCGATGCAAAATTCATAACCCAGTCATAAGTCACAGTGCAACAACACAATAGATGCCTTTCAGAGTGGGAGTTTGAGGGCTTTAGCCAGTTTATTTCAGTTGTAACTCTGTGTGTGTGTGTGTGTGTGTGTGTGTGTGTGTGTGTGTGTGTGCGTGCATGTCAAGCGTACGTGCGTATGTGCAGAAGTACGTTTGCAGAAGTTTTAGAAACTCAGGCTGGCAGCGGTGAAAGGCCACCATGCACAAAACTGCAGCTGTCATTTTCACATTAGGTTATGATCTCCTAAACACCGGAGAAGAGTTTGTCTACATCCCAAATGGCACCCTATTCCCTTTATAGTGCATGGCATTACTTTTTCCATTTGGGACAGCGCTGGTCAAATGTAGTGAATAGGGTTTGGGACAACAATACTGCAGCATATCAGTTGAAGTTGAGTGCCAATGCCTTTCATCGTGACTTTATCTGTCTGTCTCTATTTTCCCCTTCCTTCCAGCCTCCCAGAACAGAGGAGACAATGATAACGCAGCTGTGTGCGTGTGCGTGTGTAGTGCAACCGTGTATCTGCGTCAGGGAAGAAAGGGCCCAGTTTATCAGTCACTCCTGATATAAAGACAGAAAATCGATGAGAAAAGACTCAGCAAGGAGGAAACACACACACCAGCTGGGCCTGTGATAATATCTTAAATCAGACAGCCATCTGAGGATCACCCCCCCATAACCCTGTCTCATCCCAACAAATTTTGTTGTGAATCTGGTGCTGCACTGAATGAGAATATGAGAGTGAGAATGAATGAGAGTATAATCAGTGATGCAGCCACCTCAATATTTAAAAAATATTCCTATTCCCTGTTTAGTGCACTTATTTCACTAAACAGGTCCCAAAGCACATTATATGGGGAGCAGGTTGACATTTTAGGCACCACCCTGTAAACGTGTCTAAAGCAGAGGCTAAGAACACAGTGACCTGCTATTTCTGACCTGTCTGGCCAAGCCAATCCTTCATCCTCTACAGCTGTACTTGCATCAAATGTCAGACTTGCATCCCTACTACTTTTGATGTGCATCACAGGGAAATATGATGTCCGAGGCTAAAACGTAATGGATCTCATTGAGATGTACATATCTTAACCTCTATGGAGTGATGGATGGAGAACAATTCTGATAATTTATTGACTTGGGGATGTGACTCATTATATTCCTAAAGGGCAACATTTGGGCCACAATCCACTGAGAGGTGAGAGATGTTTCATAATTGCCTCTTTCGAATAGTTTACAATCAGTACTTAAACGCCAGCAGGACTAGACACTTTGTCAAGCAGCTGACAGGACAGTGTCTGCCTATGGTACATCTTCAGTACACACTAATAAAAGAGGGTTCCTCAAGGGTTCTTTGGGAAGGGTAATGGTTCTATGTGGAAGCATAATGACTCAAATAACCATTTGAGCCACGCAATAGATCTTTGCAGTTCAGAAAAGGGTTCTTTCCTGTTTCAGTGAAAATGTAAATGTACTGACGGTGGCTCATTGGAATATTTAGGGTGGTGGTTTACTCACAGCTGTTTTTGTGTGACCATGAGCCAGAGTGTCATTCCAGTTGATCTCATCTGTTGTGTTATGCCATGTCATGACTTGACTTTAACTTTCATCTGTGGACTTTTATTTATCTAATTAACTATTTTAATTGTTACCCGATGAAATTAATAATGCAACAATGAATTCATTATGATCTGGGGCACTGTCACATTCTGACCTTAGTTATTTTATTATGTATTTGTTTTAGTATGGTCAGGGCATGAGTTGGGTGGGTTGTCTATGTTCCTTTTTCTATGTTTTGGGATTTCTGTGTTTGGCCTGGTATGGTTCTCAAACAGAGGCAGCTGTTTATCGTTGTCCCTGATTGAGATCCAAATTTAGGTAGCCTGGTTTCACTTTTGAGTTGTGGGTGATTATTTTCCGTGTTAGTTTCCACACAGGACCGTTTCATTTGTTATTTTGTAGTGTTCAGTTTGTCTTATTAAAATGGACACTTACCATGCTGCAAATTGGTCTGACCTCTCTTACTCCTCATCAGAGGAAGATGACGAACGTTACTGGCACCACAGGTGAGGTTCTTTAAAGAGCTACCATCTCCCGAATTAAACTCTAAAAGGTCTTTACCTATCACAAGTATAAACAGTCATTATCATTCTGAACAGTTGTAACCTCATTGCATCTGCAAAAACCTAAGCCTTACTTATGATTCAGTACTACACAAATTGGTTTAATTATTTATTTACTAGCTAATTAAATGGGAACACAGGATAAACATACACACTGCACCGGTTATTGTCTGGAGACTGTAAACAGGTTCCCAGTGAAATGACAACATGGCTGCTTGCTAAAGAAGAGATGGAGAGAGAGAGGGACAGAGACACATAACATTGGTACATTCAGAAATTACTTTCACCTACAGTAACCATACAAACTCAGCAAAAAAAGAAACGTCCCTTTTTCAGGACCCTGTCTTTCAAAGATAATTTGTAAAAATTCAAATAACTTCACAGATCTTAATTGCAAAAGGTTTAAACACTGTTTCCCATGCTTGTTCAATGAACCATAAACAATTAACCAGTTCGGCCGATTTCTCAGCCAAGCATGGTGAAGAAACGGGAGCTTTTTCGCTTACAAAAATAATCTTTTTGGAAAAAATGAACATTTGCTATCTAACTGGGAGTCTCCTGAGTGAAAGCATCTGAAGTTCTTCAAAGGTAAATGATTTAATTTGGTTGCTTTTATTATTTTTGTGAAAATGTTGCCTGCTGCCAGCAGAGCCTAGTATAGCATTATGCCATGATAAACTTACACAAATGCTTGTCTAGCGTTGGCTGTAACGCATATTTTGAAAATCTGAGATGACAGTGTTGTTAACAAAAGGCTAAGCTGTGTTTGAATATATTTATTTCATTTCATTTGCGATTTTCATGAATAGGAAAAGTTTCTAGGGGTATTTATGTCCATTGCGTTATGCTAATGCATTTGAGGCTATGATTACGCTCCCGGATACGGGTTTGCTCGTCGCAACTGTGGAATGGTCGTTAAGCAATTAAGGTCACAGTTATGAAAACTTAGGACACTAAAGAGGCCTTTCTACAGACTCTGAAAAGCATCAAAAGAAAGATGCCCAGGGTCCCTGCTCATCTGTGTGAACGTGCCTTGGGCATGCTGCAAGGAGGCATGAGGACTGCAGATGTGGCCAGGGCGATAAAATGGAATGTCTGTACTGTGAGACACCTAAGACAGTGCTACAGGGAGACAGGACGGACAGCTGATCATCCTCGCAGTGGCAGACCACGTGTAACAGCACCTGCACAGGATCGGTACATCCGAACATCACACCTGCGGGACAGGTACAGGATGGCAACAACAACTGCCCGAACGCACAATCCTTCCATCAGTGCTCAGACTGTCTGTAATAGGCTGAGCGAGGCTGGACTGAGAACTTGTAGGCAACAACGTCACCTATGGGCACAAACCCACTGTCGCTGGACCAGACAGGACTGGCAAAAAGTGCTCTTCACTGACGAGTTGAGGTTTTGTCTCACCAAGGGTGATGGTCGGATTTGCGTTTATCGTCAAAAGAATGAGCGTTACACTGAGGCCTGTACTCTGGAGCGGGATTGATTTGGAGGTGGAGGGTCCATCATGGTTTGGGGCGGTGTTTCACAGCATCATCGGACTGAGCTTGTCATTGCAGGCAATCTCAACGCTGTGTGTTACAAGGAAGATATCCTCCTCTGTCATGTGGTACCCTTCCTGCAGGCTCATCCTGATATGACCCTCCAGCATGACAATGCCACCAGTCATACTGATCGTTCTATGCGTGATTTCCTGCAAGATAGGAATGTCAGTGTTCTGCCATGGCCAGAGAAGAGACCTCAATCCCATTGAGCACGTCTGGGACCTGTTGGATCGGAGGGTGAGAGCTAGAGCCCCCCCCATAAATGTCTGGGAACTTGCAGATGCCTTAGTGGAAGAGTGGGGTAACATCTCACTGCGAGAACTGGCAAATATGGTGCAGTCCATGAGGAGGAGATGCACTGCAGTACTAAATGCAGCTGGTGGCCACACCAGATATTGACTAACTTTTGATTTTGACCCCCCCGTTTGTTCAGGGACATATTATTCCATTTCTGTTAGTCACATGTCTGTGAAACTTATTCAGTTTGTCTCAGTTGCTGAATCTTGTTATGTTCATACAAATATTTACACATGTTAAATTTGCTGAAAATAAACACTGACAGTGAGAGGACATTTCTTTTTTTGCTGAGTTTGCTTTGAACACAAACCGCCGCCAGCTTTGAGTAGAAATCATAAATGTATTTACGTGACATGCCTGGGTTCGCTGGGGATCTCTCGGTGAACAGGGCAGCCCTGGAAAATGGGTTGGGCCTTTTCGCGGCAAGCTTTTAATGCTCTGATTGTCCAAAATGATTCCAAAAAGTCTTCTACTGTTGTCCTTTTTTGTAGTTGTCCGGTAATCCAGGACTGATGCCGGTAGTTGCATTGTAAGGTGTTTCAGTCCCCCTCAAAGTGGAAAATGTATCATTGGAGGCAGAATTGATGAACATTGATGCTTTGTTTCCTGAGATGGACGCGGTGCTTGCAGAAGTGTCTGAAGAACAAGAGAAGTTAATCTTATCTACAGTATTGCATGTCTCCAAGAAGGAGTGAAGCTGCTCGCTCACAGAAACTGCTGGCTCGAAATCATGAAAATAATAATCTATCAGGTTTGCATGTGCTGAGATATCTTTATCTGCTTGAGTCAAATTTTGCACCAAGAGGTATCGAAACGTCTGTTTCCCAAGGGGTCCTGTCGACAGATACTCCTTGTGGATGACTGTGTTGCAGCCAGCGTTAGGAGAAGACAGTGTGGTCAGTGGAGATGGCACGGTTACTTGTGACCATGATTGGATGTTTTTCCAATCCATCAGTGGGACCAAATTAACCATCAAGTCTACTCCGAGTAGCAGGTGTTCAGTGTCGAGGCTGGTAACATACACAGGGTGAACAAGCAATACGTTTTGGAAGTTTAGTTTCAGCATGAGTCGCATTGTGAGAGGCAAGGTAGTCTGAGTGAAACCTCTAAGTTTAGTGTCACATCATTCTGTTTTTTAATCAATGTTTATTAGGGTTCACAGCCCTTTTGAGATCATTGACACAATGTTTGAGAAACTAGTGATATTGTCGAGCCCGACTCAATTAGCGCATCACAGGCAGTTCTCCAGAACTGTTTCCAGGTAGCAACTTTCAGAGTTGCATATTGTGGTCATTTTCCCCACAAAGTGGAGTGAATGTTCACAATGGCGTGATGTATCATTTGTGTTCATGGTGAAAACAGATTGACTTATCAGAGTTCGAGTGGAATTGACAATTGTGATGTGGGTTACCTCGCGTGTTATGACATTTGTATCAGAGTTTGTCAAAGCCTCTGTGCTTGTTTCTGGATCGAGCTGGCACTGGATTGGGTTTTGAGTGAGAGCAGGGGTTATTGGATTGTTTACGGCCTCGGCCTCGCTAATAGTGTTCATTTCAGTTCATTTTCATTTCAGTCCCTGTTCTCTGTCAATTCCACGCCTAGTCATGGTGACTTATCTTTTTCCTCTTTGTCAAATATTTGGCGCTTTTGTACTTCTGTACTTTTGGCGCTTTTGTATTCAACGTTCACCTCAACATGTAAAGCCTGTGAACACCCCATTTGGGTAGCCATCCAAGGCATCCTCTATGTCTGGAACGGGTTCAAAGGTGTGGACGTTTTTGACGATTTTGTCAAGGCGTTCCGTGCTAACAATGCGGAGAGGGTTGGTTCTACCCCGAGGGGAATTTTTGGCCGACAGGCCAAGAGGAGAAACTAACCTTTGGCTTTGTTGGCGAGGAGGCGCCATATTACTCTGTCCCGAATGGCCAAGAGGAAAAGACTGAGGGACATCTGACAGAGTTAAAGTCTGAAACCTTCTGTCATCTTCACTCCTTTGTGTACCAAGCTCCGGATGCGAGCATGGTTGCTTTGTTGGGTAGTCTCGCTGTAGCGTGTGACTGTTCTGGAGTTCCTCCAGGTGGCACCTAAGGGTGGTATTCTGCTGCATAGTGGAGTCCACTTGGGCGCTTAGAGTACTTCATTTAGACAGATGAATGTTGCACTGTCTCCGTTCGGCCTCATACTTATATGTCATGGTCTGCAGTGCAGGTCTTGAGTGCGGAGCAAGAGATTCTCTGATGAGATTTCCTCATTTGATTGGAGATTATCTTCCTCACCTGGGTTCTCTCGTCATTCATTTGGTCAGTTACTTCAATGTGTTCTGTTTTGTCATCCAACTTGATCATTGTGTTCATTACCTGTTCGTCTTGGTCGGCAGTTTTTGGACTAGAACATCATTGCTTTGAGTGACGTTCATCAAATCTGCGTGCATGTTATCAAGTTGCACGCCTCTGTTTGTAGCTAACTCATCAGATTTATCTAATTTGGCGTGGACTTGGTCGTATTTATTTTTGGCTAAATCGAGTTCAAGAGTTAAATTTTGTTCAAGAGTTAGTGCTCGTTCTTCGTCATAAGTTTTTTTCTGTGACTTTTAAATGTTCCCTTCTCAAACACAGTTCCCCGGCAAGCTTAATCTTTTATTTTTATTTTGTCATTAGTTTCCCGGTTCTCTCCACCTGTCCCTTCATTCTGCCGTACAGGACCGATGGCGGCCATACTTCATGGCTTAACTGGAGAGAACCTTTACAAGGCCTGCACCTGATGGTTTATTTTGTAGGGTGTTACTCTCAATTTCTGCAGTTTTTTTTGCTTATGGCATTGTGATCTACATTCTTAGCCCTTTGGCATAGTTTGGATTTGTATCGTTGCTGAGGTCAGCGATCAATCTTTCCATCGGTGATGGTTCACTTATTACCGGGGGAATAGGGGGCACCCCCTCTGACAGCTTGCTCATTATTATTATTATTATTATTTTGTTTTGTAAAGTTTGGATTTTGACTCCAATGTTCCATTTAGAACCTTATGCTCATGGTTATTTATTTACTCTAACTTTAAAAAAGGCTTCTATATAGCACTAAAAAGCCAAATAATGGTTACAAGTCAAATAACTCTTATTTGGCACTATATATAACCTTTTTTTTTTGTGTGTGTGTGTGTGTAGCTTCAGCTTCAGGACTATGTTGTCCAGGACAGGAGCAACAATGTTTGTCTCAAAATCTATCTGAAAATCACCATTATTGGCTTGTATCACAGCAAGCACAGATACTGTATCGGCATATTGTAACACGATAATGCTTCAAGTTTGACATCTTGCTGATATTGTGAGGGCCTATACAGTAATGTCATAGTTATAGGTGTCAAACCACACATGCATGACACTGATTGTGCCTTCTGCCCCAAGGCTTTAAGATTCTCCTATATCACAATTCTCCTTATCTGGGCCTGTATTCATAAAATGTCTACAGGATTTTGGATAGTTTACAATCAGTGCTTAAACGCCAGCAGGAAGAGACACTTTGTCAAGCAGCTGACAAGACAGTGTCTATCTGTGATGCATCTCCAGGAGCTTCAGGACTATGGATTATTTTATTATACATTTTAGAACTGGCCCATTTCTGAACAACAAAATGAAAACTATTGTGACGTTCTAATCTTTGAAAAGGATGAGAAAGAGATAAGAAACAAGACACCACAGAAATCCAAGTGGTTTTGGATCGATATTAAAGATTTCACTCTGTCCAGGAATAACAATGTTGGTCTGAAAATCAATTTGAAAATCACAAACATGGGCTTGTATTGCTGAAAGCAAAAATCCCTGCATATTGTTACACGATAATGCTTTAAGTTTGACAGTTTGCTGATATTGTGAGGGGTATACAGCATTTTTTTTGTCATATGTGTCGAGCCACATAGTGATTGTTCATTCTGCTACAAGGGGTTTAAGATTCTCCTATACCACATACTGTAAAAGTTTAATTAATGGCTGTCTCAAATAACCGCCTGTCCCTTTTAATAGCCGAACAATGGTTACCATGAATTGTTTATTGTTAGATATTTTACATTAAATAAGTCAGAAACGACTCGAGAAAATTATGGCAATCTGTTTTTATTGCCAGTCAGAAACTGCTAGCCAATGGCTGCTAACAGCTGAGAGTATAGATCCTCAGAAATCGAAGAACTGCCAAAAAAAATGCACAGTCGAAGAGGAGAATAATTATTCTGTCAAGGATAAGTTTATTTTCTTCAAAATGGAACCATACTAAGACAAAGGAAACGTGAGTGTGTAAATGATAACACATTAGTGTAAGAAATTAATTCATTAATTAAAAGTATGGAAGTGAATGCTGGAATTAAACAATTTACTATGCAAATTAGCAAAAGCTGTGTGCAATAAAGAAATAGGCTTCTATTTGAGCCAGGTGTCTGTCTCTAACAAGGGCCTGTTGTGTTCAGCGATTTTAAGCAAATAAAAGCAAAGTATAAGTTTTACGGTAACTATTATGATCAGACCTCGTATTCACAAAGCGTCTCACAATAGGAATGCTGATCTAGGATCAGGTCCGCCTTTTATTTGTGATGATTTAAATGCAAAACTCCTACTCTAAGAAGCTTTATGAATACAGGTCCATATTATCATAGATGCACTGAACTCTCATTCGTACCCTGTTTAAATCCTCCAAACAGAATACATACTTATATTTTAAGACATGTATTTCTCAAGAATATCTATCGGTTCCCCGTGTCTTTGAAAACATTAGCAGAGCAGTATCATGCAACGCTACAACAGAAATTATCATTCTGATACATTATTTTCTATTCATCCCAGCAAATCCAGTCATGTTACTCAGAGGCAACAAACATGCCTTCAGCTTACAACACTCTCAGATACAACACACATGTACTTCTCTCTCTGCTCGACAGCACAAATGCCCTGTGGGTCATGTTCATGTGCATCCAATGAGGTGAAAAGCCTGTTTCGCTGTGTTGTGGTGTTATCTCCTGTGGTTTATTTCTTCTACATCCATACTTGTGTACTCATTCATTGAGAAACAAAATGATTTTCGCCCCCTTGAAACTTATTATTTTGACACTGATTCATGGTGTTGAATTCAAACATGATTTGTGAGCTTACCCTCCTACTGCTAGATGACTGTATGCTTGTGTCCCAAATGGCCCCTTTTCAATATATAAGGCATTCATTTCAACCAAAGCCCTATGGACCCTGGTCAAAAGTAGTGCTCTACATAGGGAATAGGGTGCCATGTGGGACACAGTATATATGTTAAGAATTATGCAATTCTGCTGTGGTGTGATGTTTTTTTTATTTATATTCTGCGCTGAGATGTCAAGCGGATAAAACTGTTATGGAGATCTGTTGTGGGTCTTGTTCTGTATGCCTGTTTCAAACTGGAATTTGTCACACTTCCTTTAAAAAAATATTAGCAATTAACCCTTCATTTTACAGCCCAATAATTACTAGGTTATAACTAGGTAAATACCTAGTAACAAAATGTAAATACATAAACTATTCAGTCCTAAGCGTAATTACTAGGACCCAAGCAAGTACTACTTACTAACTGAGTAAATGCAAAGTAACAAAATGTCATTATATAGTATATTTCTAGTCTAAGTAGCAGGTATTTACTTTACCTTTACAGCACCATTCAAAAGTATGGAAACACTATCACATTAAAGTGTTTTTCTTTATTTTTTACTATTTTCTACATTGTAGAATATTAGTGAAGACATTACAACTATGGAATCATGTATTAACCAAAAAAGTGTTAAACAAAATATATGTTATATTGGAGATTCTTCAAAATAGCCAACCTTTGCCTTGATGACAGCTTTGCACACTCTTGGCATTCTCTCAACCAGCTTCATTAGGAATGCTTTTCCAACAGCCTTGAAGAAGTTTCCACATATGCTGAGCACTTGTTGGCTGCTTTTCCTTGACTCTGTACTCCAACTCATTCCAAACAATCTCAATTGGTTTGAGGTTGGGTGATTGTGGAGGCCACGTCATCTGATGCAGCACTCCATCACTCTCCTTGGTTAAGAAGCCCTTACAGTCTGGAGGTGTTTTTTTCTGTTGAAAAACAAAGTATAGTCACACTAAGCGCAAACCAGATGTGATGGTGTAATGCTGCATGCATAATGCTATGGTAGCCATGCTGGTTAAGTGTGCCTTGAATTCTAAATAAATCACCAACAGTGTCACCAGCATGGCTACCATAGCATTCTGCTGCATTACGCCATCCGATCTGGTTTGCACCATCACACCTCCTCCATGCTTCACGGTGGGAACCACACAAGATGAAATCATCCGTTTACTTACTCTGCGTCTCACAAAGACACGGCGGAAGCAAAAATCGAACATTTGGACAAATCAGGCTATCGTCTGTATACCTTGTATACTACCTTGTCACAACAACGGATTGGCACAAGCGCGTTAAGAAGGAAATACGTTCGACAAATTCACTCTTAACAAAGCACAGTTGTTAAAACCAGTTAGAGATAGGGGCAGTATTTCCACTTTGGATGAATTGCGTGCCCATAGTGAACTGCATCAAAATCTGTCCTAAATTGCTAATATATGCATATTATTATTATTAATATTGGATAAACACTCTGAAGTTTCTAAAACCGTTTGAATTATGTCTGTGTATAACAGAACTCACAGGGCAGGAAATCTTCCAAACAAATTTTGAAATCCTGAAAGTTGGGGCAACTTTGACGTCATCGCCCCCTCCCTTCCACTAGATGTCCTCATTCAGTAGAAAGTGTAATGGAGCATTTGCTGTGAACTTTGACCCAATGGGAAGGAAAGTAGTTGGTGTCGCAAAAGGATGCCATTTTGTTGAGGCGCGTTTGCCTTTGAGTGCTTCGGCTGTTCCAATCAGCCCCAGATGAAAACGAATGATCCGGTTGGAATGCTATTGGATATATATGATTATAACATCCTGAAGATTGATTCTGCACTTAGTTTGACCAGTTTCTTCGACCTGTAATATGTCATTTGGAAGTTTTGATGGAAAGTTATCCTGGACCAGAAGTCATTTTTTGGGCATTTGAGCTGAAAGTGGTAGCAAATGCTGCTACTTGGACACTAGCATTGAACATTATGAAACAAAACGATTTATTGTTGAACTAGGACTCCTTGCACTACATTCTGATGAAAGATCATCAAAGGTAAGGGAATATTTATGTTGTAATTTTGTATTTCTGTTGACTCCAACATGGCGGAGAAATATTGTTACGTCTGAGCAGCGTCTCAGATTATTGCAATGTTAGGCTTTTTCCGTAATGTCAAAAAAAATGTGACACAGCGGTTGCATTAAGAACCAGTGTATCTTTAATTATATGTAGAACATGTATCTTTAGTCAAAGTTTATGATGAGTATTTCTGTTATCTGGCGTAGCTTTCTATAATTCCTCCAGATATTTTGGAGGATTTTCTGAACATGGCGTCAATGTTAACCCGAGATTTATGGATATAAAATGCATATTATCGAACAAAACATAAATGTACTGTGTAACATGTCATATGACTGTCATCTGATGAAGATTTTCAAGAGGTTAGTGATTTTTTTAAATTTTTAATCCTGCTTTTGTGATTTTTTATCTTTTGCTGGAAAAATGGCTACATTTTTTCTTTGGTTTGGTTAGTGGTCTAACATAAATATATGTCGTGTTTTCGCCGTAAAACATTTAAAAAATCTGACACGCTGGGTAGATGAACAAGGTGTTTCTTTTCATTTGAGGTATTGGACTTGTTAATGTGTGGAGGTTTTTCATTCCCTGCGCCACCTTTTCAGCTGAATGGGGGGGTGGAGTTCCTGTAGGGGAACCCATCGCCTTAACAAGTTTTAACTGCATTCCAGGTGACTACCTCTTGAAGCTGGTTGAGAGAATGTCAAGAGTGTGCAAAGCTGTCATTGAGAACCATATTTAGGTAGCCTGTTTTCCATTGTGTTTTGTGGGTGGTTGTTTTCAGTCTTTGTGTGTCTACACCAGACAGAACTGTTCCGGTTGTTTCTTTGTTGTTTTATTTAGTGTTCAGTTTTCATTAAATAAGATGAACACTTACCACGCTGCGCTTTGTTCCTCACCTTCTTCCCACGACAGCCGTTACAATTTTAAAATTTGTTTAACACTTGTTTGGTTACTACATGATTCCGTATGTGTTATTCAACCTCTCTGCGCACGGAACCCGCTAGCGGGCTGAAATTCCACAACATACAATTTTCACCAGCACAGGTGTAACATAATCACAAACTGCATTGAAATAAATCGTTTACCTTTGACAACCTTCGTCTGTTTGCAATTCCAATGCTCATTGTTACACGATGAATGATCTTTTGTTGGATCAAATCCGTTTTTATAACCTAACAAGAAACATTTTGTGAACCGCTTGTGTCGTGAATTCCGTCTCATTCCATTTTCGACGACACATTCCAGGTAAATAACCCACACAGAACGTGACTTTTCCAGTCATGTTTGGTTTCACTGCAATCAACTGGTTTGTTTTTAACACAATCTAACCTGATGGGCCATTTCGCGGGATGTATTGACTGAAAGAAACCGATTTGAAGACAACAAGTCATGACATCATTGTGCACCAATGATTTTCCCGCTGTTTCGTTGATTGACTGTCTTTTAACCCAATGATCACTGATCGTCTTGAAATCTAGCTGGGTAGATAGCCAATGAGCTGAGGTAAACGGCAATAGGCCATGTTTATGTGTTGCAAGACCAACCCATGTAGTAAGCTCCAGTGTAAAGTGAGTCATTCGCTATTGAAGTTTCATACCGGAAGGAGAAACACATATTACGCACTGCATTGTTTGGTAAACGCGCAGATTCAGCTGTTTATATATCAATCATTATGGCGACTAAGTCAGGGAAAGTTAAATCTAAGTCTAGATATACAGATGTACACACAATTTTAGAATAAATTGATTGGGAAGGTGAGAGATTGTTGTAGGCCGATTCATTTAGAGATTGTGGAGCAATATTTTTTGAATGGGAGAGGACATCGTTTTGGACTGGTTAGTTCTTATCATGCTAATGCCCTTGTTTGAAATTAATATAAAATATTATTTGATTTAAAAAATTTTTTTTAGAAGCAATATATAAACATGTAATGTCATGAAATGTGAGATGCGTGTGTCTGCCACCCCACCCCAACCCAGTAGATACAGCTAGTCTGTCATAATATAAAAGAGACAGTAGATCTAGCAGGTCATAATATATTCAACCTTATGTTCTTTGTACTCTCTCTATATATCTGTTTATTATACCTGTTGATACAGGGCTCATATGTAAAACTATTCTAACTGAACATTTTCTTTCACAGTGACACTGACTCTGAATGGGAGTCTTATCCGGTGTCCTGTGTGAATTTACATATGCTCTCTCTAATTCTCTCTTTCTTTCTCTCTCTCGGAGGACCTGAGCCCTAGGACCATGTGTCAGGACTACCTAGCATGATGACTCCTTGCTGTCCCCAGTCCACCTGGCCTTGCTGCTGTTCCAGTTTCAACTGTTCTGCCTGCGGCTATGGAACCGTAAACTGTTCATTTTTTCTCTTGAGGTGCTGTCCTGTTGCACCCTCTACAACCACTGTGATCTCCACCCGGCACAGCCAGAAGAGGACTGGCCACCCCTCATAGCCTGGTTCCTCTCTAGGTTTCTTCCTAGGTTTTTGCCTTTCTAGTTTTTCCTAGCCACCGTGCTTCTACACCTGCATTGCTTGCTGTTTGGGGTTTTAGGCTGGGGCTATATAAATAGATTTGATTTGATAGAGGACTGAGGGTCTTCCAAATATTGAAAGTGTGTAAATAGTTACCCATGTTATTTTGTAAGTGTATATATATATATATATATTATTTTTTTAAATCAATAATTATTATTTTTCCATTTATTTCTAATTTTTTTCCCCTCCATTCTTTGGGGGGAGGGGGGGGTGTGTTAGAATACCATTTTGGTATTTTGTATATGGTTCTTTGTTTCAAAATGTATACCTTCACCAATTTGGCCACTTGGGTACTGTTAGAGGAATTCTAAATTCCTATATGTTTTGTAGCCAAAAGTAAATTCGCACTCTCTCTATTTCATTAATAAGTTGTAAATTTATTAATTATGCATGAAATAGATCGAGACCAGTCTTAAAAGTCAGGTAATAGCGTTTAATTCAAGTGAGTACTGACCCAAAATACAAAGAGCATTTGATTTGAAAGAGAACATAAAATGACGTCATCAGTTTCACACACTCTCTCCGATCCCCACAATAGCGCAGTGTCTTCAGGTCTGGAGGTCTTCTTCTACTCTCCTCATAAAACAAACATTCCAATCTGTCTAAAAGACATTTCCTCCTCCACTAATGGAACATCAAAGACTATTCTTATCTGTCAAAAGATATGCCCTCCTTTCTCCCTTAAACCCGCTGACAATTAATTCGTTTTACTTACATTTTCAGTAACCGCTTAACCAAGAACCCATACATTTCATACCATAATAGTATTAAAATAACTGGTTCTTAAATAAATGTATACATAATTAATCGTTTCAACTATAATTTCCTCCAACAGGTACGTTTGGGCTACTTGTGTGGGACACCTGGGTGACTTCATGATAAATGACATGTAGCACACTCATTTTGGAAGTTATCATTCTGAAACTTTGCACAAGTACTGTTGCCCTCTTGTATTTTTCACTGAAATTGTCCCCATCATCCTATCTGAATGTTTGTTTTATCTTCATTTTCAAGATGATACAAAAATAAAAAACATACGTTTTTTTCATTGTTTTATCTAAACCAGATCTATTGTGTTATATTCTCCTACATTCAATTCACATTTACACAAACTTCAGTGTTTTCTTTCAAATGGTACCAATAATATGCATATCCTTGGTTCTGTGCCTGAGCTACAGGCTGTTAGATTTGGGTATGTCTTCAGGCAGAAATTGCACAAAGTAGGGGGGGAGTTGTAAGAGGTTTTAACCTCTGGCGCAGGCGTTCCGCTAGCGACCCAACTCGACAACATCCGTTGAAATTGCAGAGCGCCATATTCAAAATGCAGAAATACTCATAAACATTCATAAAAGATACAAGTGTCTTCACCTGCCATATCAGTTCTGTTTATACTCACAGCTATCATTTTAACAATTTTGGAAACTAGAGTTTTCTATCCAAATCTACCAATTATATGCATATCCTAGCTTCCTATCCTATCCTAGCTGGGCCTGAAT